>NC_090450.1:519533382-519836413 GCF_031143425.1 Pleurodeles waltl | reverse complement strand
CTTAGGATGTTTCTTCTTCTTTTCTTGTGTGTCCACCATCAATATGCAATCCTCCACGACCTTAACAGAAGGAGAGTCTTTTTGCGACCTACAACACTTTGCAAAATGTCCACGCTTGTTGCACAGTTTGCAAATTGCATTGACCGCAGGACACTTCTTGTAGGAAGCATAGTGTCCCAGGTTTCCGCACCGGAAACACTTTGTATCCTTGAACTTCGACTTTTGAACTTGACTGAGTTTTGTCTCATCTTTTCCTCTATCACAGTTTCTGTGGTCCTCCTGTAGTTCACTCTTCTGAGAAATGTTATTTATTGCAGGATGCTTGCTTCTCTCCAACTCTTCACACAAGCCAAAGTGTGCTCTATACTTTTAGCAATTGTTACCACTTCCTGTAAAGAAGGATCATCCTTGCTCCAAAGTTCTTGCCTGACTTTGTCACTAGAGCATTTTAACATGAATTGATCTCTTATGCGCTCCTCCAGTCTCATACCAAACTTGCATGTGGCTGCCAGCTTCCTCAATGCTGTTATGTACTCCTCAATAGATTCTCCTGGTTTCTGTTCCCTCATACCAAAGTGATAATGTTCCAGTATAGTGCTAATTTTTTGCAGATAGTGTAAATCGAGTTTTTTAAGCACAACTCAAATTCGTTTAGTTCAGTCTCATCATCATCCGGTTCTGGAAGAGTTTCACAGATTTCTTGTCCTTCACTCCCTAAGCAATGCATAAGAAGAGAAGTCTTCCTTTCATTGGACAAATTTGTACCACACACCCTGGTATAATGAAGAATGGATTTTTTCCACTTGGACCATATTATAGGTACTTCACCTGGAATGGTTAAGAAAAACGGGGGTGGAGGTATATTTTGCATAGTGAGTAAATATATATATATATAAAAAATATTAATGAAAAGAAAGAGAAACAAAAAATTATTTTGTAAGGAGAGATCCTTCTTCCTCTTTTTCTCCTTTCCTCTCTTTTTTTTTTTATATATATATATATATATATATATATATATATATATATATAAAACCTTTTGGAGTCCTTTAGTGGAGGTGGACGCAAAACAGTATTTTTCTAAAGAAATTCTTGCTTGTTTTATTTGCTTATCACAGCCTGTCAGCCTTCATAATGAAAGAATACTTGAAGTTCACAAGTAGGTAAAAAAATATATATTTTCCTTTTTTTCTTCTACTCTGTTTTTCATTAAATTGTAACAGATTATAGCAGTTGACTCAAAAAATATAACACGCGCCAGTTGAAACACGCGTGTAGTATCGCTTGGTTTGTCAGTAACCAAGCGGTGACCAAAGAGAGCGATTTGTGCACGAGGAGGGAGCGCGAGATGAGCACTCGCACTGGGGAGGGTTTTGAAGACAAATAAATGGCGAGCGCGAGTGCCGTGCAGAGAGATTGTTGAAGAAAGCGCGAGGAGAGCACACGCACTAGCGATAATTTTTTTAAATGCTGAGCGGTGAGAAGTTAGGCATACGTCTAAAATGTAGAGATTTTGATTGAAGATAAAAGTCTCTTAACCACAAAATATAACTAATTAACACAGAGTAGGCACAGTTTAAAATCCAAAGGATATCCGGATGCCGGTAGCAATCAGAAGGAGAAAGTTCCTTTCATTGGGATTACTTAGTTCCTCATGAATATCATATAATGAGTAGAAATAAAGAACTCACCACAATGATTGAAGTCTTTGAACGAGGTGAATTCAAGGACGAAAATGAAAATGTAGTGTAGCTCAAAGCCATCACAATGCTGTAGTCCAAAGTGGGTAAATTTTTGAGTTGGGATATTGTCACAGGAAGAGACCCTCGTCGCCAGTGTAGAAATAACGTCCATAGAGTTGAGTTCTTCAAAAGAGGTTTATTGTGATCCAAAATATCCCATCCACATAAGTTCTCAGAGCAGCACAGCTTTCTTCCACCTCCTCCACCACCTTGCTCTCGCTCTCCTCTCAGAATGTAGAATCACTTTACATTCTACTTCTTGAAAGATGCAGGGTAGGCTTCACTGAAGATACCACATGTGGGCCCTTGGTCCTGCCACTGGAATGGCACCCCTGTGCACAGCGCCTGTTGCACTTGCCAAGGCTTCCCCTGGGAGGTCTTCAAGCTCAAAGAAGCCCGGCCTCCAGCACTCTGCTAATCAAAGATCAGATTCCTGTCCTGCAACTCTTGCGACGTGGAACTTCTGATTTTCTGGGCTGGTAAGGACTCCGTGTGACCCCCCTGTGTCTGGTGGCTGTTGGTCACTTATGAGGGCTCCATCAACTTCTGTTGGCCTTTTTGCGTGCTGAGGGTTCTGAATCTCTCTCCTAGGTATAGTCTCCTGGACCTTGCTGACCCCCAAAAACTTTGCAAACTTCTCTTCTTCTCCTCTTTGCATTTGCCAATACTTGTTGCTGACCTGGCTGGTCCCTAACCCTCCTGCAGTTTGGTGACTATCGGGGGACAGCTCATAGGTGATCCCTGGGATCTTCAGTAGCTACTGGACCCCGCTGCTGGACTTCTTCTACCACTGACTTGCAGAAACATCATCTTCAGAAGACTGGGCATTGCCACCTGCACCACCTGGGCACCTCTAAGGGACTTCTTTTGCAGGTCCTCCATGTCTGTAATCCATCCCTTGGTTCCACCGGCCTGGTCCACGGGTCGTGAAAGCAGTTGGACAATATGAGGCATCCACTGTCTTCAGAGAGGGTTCCTTCTCCCCTCTACATCTGGATCCCTGGTGTAGGTACTACTCTCTTCTGGGAATCCAGGGATAGGGGCATTCTCCATCCATCCTCTTGCCTGCTGGTTTTTCTCAGGGTCCGCTTGGAAGGGTCCTGAATTCCACAAACTCCAACTACTACTCTCTGTGTTAGCCTATGGGACAATTAGATGGGCAACTGACATACTCCTGGTTGCTGGGGTCACCTACTGTACTTACCTTGGGTATTCCTAACTGGCCCCAGCCCTAGCTAACCACCACATTTACCTTAGTTGGAGTCCCACTTTTACATTCCACTGTTTTAGTATATGGCTTGGCCCTCCCCTAGGGTCCCTTTTATGTGTATGCTATTTCTGATGGTTATTTTATGTGTACAATTGTATGTAATATCTCCAAAGAGAGATAAACCAGTGCCGGTTTAGTCGTAGTGCTGTAATAAAGTATTTTTTATTTTTGCAACATTTGTGTGGTTCTTTCTTGTGACTAAGCTATTGTCTGAAAACAGTGGCATTGCAAGTGCTTTACATTTCTCCTGGATAAGCTTTAAGTGTTCACCTCAGCTACACCTAGAGAGCTATCTGGACATTTATTCACTATCAATAAGGTTTGCCTGGACTCTGTATAGGGTGCCACACAATATGTGTACACCATAAACTGAGCCAGCCTCCTACATTACATTCATTATTCCAGCATGTTGAGGCCCATTTTCTGGGCCCTAATGCTTTAATTTCTGAGGGCTGGTATGAGAGTTTAGCTGTGCCTTTTAGATGGTAGCAATTTTGTGTAGCATTTCTGGTTGTTTTTGTCCTTATTGATCAACTATAAATATGCCTGCTTTTGTGCATGTGCATGAAGACTTGCTGCGTACAAGGTATACATCTTGTCGTATATTGTATAGTACTGAAAAATGAACATATTCTGATGGAGTCATTTTCTGGGATATATTTGATGCTGCTGAATTTCAGATTTCACCTCTCGGCTTAGTGAGAATCTTAGTGAGGAAAATAAATGAGCAATGTGTGATTTTAAAATAGTGTTTCAGAACCACATCTTTCCTTATCTAAACCTAGCATGCTGGGTGTCATTTTCACCACAAATTGACAGGTCCACAAACTATGTGCATGTCAAACAGTGACCAATGTGTAGGAGAGGCATATTGTAATTGCGATACCAGGTACTTTATCTCTGCATACCTCTGACTTTGCCTCTATCTCAATATTTCTCTTTCTCTCTATCTCTGTCCCCCTCTCTCTGCTTCCATTCCTCAAACTCGCTATCTCCTTCTGTGTGTTTATGTTTTCTGGGAAGTTGTCAATTATTAGGCAACAAAATACATTAAAGCTGCCTTTGTAGAATATATGTAACTGATACTAAATGGCAAAAATCTTTACCTTTCCAGTTGAACAATGATCACCTTAGACGATGTCCGAAAAATGAATGTCTACTTTGAACATTTAAAGGTAAAGGTCCAAACCCCTGAAAGTATGTTCGTTCAGGTTTAAACTTCCTATTCTAGGCTACCAAGTGCACAGAACATTAAAAGTGTTAACAATGATACTTTTGTTCACATTTGTTTTTTTAGTTTGGCTGCTTTCTGCGCCAGATTAGGAAAGAAGAGCAGGAATGCAAAAACTATGTAGCACAACCCTCAACTTGTACCAAGTGTACATAAACGTTCTGTCCATCTGAAGCTGTGTTACGGGGCTTGGGATTCCCATCAGAGGAACATGTTTAATAAATTGTGGGATAAAAATCTAATTTTTATATCAGGATCTGCTACGTTACCCAGGAGTATTGTTTCTTTGCTGTGTTAAACCTGTATTGTAGCAACCCACAGCTAAACTCTTATTTTACGTTTGCTCCAGGAACATGCTGAGGGCCTGATTTATAAAAAGTTAGGGCCGCCTTTGCATCATTTTTTGACGCACTAGCGATGAAAATTTACAAAATATAATTATAGGAAAGGCGGCGTTAACATTTTATAAATCAGGCCCTGAATGCTTTTATATTTGGTCTACAAAAAACAGTGTACATTGTCCTGTAGGTTGCACTGTGTGTTTTTACTTAGGCTAGTGCACGCCTGTCCTTTCAAGTTGGCTTTTTGGCATGGTGAGGAGGTATACTTTTTAGGCTTGCTCCAAGCTGCTCCATGGTGTGTGGAGATGCATGACTCTACCAGAAACTTTTACTCTACTGGTGCAAGTTCCTCTGTTTTTGAGTGTGTGACAGGTACCAGAATCAGTGGCTGAGCCTAATGCTCACAACACTAAGCAATAATCTAACTAGTTGCTACCTTGTTAGATATTGCAGCTTAAGGAGGACGGTAACAGTGTAGTCATCTGGTAACAAAAAAATACACCTTTCTAGAGTCTTGCAAGCAAAGCCTTGGGGCCTTTCAAACACTTGGAGTACTACATTCATGACAGGACAGAATCTCACTTTGACCTTCTGATATTCTTAATTACCAATAGGTTTCTGTCACTTGTAAGACTCACACCTCCAGATATGTTAGCAAGTGTAATAATAGTAGACACATTTCCATAATGGCTCTCTGAACATTTTACCTGGATAGGAAATAACTATATAGTTAGAGCAATTTGTATGGCAAACAGCTGGCATTGAAATCTTTTGACTCTTGTGGTTCAGTTGTTTATTGCGCGTTCATGATGTGCCTGCAGTCTAACAAAAGAGATGCTAGCATGGTGCTTGGGACCGTGCCCCTCCACACAGCACTTCCAGTATCTAAATATCTAGAGCAAGAGCAATTAATTTTTCTCAAGAATGAAGGTCCTATGTACTATGGATCTGGTTGCACAGCGGTAGCAACCTGACTGATTTGCTACCCAACCTAAACTTCCCACTGCAAAGGATGTACAAACCAGTCTCAGGGCAAAATGAGCATTTGGAATGATTTACTGTACCAATCAAATGCCTGCGAATTCTGGTATGAAGATCAGTGAGAGACAATAGACTCCACCATTGAATTCACATTTTTTTTCTGAGCTTTCTTAAGAGGGACAGAAGTTGCATTCAGAAAAAATAAATGTCAGCTTGTGAGGGGACTTCAGAGGAGCATATTTTGGTCCCTGTGAGGAAATCAGGTTATTAGTTGTACAGGATGTGAGTCCTGCACAAGTACCAGGTCAACAATTATTCTCTTCTCTGGAACCAAGCACCCAGCTTGACACCATCAGAGTGGCAAATCAGAGCAGTCCAAGACCTACTTAGGATAGGTGGTGTGGGCCAATGATCACCATTTATTGGCACACAGTAACAACGCTCAATAAATGATTGCCCAGTCTCTGATTTTTCTTTGGAAAAGGAAACATACACTTATTACTTACAAATCACTAAAGACTATGCAGTAAGTAGCACATATATACGTAAGTTAGATGGAAATACCATTGGTGACAATCTGAAATCACATTTTACCCCTTATGGACCATGACCCCAAAAATCACAGTACCTCCTTACCTATGCCAGATAACACATCACAATATAGAAGCAAGTCACTTTAATTAAAACAGGCATATTTACTTCACCAGGATCACCACAATAAAAGATCAAGAATCACATCCATCTCCCTATCACTAAAATCAGTAACCATGTTCTACCTGGAGCCATTATTGTCAATAAAGCATTGAAATGTTTTTCAAAATTCACTCTCAGTATTACATTCTAAAATAAACTTTAAATCAACATAACATGAGTTTGCTTCTAAGTTGAACCACATTAAACAACAAAACATCCAGTCATAGAATCAACCACTAAAGTCCCTTGCATTCCCAGGCTGCACAACAAAAGTTCAAGTCTGGGAATGATTTGTTATTAACACTGAAAAGCCGTGGGTAGAGCGTGGGGGGATTGGGGGGGGAGGGAGTTCATGAATTCCTTGACCCTGGAAACGTAGGGTCATTTTAATGTTCCTTTTGGGGGCTGCAGCAACTCCTGCAGCACACCATAGCTTTTCTTTAATCACCAGTGGTGTCCCTGCCCTTCTGGGGCCCCACATGGAAGCAACTTTTATGCAAAGGAAGCCCTGCAAGGCATTATGAGACACTCTCTCTGAGAAGTGAGAATATTTTATCTGACCTGGCCACTTTGTCACTTGTTTGCAGCCTTGTGCCAAACTCCTTTTTAGTTTGGTTTTCCTTTTTTTAATTAGATCCTGGCTGTCCATGCCCACTAGACAACTGGGTACTCCTTATGTTGGGACAGCGTCCTGCACAGCATTCTTGTACTATCCAATATGGCGCTGTCAAGTGGTCTCTGTGCAAATCTCCTCTGGGTGCCTCAGCTCCACCCTAGCTGACATCATTGCCAGGATGTTCCTGTGCTAAGCCATCTATAGTACAGTGTGACAGCTAATTACCAGGTGTAAACTTTTCTCCCCACCTCCTCAAGAGTTGCGTGAAGCACTGATAATTGTTCCTTTTGTGTGGGGAGGCATTTGTTCCCTCTGCTGGGGAGTAGATTAATTAACTTGGCCCAGCAGGGTAACGAAAGGCCTGGAATCTGATTCTGAGCCAGTCAGAGAAATATGACCATTCCGGATGACCCATAAGGTGTACATGTATGTTCATGGGACGTGTATATTTAGACTTGGAGTACAGGTTTCACCTAGCTTGATACTTCATGGGAATGTGTAGCCCTACGGGAAGTGAAACTGCATTTTTAGAAAGATTTTTACCATTTCCATACAACAACACTGCAGCTAAACCATTAAACCCTACTGACCTCACCTATGAGTATCCACTGATATTATAAGGCATACTCTAGGTCAATGTCTAACCCTGCAGAGTCCCTTTGCACCAGGCTACCTGTGCGCAATTACCAGGTTGCTCACAGCAGTACTCTCAAAGGTGCAGCCCGCACATGTGTGCACACATGTTCATGTGTAATCAGCCCAATGCACCTTACCCTAGCTGTGTCACTGTGGCCTTGTTTTAAAAGGCAAACAATGGTGGTAACCATGCACAGTCCAATTACCATGTGATAACCCTGGGTGAGATTTGAGTAGTGAGACCCATCAACAGTAAAGATCGGAAAATCGGGTTATCAAAAAGTGAAAAATCCATGTGGACTAAATGGGCATAGCCCATTTCTCTACAGCCCCCTAGACCAGTGTTTCACAGTCTCTGGGTTGTG
The DNA here is from genome assembly GCF_031143425.1 of Pleurodeles waltl. Classification (NCBI taxonomy): domain Eukaryota; kingdom Metazoa; phylum Chordata; class Amphibia; order Caudata; family Salamandridae; genus Pleurodeles; species Pleurodeles waltl. Next base: position 519,828,541 of record NC_090450.1, on the reverse strand, counting down.
ACACATTGGTGGGTCGCCATGAAAGTCCGAGCAATAAATAAGGATGCCTTTAAGTTCTGTATTTATTATGTCACATTTTCTACCCTTCAAAGACAGAGTTCAAATGTCAGAGTATGACTTCTGAAAAATTGCTTCTTATTTATTCTATTATTTATATATAATTCTGGTGTTTGCAAATTGTTCTCACTTTGTAGTCAGAGAAACCAACAGTCAAGTGAATTATGTGACAGTGCAGAGTCTGAAAGAACTGGCTGTAGGATGCCATTTTTTTTACCACAGAACAAAATGTAAACACTTGTAAATTAATTGTACACATTAAGCAGTTGTGAAAGCAAAAATAAAGCACTTCTTTTGAAATTCTGAAGTGTGGTGGAAGCAAAGATTTTAATAGGATGAAAACAAATCAAAACATTTTACTTGGTATTGCACAAATGACAAATATTCACAGAACCCCCATTTCCACACATTATTATTTGTGTATAATATAGTGTAGCAGTAAAACTGTATGTCTGTGCAAATTTAGTGGCCATTTCAGTGAAAAATGTGCTCTCTGTAAATGACAGTGTGCTGCCACACGATGCTTTAGTTACTTTACAAAATTGCCTGCCTCAAGTCCATTAGAGCTAGGTGGGTCACAAAAGTTTATTGTTCTAAAAAGTGGGTTGGGATCTTCAATGTTTCAGATGCACTACCCTAAACTATTGTATGCTCCCCCGATGCGCACTGCTTGCATTAACAAGGTGAAGCAATCTCTGACAGACAGGTTTCACACTTTGAATGTATACTGCCTGTGGTTTGCTATTCTAGCTATGGGTTAGTTTGTGGTAGCAAGCTGTTGATACATTCCACTGCAGCTCTACAGGGAGAGGGGGCACCCCTGTCATGCTCCCTTTATCTTCTGATTTACAAGGATTTACAAAGTGCTTTGTGCATGTTGGAAAAACATTTCTGACATACAATGAATCATTTGTACATTGCAACTCTGTCTTTTGCGGTTACAAAACCTGTTATTTTGCCAATTGCAAGCTTTGTGACCGCAAGCACATTTGTTTATCCTGTGCCATACCTAAGAAAGTGTGAGGTTTCTGCTCAGTTTAAGGCAAAATGTGGTAATTTTGTGTTAGGATTTAGGGGCCTATTTATGAGTTTGTAATGCAACGCAAGTCACTTTACTGTGTTGCACTACATTACAGGGAAAGGGCAGGATATTTATTGCAATACAGTGCATTCCTGTCCTTTCCCCAGAGTTGATGCATAAAGGTCTGCCTAGAACCTACAGAGGCCCCCTTGCACCATGATGAAAGTGTGCCTGCACTGTGTGCAGGATTGTTTTTGTGCTGGAAAGGACACCTTCCTGGGCACAAACAGTCCTGAGAGGCATATTCCTCTTTCTCTATGTGTTGCAGAATGCAGCACACATAGAAAGAGCAAGCACCAAGGAGAAATAAAGATATTTCTCCTTGTTATGCCTTCCCTGAGAAGGTATATCTTTTTGGCGCATTCTGAGGTCTGCCAGTTTTAGTAAATCTGGTAATGCATCAAAAACCATGGGAGTTGTGTGGGAACACCCATGCAACACCCATGGAACGCCTTCCCAGGGCAGAGTTTATGGAGCCATTCAGGGACACACAAAGTGGCCTTACATGTCTTCATAAGTCTCTATTTGAAGGTGTGTGGCACTTGCACCATGTTGCATGGTGCAAGCACACTGCAATGGGGCTCATAAATATGCCCTGTAGTTTTATGAAGACTATATTTTCAAATTTTCCAGGCTTATTTGTATCACTTGCTTTAAAAAAAGAATATGGACATCAAAATAACATAGCATCATATCTTTTGTATATTTCTGACTTTTGCAGTATACATGATACATGATAACATGATAACATGGAAACAAGGATAAACAACCAGCATTAATATTGTAGTGTACAATGTATTTGAAATATTTGGACACCAGCCAGATGGAGAAATTAACAAATACACCTCACCTAATTTTATACTCCAACTATTGCTTCATTGTTCTCAATGCAAACTGAAATCCATTGTCCAGAGTATCACAAGGATAACTTTCCCTTTTGAAAACACCCTCCAGACTCCTAGAAAATATATCAGTAGCTGAGGTGTCAACACATTAATTATGCACACACCCAATCACCCGCAAAAGAGATCTACAACCACTAAAATGTTCTGGGTTCAACTACATTTCTAGTTTAGAAGTCATAATATGCCATTTCCTACTCTTTTGGAAAAACTCGTTGTGTCAGAAGTGCAGGTACTACCTCTAATCCCTTAACTCTCTTGAGACAATAAACACACTCCCTTAATATTGTATTTATCTCCATTTAAACACCCATCAAAAAATATTTCTAATTATTTGCCTAATGGGCCTCACCGTCTGATAATCCTTGAACTATACTGCCTCCCTGTTTTTTACTGTCTCCAGGAACTTCAGAATACCTGATTCCGGTGCATCTTTACCAGCATTTGATAAGCCCTCCTTAGGTTTTATGTAATTTCTCTCATTACCTCTTATTCTGCACTTATCCACTCCTAAAGTCATACCACAATCTCACAATGATTAGAGCGCCACATGCAGCTGCTCATAATGCTTTTAAAATGTACTTCTGTAATTCAGCATGGCATCCTGAAAGAACACCAATCCTCTAATTCCCTTGAACAGAGACATCATGGTGGTCATTCTGACCCTGGCGGTCTTTGACCGCCAGGGCGGAGGACCGCGGGAGCACCGCCGACAGGCCGGCGGTGCTCCAATGGGGATTCCGACCGCGGCGGTAAAGCCGCGGTCGGACCGGCACCACTGGCGGGGTCCCGCCAGTGTACCGCGGCCCCATTGAATCCTCCGCGGCGGCGCAGCTTGCTGCACCGCCGCGGGGATTCCGACCCCCCCTACCGCCATCCAGATCCCGGCGGTCGGACCGCCGAGATCCGGATGGCGGTAGGGGGGGTCGCGGGGCCCCTGGGGGCCCCTGCAGTGCCCATGCCACTGGCATGGGCATTGCAGGGGCCCCCGTAAGAGGGCCCCTACATGTATTTCACTGTCTGCTGCGCAGACAGTGAAATACGCGACGGGTGCAACTGCACCCGTCGCACAGCTTCCACTCCGCCGGCTCGATTCCGAGCCGGCTTCATCGTGGAAGCCTCTTTCCCGCTGGGCTGGCTGGCGGTCTGAAGGAGACCGCCCGCCAGCCCAGCGGGAAAGTCAGAATTACCGCCGCGGTCTTTCGACCGCGGAACGGTAACCTGACGGCGGGACTTTGGCGGGCGGCCTCCGCCGCCCGCCAAGGTCAGAATGAGGGCCCATATCTCTTCTGTGCAAAAAAGCAGCCAAACCCAAATGCTAATAGATTACGATAGTAGGGGAAATCACTAAAATATGTGATAAATACAATTAAACTGCACACAAAGGATGTAGTTTGATAGGCTGATAAGTTGACGAAAAATCCATTGGAGGAAATAACTTCACAGTGTCATGGCTGTGATCAGACATGACAAAGTGAGAAATGTGCATTTGTCGGCTCTATTTAAACATGAATCTTGGTTGGCACTTGGCAGACAATGGTAGTGAGGGAGTTATTGGGTTACTTTTGTATTCTTGATAATACATTTCCAACACAAATCATACAACTGTTTGGAAACATCATCTTTCAAAAGGATATTGTCCAACTTGGATATTCAGACATATCTTTATCTTCCTTTGTTAGTTTGCAATAAATCCATTACGTAGTTCTTGAGAAGAGTTTGGAATGGATAAAAGGTTTGGGTTATCTGACCTGTTATTCTGCAGGTTGTCCATAAACACAGATTTGTACACCATTGCAGACTAGATTAACATGATAACATTTGATTGGATGAAGGATCTTTTTTATTGTTGTCCATTTTTGCTCAGTGACCCAAAGTCTCTGATCAACTTAACTCTGTTGCAGTTGCCATTACAGGATGTGAGGCTCAGTGCCTCCTTGCTGAAAATGAAGTAAAGCAGGTGCGGTATTCCCAGATGACTTGGCTTTTGCTGTGGGGGAGGGAGCATGGTGGTCCCAAGGACTCCTTTCGGAAAAATCTAAAACTAATTGTAAATTTTGCAACCTCTTTATAAGGATCTGCGAACCCCAGGCAGGAACCTTGGACCCGCGTGGGGCTCACTCCTTGGTTTGTGGACATGGGACCTGGACCATGAACTCAAGAGGTGACCCAGCAAGGGCCCACAACACCTAAAGAATAAAAAGTAAACACATAAAAACTAGATATACGCATTGGAGGAGCCGGGAGGAGGTGCTGCAGGGCAAGGAGCCCTTTAAATATTCGTTGCGCTCCCGCCGTCGCGGGACGCGCATTGGAGGAGCCGGGAGGAGGTGCTGCAGGGCAAGGAGCCCTTTAAATATTCATTGCGCTCCCGCCGTCGCGGGACGCGCGCGGGCCAAGGGCGGGCCCGTCCTTAGCCCGTCAGAGACCGGAGGAGGCTGGGCTGGGCCCCCTCTCTTTCACCTGCAGTAAGAGATCTACTTGTTATTCAAGAGTGTATAGATTATAGCACTACTCTACATTTAATAAATTAAGAAGCCTATTCTTTACTCAGCCCTTCCTTCATTAGTCCCTCCTCTAAGTTATCCCACCGTAACTGCAATTTGGACGTAACTCGGGGGTTTATAGAGCACGTTATTCGAGGGGAGGAGCAGACAGGGCAGGAGCCCTTAAACTTTGTCTGCGCCCGTCCTGAGACCGGAGGCAGGGCCAGTTACTCCAGTGACAGGACACTGAACTCATAAGGAAGGGAGCTGTCTTCCCTTTCTTTTTTCTTTTACCACTGTATTTTGTGTAACGGGCATCTTCCCAATATGGGGAAAAGAAAGGCTATAGATTTACCAGCACAATCCAAGGGTACTAAAATCGCAAAAAAAAAGCCAAGTAGACCTTTGAATCTAGGTATACCCAATGGGTCTAACCCATTGGATGAAATAGATCTCCTAGTTAAAGAAGTTGAGTCTATGTTAGGTACACAAACAACTATAGGGGCAAATAATTCTAAGAGAGTCCCCCCTAAGGATAGGAAAATCCCAGAGTTATTTAAAAAGAAGGGGTCAAGGGATTCTATAGACACTATAACAGGGGTTGATGGAGATGGGGGCCCGCATAATTGTAGGGGCACCTTCCCAAAATCCCCTAATAACATAGCGAGTCCTCCAGTATCCCAGTGGGGTCTTCCACATGTACCACATACACTAACTCTCCCACCACTGACTCCGGTGATCAAGGTGGTCCCTAGCTTATTCTGTACTAATCGCTTTGAACCTCTATTAGCAATAGAGGATTCGCCCGTGCCCACGAGTGTGCCCAACTGCAAGCCAGTAGTTGGAACACCCAACCCTAGTGTTATCTTACCGATCCCCCAGTTCGAGTCGGAAGGCAAAGAACCAGCAGCTAGTAGAGACAACCTTGCTACAGTCCTTCAGAGAGTCGATGAAGTTAAGGGATTGGTTTTAGTACTAATAGATCTTATGAAGAGCAACCGTCCTTGTGCAGGGATTTGTAAAGTTTGTGGGGAGGTCAGGGGGGAAGAAGCTTTCCCATTATCTGCCCCAACAAAGGGGACGGAGTTAAGGGACAATTTTTGTCTCCCCATTAGAGGGGGGACAGCTCTCCAAGGGAGGGAAGATTACCGCTGTGATCCCAATATTGACAATATGAGGCCCAGAAGGAGGTCTACAAATGTACCTAGACACGGAGACCGTCAAGGTAGTCGGTCAAGTAATTAACCAGTGACAGAACTAGAGGTAGGGCCAGTAGACCCGACCCACCAGAAACTGTCCAAGATTCCAGTTTTACACAAACCCCTAACAAGTCACACAAAATCCCCTATAATAACAGCACTCTCTCTCGATACAATATTTAGAGTACAGTTAATAAAGAACAGGACCTGCTTACAAGTCAGGGAACAAACAAAATTTATTTGACTAATGTTCCAAAACTATCGTCAGGGTTAGCTGAGAACCAAGCTTCCTTGATCAACAAAGTCATACACTGGATACGTTCCCGACGAAGTTGTCTCTCTGTTATTCGTTCTGACATAATATCGGCCAAGAGAAGCAGCATTATAGGGACCAATTTTGACACAATAACTATTTATTTTGAAGATAAGTATATGGTGACACAATTAATGGACTTTGATTGTCGTACCCACTTGGATAACGCAACAACCAGGGGGGGAATTAGACTCACGTTACACCCACAAAATTCTGGACCAGCCATGGGAGCAGCGGGATTCGATGGTTAAATTAATTCCCGTGGAGGTGCTGCACGAAAGGAAGCTAATCCCAGGCCGCTGCCTAATCCTGTATGACTGACTACTGAACTAGTAACTAATGTGACGGCCCGCTCCAAGGCCTCACATTTGATGGGGGATGATAAAGCACCATCATCAAACATTTGTAGTAACGACCCGAGCGCGGTAGATGCTGGATGCACAATCGTGGTGATAAACCAAGATAAATGTACATTAGAACTTATGTCATGGAACGTTGCCGGCCTGGCAAAGAAATTAGATGATGGTGAATGGGCCTCTTTTATTAAAAAAATAGACATATGTTTGTTTCAGGAAACTTGGGCGGAGGATGCTACTAATATAGATGGATTTCTCTCATTTAGTGCACCTGCTATACCTCCAGAGAAGGGGAGGGGCCGGGCAAAAGGTGGGCTCTTATTACTTGTTAACAAGAATCTGCAGTGTGACTGTAAGCTTTTGGAAATTGATTCTGTAGATCTAAAAGCCATGTGTATTACGTTCAACAGAAGATTATCAATTGTTATTGTTAATGCTTATATACGATCGGTCCCATATGGCTCCGAGTCCCATACCCTGGCTATTCTGTCCGAATTTGTAGGAAGCCTCCACCCCTCAGCTATTCTAATCATAGCTGGAGATTTTAACTGTACCTTCGAGCCTTCTATTCTCACAAGTGGTTTAACTGATGAAGAAGATGAGCAGTGGGGGATCCCACAATTATCTATTACCCGGCCATGCAAAAAATCTTGGGTGGCCATGCAATTAGCCACATTATGTCTAAATCATGGCCTTAGGGCCTGTAATGGTAGAACTCCATCCGATATGAACAGCGCACCTACTTTTAAAAGGGGCATGTCGATAAGCACTATTGATTATTTCTTGGTCGATGTTAGGTTGTGGCCCCATTTGGTAGATATGAAAGTAGAAGTGAGATGTGATAGTGACCATTTCCCCTTGCTCCTTACCCTTTCTGGAGAAATGTTTAGGAGAACACTTAACAACCATGCTACAATAATTCCGCCACCTTGCTAGAACAACAAATTCACTAAGATTACATGGCCAAAAGTGATTTCCAACCCTCACCATATTAGAGCAATATATCAGATTTTCTTAAATAGTTTGGCTGAGTACGAAGATCAGGCTGTGGGGAATATTCAGATTCTCAAAATACATGACAGCATGACTACTCAGCTACGGGGGTTCTTCTATAAAACAAGGCAGTCAAAGCCACATGAAGGGAAAGGGGCACGCAAGGGATGGTTTGATGAGAGGTGCTCAAAGGCTAAGTCTGGGTTAAGAGTAGCAGTAATGTCTGGTTCCCAGGGTGAAATTAAACAAGCTAGGTCCCTATACAAAGTAACTTTGTCTAACGCAAAAAAGCGGTGGGAGGATTCCCTGTGGCAGTAATTATTAGATGTTTCCAGAGAGAAGAATAACAAGCGTTTCTGGGAACTTCTGTCTAAAAGAGAAAATGGAGGTAGGAGCTGTCCCAGCAACCATATTCAACCAGAAAGCTGGGTAGAGCATTTTACTACTCTTTATGCCCTATCAGAGGGCCCAATGGACACCAATGTGGTCCACTCTCCAACAAAATTGTTGGAATCAAATTCCAGCATGGCCCTCCAAGTGGAGACCCAGTGTGTCCCTGAGGGTTGCCTCATCTTTAAAGTAGAAGAGACCCTTGAGGCTATAAATAGCCTTAAACCTGGCAAAGCACCCGGACCAGACAAGCTTCCTGGAGATCTTTATAGATCGGAACCATATATCTGGTCCTGGTATATTAATGCCATTTCAAATAGTATAGCTGCAGGGGGGCAAATTCCAGGGACATGGAAGGGGGCAGAGATCATACCCATTTATAAAAAAGGAAATGCTAATCTTCCAGCTAACTATAGGCCAATTAGCCTTATAGACAACCTACAAAAGATCTTTGCTAAACAAATTTTGAAGAGGCTAACCAATTGGGTTGAGGAGTACCAAATCCTTTCCCATTTACAGGCAGGGTTTCGAGCAAAAACTAGCACGATAGACCAGGTCTTTCGATTGGCCATATTGCATTGGAAATATGTTCTTGTGGCCAAACAATGCCTGTATGTGGTATTTATAGACCTGCGATCGGCTTTTGATCTGGTCCCAAGAGCCAAACTGTGGGAAGTGCTGTGTAGATTGGGAATCCCAGAGGATCTATTACTCCTGTTAAAACGACTACATGAGAACACTTTTGCCCAAGTGAGGTGGGGTGAACAAGGCGAACTGACAGAGCGGATCCCAATTAGAAGAGGAGTTCGCCAAGGTTGTGTGCTAGCCCCCCTACTGTTTACCATATTTATCAACGAAGTAGTAAAGGCTGTGTCCAAAGGCCAGAATGATGCCCCTTCCCTGAATACACAAAAAATCCCCATCCTGCTCTTTGCCGATGATTCACTCCTCATTTCTAAGACACCAATGGGGTTGCAAACCCTTGTTGACCGGTTTAACCAATTTTGTAGCGATCATGGGTTGGAGGTTAATATTAACAAAACCAAACTGATGGTGTTATCCAAGGGACCTAGGAAAAAATGTTCCATTTATATTGAGGGAGTACCGTTGAAGGAAGTAAGCTCTATAGATTACCTGGGAGTTAGGTTAACCAGCAAACTATTATGGGAAGAGCAGATTATATATATATAGATATGGTGGCAGGCAATGTTTAAAGGCTGATTTGACTGTACATGGGTTGATCAGTGGTTCTGTGAATTTTATCACTTTTTCCAAATATATATATATGTAAAATAGGTATCATGTTTTCCAAACAAAAAATAACAACACTTCAATTTCAACTTATTGATCAATCCCAGGCCAAAGCATAGTTCCTGTAATCTGTTTTTGGTTTTGTTGTGTACCATGTGCCCTAGGTGAGCCATCTCAATTATTTCTTCATTTATTCTTACTAAATGCTATAGGTGGCATCAACAATGTTCCCCTCCTTACTCTTATAGTACTTACATTCATCACAAACCTATTTCTAGCTCTAATACCATTTGAAGGTATGTACCCACCTTTCCTTTATCTTTATTGCTGACTATTGTAACTCTGGTCATACTTACTTGCCTTATTCTACTCATTCCTCAGTTGCTTCTCCATCCATGCATCCAATGACTGCTACCCATCCTTGTAAATTGTCTACTTCCCTCTCATTATGCACATACAACTCATTGTTAGTTTACTTCCAAATAAGCAATCAGAAATTATATTCTTCTTTCCTAATAAAAACTCAACTACAAAATGATCCTCTTGTAAACTGGCTAATCATCTAGATCTAGCACTGCTGGACGATGCTATACTTGAGTCTTAGCTTGTCAATAAATGAGTAAATGATCTAACAGTTTGTGATCTGTGAAGAGTTTTCATGGTAACTCCTACACAGACACAGAAAAATGTTTTGCTCCACAAAACACAACCAAAGCTTCTTTTTCTATGACAGGGCTCTGACTTTCAGCATCATTGACACATAGGTTATGATTACATTCACACTGTGTTGAGTTTAACTCAATGTGGCACCAACACCAAATGCACTCGTGCAAGTAGTGATGATAGGCTTGTTCTTAACATCAAACATTCCCAAACTAAGGACATTTTTTATTTCTTTTTTATGTTTTCACATTCTTGGTTACTATGTTTGCCCCACATAACAATTTTTCCAATTATTAAAACCGCATGCATGCTAATTGTTTTCAATGAAAATTAGCTACAACGTTTAAAGAGTATTACTCAACATGAAAATAGGACCTCTCATCTTCATTGCTTCTCTTTATTCTAATATTCTGCTTCTCCATCCATGCATCCAATGACTGCTACCCATCCTTGTAAATTGTCTACTTCCCTCTCATTATGCACATACAACTCATTGTTAGTTTACTTCCAAATAAGCAATCAGAAATGATATTCTTCTTTCCTAATAAAAACTCAACTACAAAATGATCCTCTTGTAAACTGGCTAATCATCTAGATCTAGCACTGCTGGACGATACTATACTTGAGTCTTAGCTTGTCATTAAATGAGTAAATGATCTAACAGTTTGTGATCTGTGAAGAGTTTTCATGGTAACTCCTACACAAACACAGAAAAATGTTTTGCTCCACAAAACACAACCAAAGCTTCTTTTTCTATGACAGGGAACTGACTTTCAGCATCATTGACACATAGGTTATAATTACATTCACACTGTGTTGAGTTTAACTCAATGTGGCACCAACACCAAATGAACTTGTGCAAGTAGTGATGATAGGCTTGTTCTTAACATCAAACATTCCCAAACTAAGGACATTTTTTATTTCTTTTTTATGTTTTCACATTCTTGGTTACTATGTTTGCCCCACATAACAATTTTTCCAATTATTAAAACCGCATACATGCTAATTGTTTTCAATCAAAATTAGCTACAACGTTTAAAGAGTATTACTCAACATGAAAATAGGACCTCTCATCTTCATTGCTTCCTTTATTCTAATATTCTGTACCCTTTTCACCAACTTATCTTGGGCTCAATGCATGGGTCAGTGTACATTTTCACTGGTTTGCATACTGTAACTAAGCCAGTCAAATAACACATGTTTTTATTAGGACATGTTTACATAACTTATTAATTTCTTCTTTGACCTGTTTTCTAATTGATAACTTTATACTCCTAATGTTATGAGCTTTGGGTTGGGCATTCTTTTGTGAGGTGATTTTGATCAGGAAACCTTTCCGTTTGCTCACTTTCTCTGCAAAAAGAGTTGCATACTTATAAACACAACAATCAACTCTAACAGATCTACTAACATTGTTTGTTCTTTAACTCCAGGTGTCAATTGCATACTGAAGGGTACTTGATGTATGCAACCCAAATTATGTGCTTCTGTTTTATCTGCATACATACTACCTATTCTTGGATTTGATCCAAGCAAAAGAATATCAGTTTTCTCAGGTTTTCAACACTATACCCTTGACTTTGATGCTAGTTTGAAAGAATTCTTTATTTTCTAGATTTGACAATGTTTATGGTGTATATTGTACCCACATTGACAAGCACATTATCTATTCCACTTATAGATTTTGGATTGTTAATGTGTTTCTTTCTACACCTATTAATATCTATGTCCTGAATATCATGTGGATCAAAATGTAATAATTAGTGTTCCTCTTCATCATCTACTTTATCGTCGTTGATAGAACATATACTATTTTGTTTGTCTTTATTGCTTTTGCTGATTCTGGCATAAAGGACCCATCTTTTCACACTTCATTCATGTCAAGTTCCTGGGTGGACAAGTTTTCATCATCAGCCCAATGGTTTACTCTGCCACATGGCCAGCATACATAAAAATCACTAGCATTACAATAATTCCTTTAAATTTTTAACATTTACCTTATAATTATTGTTTTTACTATCATCAGATACTTTGGCTTTAGGTTTAACAACATTAATACAATTGATTTCTACTACAGCTGTTTTCATCTTGTGCTGTATTTTTCTGTTCTCAACATAAGTTTTCTTATTTAATGAATATGCACATTTTAATGTTTTGTCTTTGCTCCTGAATATAGCTAACCACTCTAGTAGGACTGGATTACATGCATTACAGAACTTTTCATGTAAGGCTTTGTTTGACAAATGCCTCACTAGTTAACTCTGTATGTACTCATCATGTTTACCTGTGAAAGTACAATTTAGCAATAAATCTATCACACTTGCTGGAACATTGTCAATAAATTAATGTACTCCTTGGACACTGTAAAAGATTTTACTCTGTTGCAAAAGTCTCAAATTGTGCTACTAATTGTTTCAAAATTTTCATATAAAGTTATGTCAGCTGCATCACCTTTGCTTTCTAATTCTGGAAAGGTTTGATACATTCTCAAACCTTTTTTCCTAAGTAGTCTAAAAGCATAGCTTGTCTTCTGCCATCAGACAAATATCCACTACCAGCAAGTGTTTAAAGTTTGAATGTAAAAACCCACTTTTGTCACGGAAATTCAAATCTCTTGCAGAACTGGAAAAACCTGGTGGAGGAGTCATTTGCAATATAGCATGAAATTAAACCCAAAGTACTGTGTGTGTGTGTGTGTGTGTGTGTGTGTGTAGATATATACACATGTGTGTATAGATATATATATATAAATGCATATATATATATATATATATATATATATATATATATATATATATATATATAGATATATATATAGTCAGCAGTGCACAATAGATAGCTTTCAATTCTTAAAAGGCTTTCTTCATTCCGAAAGGACACAGCACTCCGGAGTCAGCAAGTCAACTTGTTAATTTCATAAGATGTGCAGAAGTGAAAGTAGTGTCAGCAAGTTTTGGCTTACTCAGCCTTGTTCACATATATTTACAGCATGCAGTTCACACCGCTCTTCAGCCCTGCGGCAGCAGTGTGTGTACAGATGTGAGAACCCGTTATATCTCTAAACAATCCTTTTCTCTTTGACAAAAAGGGAAGTGAACTCCATAGTTGCTGGTGTAACTAATGTATTTCAAATTCTTGTGCAGCCACAACTGGGAAATCCTCCGCAAACACTGCTTTGTTTAAAGGTAAGGAGTGCAACCTCACCACCAATCATAAATGTGTTAGAAAGTGACACAAAGACTAACAAAGGGCTAAGTGGAATATTATATACAATTAGAACAAGATAATGTGGTGGCCATTTTGTAATGAATGTATATTACATAAAAGTCCCACCATTGAATCGGATAACACAGTCAAATACAACCCTTAACAAAATGAATAAATGCTACTCATGGACAATGAAAGCAGCTGACATTGTACAAAATAATAATGTGTACATCCTGAAACTCTGAAGGGTAAATTCAATAATGACCGTTGCGCCTTATGTGTACTTACAAGAACTACTTCTCATAATTAAAGCACATAATATAAATTGAAACCTTACAGTAAAAATTCTATCATGCAGGGTTCCTATCAGAAGATTGTATGTTAAAGGGGAAGCTACTCCAACCTGAGTACTTTCAAAATACTGCCCAACTGGGCATTTTGAGATTATGTAATCTGCACATAATGCGCCAGTGGGCAAAGCCAATAACATAGAAAAAATATAAAATATGACTGAATATACAACTGTGAAATACAACCTCAGTAACATGGATAACATAAACTTAAATTTTAAAAAAATCTTATCTCGAGGAGACTCCCCTCATTTTCACAAATTCCACTACCCAAATATAAAGGAAAAGGGAAAGTGATGAAACTATTTAAAACATGATTGCAGTCAGGGATATAAGAATGAACGGCTCAGCAGATAATTGCTAAAAAAAATACATAAACATGATTATACCACCAAAGGCTTTAAGCTAAGTGTCCATTAAGTTCCTTGTCAGTGTTAAGCTCATGAGGGGCCTTCGTGTCTAGTTCCAGGGTATACCTTGATTCAAGATGTCTCAAAAACCGTGTTCTGTCACCTCCTCTTTTCATCTATGGTATTCTATCATTAGGAAAAAAATATGAGAAGTTTGCTGTTGCTCCTGGGAACCTATGTGAAGCGTCTGGCCAATGCATAATATTTATCATCATGATTGAAAGCTCTAAGATGTTTCAAAATACATTTTTAAACAGGGTGAATTTTACTCCCCACAGCCCTTTTCACACGTGGGCAAATTAAAACATAGACCACAAAATCGAAGGTGCAGGTAAGGTGTTTGTCAACAGTTTCTACACCTGATGTGAACAGTATTTGCTGATCTTAATACTGTTGATGGAAGCTTTGCATGTGAAGAAACCTGTTCTGGTGTTGATTGGGGGATGGATATTATTGATGGCATTCTTACCACTGTCTATTCTTCAAGGTCCTACCTCTTCTAAATGTCACCCTTGGATGTTCTCCTATGGCATTCACCAGACTCTCTTCACTCATCAAGAACTACCAATGTTTCCCTAGAATATACCTGACATCACTTGCCTTGTGATTGCAAGTAGTAATGAATCTCAAAATGCTGGAATTGGGTACTTATGTGACTGACCTGGAAATGAGCAGTTCCTCTCTGTGGACCTTTTGCACTTGTTGAAGAGTAGAGTCTAATGTGGATTCAAAATAACCCCCCTCATTAAGTCTTGCCATCATAGTGTTGCACTCATGTTTGGAAGCTTTCTCAGTACTACAATTGCGGTGAGCCCATAAGAATTCACCATTGGAATGTCGTGTATCAGTTTTCCGTGGTGACTGCTCTGGGCGTGTAGAAGATTGTTGCCTGGCGTAGCCTTTCTGTACAGTCTAGTAGTGAGTCTGTTCTTCACTACTTCAACTCAAATGTCTAATAACTCAATGTCAGTTCTACTCATGTGGCTGGTGAATTTTAAATTTAAGTTGTTGTCGTTGAGTTTGTCTACAAATCTAGTGACTTCATTATTGTTACCTTTTCATACCACAAATAAGACATCTATATATATGGTACCCAAGTGACAACATGGGTGTTAAATTCATCTAGGGCACTGACCACATGATCTTTTCGCCAACCCAGAAACAGGTTGGCAAAACTTGGAGCAAAATAAATACCCATTGCAGTTCCCAGGAACTGTCTGAAATACTTGTCATCAAACACAAAAAATAAATAATTTACAGGCATAAACAAATCATTGCAATGACTATTTCAGTGTGGGATAAGAAAGACAAAGATTTGCTTTCTGGAAATACTTACATGCCTGAATCCTGTCTTCATGACTGATACTTGTATGAAGACTACCTACGTCAACTGTTAATAGCAAGTAGTCACCCTCCCAATAAATGCCCTCAATATGAGTAAGAAAATCTTGACTGTCCTGGATGTAAGATGGTAGAGCAGTAACAAAAAGATGATGGAAGTAATCAATGTATTTTGCAGTATTTTCTGAGACTCCCTACAGGAGACTGTGGGATTGGTTGTGTCCTTATGTCTCTTAGATAGCAATTAAAGAATGGGCATTTTTCGATGCTCACAGTACAAAAACGTGTATTCCTCTCATTCAATCAGCCCATGTTCTCACCGCTCAATCAGGTTGTTATGGCATGTATGATAAGATTCAATTATCACATTCTTTTGTACCAGTTAACGTCATTGTCTGTTATTTAATTGACTGTAACCTTCCTTCATATAGATATCTTTGGATAAAATTACAACATTGCTACTTTTAGCCTTTTGCCTAATGACAATCAAAACATCTGTCTGTAGGTTCCTGATAGCCTGCCTTTCACTATGGGTCCGAATGTCACTTTGCTATTTTGTTTTTCTTCAATACATTTTTGAAGTCCTGTGCAACTACAGCTTTAAAACTATCAATCGCATCATGGGAAAAGGTGGGAATGAAGTTGGATTTGGTCTTAAAATTGCTGGGACAACTCTGATCTAAATCAGTACCTATGTTTTCTAAGTTGAGAAATGTGTTCCCTATGTACCACTCTAAGGGCCAGATTTATACTTTTTTACGCAAAACTGCGCCAATGCAGTTTTGTGTCAAAAAGTTTAGTGCTATCTAGTGCCATTTCTTAATGCTACCATACTATGACACTGGGTGGTGCTAAGAAAAGGTTAGAGTAATTTTTCCCAATGCTAACCTTTGCACCTTGTCGTAAGGCAAAATGACGTTAACGCAAGAAAAATGACTCTAAACCGGTTACGACATGTAAACACGTTGCAAAATGGAAATGAGCCATTTTTGCCCGCAATGGCATCAAAAAGCGACGCAAACAGAGCAAACAGTGCAAAGGAGAGGCAAGATGGATCCACAAAGCCAGGAGAGACCCAAGGCAGACCCCAGAGAACCAGGAACCAGCCAGGAGGACATTGACAAGACCCAGGGGGAGACAAGAAAAAGAGCAAGTGCCGCTTTCAAAAGAAATACTAGTGAAAGAGGTGACGGAGCACCAGCATCAACTCTTCATCACCTCTAAATTGCCAATTGGAAGGAGAGAGGCAATTTGGCAGCAGATTGTGGACAAGACTGACAGTGTGGCAGAGGTCAGGAGAACTGCCACTGAGTGCAAGAAATGCTGGCATGACTGCAAGCGGAGGACAAAGGAGAAAATGGCAAGGAACAGGAAGGCAGCACTGCAGACGCGAGGTGGGAGTCCAGCTCCACAAAAGGACCTGGACTAGATGGAGGAGATGGTTGCAGCCGTCATCCCGGAGGAAAACGTCACTGGTATTGCAGGACAGGACGGTGCAGACTACCAGGAAACAACACATATGCAGAGTAAGTTGCATGGGGGACAAAATACCAAAATGTCACGTGCAAGAAGGGGGAGACACATAGCTACTACACAATGCATGTTAGCCCTGCAAATCAGGCATTGGAAAGGGCAAAGAGGCAGGGCATGGGACTCCCACCACTGCCCAGGCCAGGTGCATGGGCTGTGCTGGGGCATCCAGGGGCACAGCACAACACAACACCAACAACCATTGCATGGGGGTACAGCGCCATGACAAGGCTGGTGGAAATGCTGAAGCACACAAGGAGGGTAGGGTAGAACGTAAAACTGGTCTGGTGTCACAGGACAGCTGGTATTGTCAGAATGTAAACTATAGGAAAATGCCCAGTCTCAGGCCATTGGCTCAAGCGGCATTCCCCATTGACAACAGAGGGAGGGTTGATGAGGACAAGAAGGTGGCAATCCACAATTTGGATAAAACCCACACCTAGAAGATGTGACACAGACAATAGCCCAAACTGCCCTTCACTACATGTGACATGCAGGTGGGGCATAGGGCTGGGAGACTGCAAACATTAGTGACAGGAATAACTCATGGGGACCAAGATGACAATGTACCACCAATAGGAAGTCAGTGACGTCACATTACAACTGGCACAACACAGACACAGACTATTTATACAATATCTCATTACAGAGGACGATGGCTCTCCTGTGGATCTGCCTTTCCTGGACTACCCTGATGACATGGATGACCAGCTGACAGCCATCAGCCAGGAAACCCTCCATGATGTCCTGGGAACCCTCCAGACACCACCTCCAGTCGCAAGGAGGAGCATTCATGTAGGAGCCATCCCAGAGGACCCACCCACCACCCCAATATTACGACCTGCCAGCTCAAACACAGCGGAGGACTCTGATGACACAGGGACCACCTTTAAGAAGACAGTAATGGAAGTCCAGTGGGAGCTGGCCAAATAAGTGCGGGTGGGGATGCAAACTATGGCAGCCAGCCTTGAGGGTATGCACATGTGCATGATAACGGCCACTGAACAGACAGCAGCCAAACAAGGCACACAATCCCCACTGCATGGAGTCCAACAGTGTGTGAGGGACCTAACCACTGCCATGAGGGAGTTGCCACAACACCTGCCCTCCCAATCTTGCTGCTGCATGCATGACAACAAGCAGGACTCCATGCACCGGGAACTGGCCTCCCTCAGGGCAGACATGGCTGCCTACCACATGGATGTTGCTGCCATACTCAATAATCAGCAGCTCCTCCTTGCTACAGTGATGCCATATGTAGTTCCATAGATGGCAGCTGCAGGGAATTTGGTGTCCACTTCTCCAACAACTGAAGTGTGTGCGGCCCTCTCATACCCACCAACACCACTATCAAGGGCAGAGGAGACAACACACGCATCAGAGAATAAAGATGTGGAACAGATCATATTCACCCGTAGGAGTACCTGGTAGCACCAGCCCATGCCGCATGGGCAGTGATTTCCCTTTGTCTTGTGCTTGACAACATGCCAGTGTTGCTACAGTTGGTGACATGCACTCTTCACCGGCACACTGTTAACCTTTCCACTATGGACTGCAATTGTCTCTCATTACTCCATTGGCAATTCATGTTCCCCTGCACTGAACGACACTTCACCCCAGCATGTTCAATCACATGTCCCTTAACCCTGCACTTGTGTTGTGTCACAATAGAATGGTTTACACTAATGAGATCACAGACCTGGGCAATGTAAATATTGCACTATAGCACTTTAAAATAAACAGCACCTACACAACCCCTTTGTCTCCGTATAATATGACACATCTACTTTGCTGGAGATTTGTGATGCGTTTAACATGTCTATGGCCACAGAGTGTCAGTACAAGAGTGCAGAAATAATGTGGCCAGATATCTACGCACAAGGTAGCTACATGCTGAACGTCAATGCTGGCCACATCCCCTACAAGCAAGTCACTGTGTCTGTGACATTTGTTTTAAAACATACATGCCTCACCTACTACATACAGCAGGAATGGCTGTGTAAGAGTGCTCGGACACTAATGTCAGCTGGGAGTGCAAGTGAAACACATTGGTGTGATATTTTTATACTTGACCTCATCTGAAATTGGCACTACTCAGTTTAGCAGTGTTGACATGAACTTCAGGCTGCAGGCAAACGTCCCACAGTGCCCAACATCCCAACACAGGATCCAAACAACTGCAGCTTAAAAAGCACACCTACTTGTCCAATACATGGGAACCATAGTCACCTTGAGTGGTGGGTACATTGAATGGCAGATGCATTGAGAATTAGATTTGTTGTAGCTGCCAATGTGACAGCTCAGTTGGAAGTGGGAATTAACATGACAAGAGAGGGGTGTGGATGCAGGACGGAATCCCCAGGCCAACAGACAATTGGCACTGTACACTCATGCAAAGACCTGAGCCCCAAGCATATGATGACACATGCAGTAAGGGAGTACACACATTTTTATTTATCTATGTATGGAACTGAACTTAAAACTATGTAAAACACCTATACTAACCTAATCTATCCTAACTATACATTACCCACAACTGGCCCTAACTACTCTATGCTAAGCTTAAGTAACACATTTAGCAACGCACTCTAAACATTGCTCCCCCACCCCCTTATATGATGAGACACATGCAGGACAACATATACTAACCTAAATATATATATATATATATATCTATATACACATATATATATATATATATATATATATATATATATATATATATATATATATATATATATATATATATATACATATACACAAAACCCCTAACATTAACCCCCACCCAACACACTCACATGTAATAAAAAGAAAAAAACACCCCGAAACCTACTTATCCTATCTAAACAACTACCCTACTCTAACCAATCACTAACCCCCTTAAACCCACTACAAAACATGATGAGGAATGAGGAGGGAGGGGACTCAACTAGGGGTGAGGGGAGGCATGAGTTCAGAGGTTGGCCCTCCTGAGTGTCCTCTTGATTGCCTTCAGTCTCTTTGTATTCTGATCAACATCCTTCAGTAGGCTGTCCAGCTTTTTGAGGACCTGTTTCATGTCCCACTGGAGCTCCTTTATTGCTGAAATGTCCATTGCAACAGGCGTGGTGGGCTGTGGTGCTGATGTTGATGGTGCAGCAGGTGGGGCAGATGTGACGGTGGCGGCTGTGGTCCCCTGTGTAGGTGTGATGCTAGGTCCGCTCCTTGTGGCCAATGCCGGTCCCCCGTGGCTGAACGTCCGCCATTCCCCTGTGGCTCGCTCTTTTCGATAGTGTCGTGCCATCTTGTGGTACCCAGACTCAACATCCAATATGTGGCGATATCGCACTGCACGCTTTTGGAACGCCCTGAGTTCCACAACATCCATGTTGGCAGCTGTAAAAATGAGACAGGCAACCATCAGTGTCATCATTGTGTGATGCATGTACAGATGATAATCTAACACTCTGCCTCGATTTGCACATGCAGTCCGAATCACAGTCCAGATAATAAAATGTCTCTGATGAATGTAATGGCAATGCTGCCTCCCATCATGTCATTTACACCAAAGCAAAGCACAACAAGAGTTGGACCAAATAAAGTGACCTGTACATTGATTTAGTGCAATGTGTAACAATGCAAAGGCAGCAACTACTTTACATGGGACAGGCCCACTAATCTTTATCATCTAAGTCAACTTCAAAGCACACATGACCAGTGACTAGTAGATGTAATTGGCAGTATGGTATGCAGTTGGTAATCATAAGGAGTCAGTGTTGTTTGGGACACATGCACGTTTGAATGAGATGACTGTCATCTACACTGTGACCATTACATCTACCTACATATATGTTGTTTCCCTACCCCTGTGCCTCAGGGGTGAGGGGCATGCAATACATCATCACAACTGTCGAGGACAACCATGAAGGCATGTCCACTTATACATGGATTTAGTGAGTGGAGCACAAGTGAGGAGGGCTGCCACCTAGGAATAAGGTATTCATAGATCATTCACATCTACATTCATGTGCCCAGTTGTGGACACCCATCAACACCTGATCTGCCTACACAATTCCCAAAACAGCCACATTGATGCCAGCACACATCTGGCCTTGACCTGCATGCACGCCTGTTACATACCACATAAGTGGCACTTAAATGGAGTACAACTCATGGGGCTAGAAGCTGGGGGACAGTTACCCAAACAGTCCTACTTGTACATTACAATACAGGGATGCACCAATTTGTGTGGATAACTGATGCATCACTGTGTTTTGAGAATGATGGTATGACCCAGTGCCAATATGCTGACACTGGTGCACTTCCAAGTCACATGTGGGCCTTCATGTGGCTGCTAATCACCTTGTTCCCATGCTGCTACCTATTGTGCAGCACAAGACTCCCAAGATATGACTCTCTGCTTGTGAATGGGTGACCCTTGCACAGAACACTATGGCCCTCATTCCAACATTGACGGGCGGCGGAGGCCACCCGTCAATGTTGCGCGTCAGGAATACCGCTCCGCGGTCCAGAGACCGCGGAGGGTATTCCAAGTTTTCCCCTGGGCTGGCGGGCGGCCGCCGAAAGGCCGCCCGCCAGCCCAGGGGAAAACGACCTTCCCACCATGAAGCCGGCTCGTAATCGAGCCGGCTGAGTGGCAAGGTGCGACGTGTGCTATTGCACCCGTCGCGTATTTCACTGTCTGCAAGTCAGACAGTGAAATACATTTTGGGGCCCTCTTACGGGGGCCCCTGCAGTGCCCATGCCGTTGGCATGGGCACTGCAGGGGCCCCCAGGGGCCCCGCGACTCCCCCTCCCGCCATCCGGTTCCCGGCGGGAGAACCGCCAGGAACTGGATGGCGGGAGGGGGAGTCGGAATCCCCAAGCCGGCGCAGCAAGCTGCGCCGGCTTGGAGGATTCCTTGGGGGCAGCGGGAAACCGACGGGAGACCGCCGGTTTCCCTTCTCTGACCGCGGCTAAGCCGCCGCGGTCAGAATGCCCCGCGGGGCACCGCCGGCCTGTCGGCGGTGCCACCGCGTCCCGCGGCCCTGGCGGAAGTAATCCGCCAGGGTCGTAATGACCACCTATGTCACCATCAAGCCTACTAAGATAGCAGATCACGTGCCAGCTCATCATATCTTGCAATGAGTGCAACACCCAAGAGTCACTAACACAACAGCCGCAATCACTACACGGGACAGACATTATCACACTTACTGGAGACATCTGGGTCCTGAAATCTTGCCACTTCCCGGATGGTATAGGGGCAGGTCCACCTGTAAGACATGGAATGGAAATATATGCTCAATGTCATATCACTGTACATACGTGTGGACAATATATCACAGTGTGTAACATTTTACATGAGTGAACTGGTGATCCTGCATGAAGAGAGTACAACAGACATACCACTGCAAACTCACATTGACACTGACACTCCGGTGAGTGATGCCCACACATCTGCACACATGCACTGGGCTTAACAATCATGTGGTGCTAAACCCTACTACAACCATATGTGGCTAATCCATTTCAGATGGTACTCCATGCCATGGTTTGTATTTTGGTTAAAATAGCACTTCCCTGATGCACTGCAATACAAGTGACTCTGGTATTGTGCATCAAGGGACACTGAGTTACTGTGTGATGGCCATGTGGCTCCGATGTGCCTCATTATAGGCACGCTCTGCTGCTGTGCTTGGGTTGGGGAATGGGGTCATGATCAATGGCTGGAGCCTTTAACCCTAATACGCTGCAAAAGATAATAGGAGTGAGTATTTTGTTAGTGCTTGCACCAGGAATGTCATGTATCATGGCAGTTGATATCTTGTGTCGTCTGTGACTCATATGTGTTTGTGATATTGGGTGAGATCCTGGGCTTTTGTGAGGTTTTCTCTGCACTGGGTTGTTTGAAACAACAACTTGTGTTTGGCTCATTGACCTGGGATCTATGACTTGGTTTCCGAACTGTTGGTCAATATGTATGTACCATGCGTTGTGTAGTGTCCCACATGTTTTAGTGTGCTTTTACTGAAGGGGACATGAGACATCCACAAACACAATGGATTCAGATGTGGTGGTAACATGGTTGCACTACATGGCCTGGACATCCCACACAGTTAAACATATGTCATTGCAGATGAAATGCAACACTGAGGCCCTTTGAATTAGGTAGGTGACAATGCACAACATATCTCCATGAGTTGACAGCACTGAGCTGTTCAGTATTGACAATGCACAATTGTCCCATGTGTGACTTTTTTCTAGGCAAGACTTTGTTGTTCCCTCTACCAGTAGCTCATGTGCAACTCTGAACCTACACTACTGAACTTGCTCCGGGGAACCTGGCTAACTGCCTTGTGGAGATGGATGTATCTGTGCAGGAAGGGCCATCTCTCTGTACATAGGCTATTTTAATGGACAATTGGCTCTTTGAGTGTGTGCAGCAGTGTGCAGTTTGCGTTAGTAGCACATCAATATGTGTTCATAGCACAGTCCATTTCCTTATTGCAACCTGGAAACGGCACCCCAGGAGTGATTTATTATGTTGGGACTGCCTAGGTATTTCTGTGTCACCTACATCTGTGTCTGCATCATCATGCGATGTGACTCATCGTGTTAGACCTGCTGCAACACATATTACACACCCCTTCCACGCTACATACTGTTTGGGACAGTGGCCGATTGACTATGTGGCCTAATGTAATTGTAAATGGTTCATCTTCCAAGTTGTACTTACAGTGCTGCAGGCTATGTCATTGTCACTGTGGGCTTTGACATTGGTCCCTTGGTGCTCTAGAGTGGCAGCTAATGTTTGTGGCAGCTGTCATTTGTCCAGAGGTGTGTATCCCATTGTGTCAGGGTGTACAACATAACTAACAGCGTCACACCTCAGCGTCACCCTGCCCATGTGTCAATGTAGTGGTGTATGTTTTGTGTGTCCTACAGGGTTGTTGTGCTGTGTGTATATTGCTAGGTTTATTAACTTACCTGCAACAAGGCCATTGTTATATTCTTCCTGGAAGTGCTGATTTATCCTGCTGTAGTGGAATATGAATGAGTCATGGACACTCCCAGGATACATGGCCAAGATGTTTGTGAACAATCCCTGGTGGTCAACTATGGCCTGCACATTGATAGAATGTGTGTGCTTTCTGTTCCTGAATAGGTGCTCTGTTGCTGCAGGTGGAACAATCCGGACATGGATGCAGTCAATTGCACCGAGCACATGTGGGAAGCCACGGATTTGTTAAAAGCCCTGTTTTATCTCCTGCTGCTTCTGCTGGGTGTTGGGGAAGCTGATGTGTCGGGGTGTGAGGGAGATTATGGCATCTAACACCCTAGGCAAGAAAGCCGAGAATGAAGGTTGTGATACCCCAGCAACCAGGGCACCCATTGTCTGGAAGGAGCCACTTGCCAACATATGCAGGACAGCTACCAGCTTCATCACCGGTGGTATGTTGTGTGGTGTCTGCAGGTTAGCTGTTAGTTGTGGCTCAATATGGTGCGGCAGCTGCTGTATGGCTTGCCAGCTGAGTCGATACCTCCGAATGATGTCCTGTTCCCTGAGGCCATGAAGGGTTGTCCTGTTTCTGAAAAGTCTCTCCTACCTTCTGCATTGCCTTTGTGGGCACGTTGGGGTGGTGGTGGCTGCCGCCGTTGGTCCTGTGCTTGGCGTTGTCTTGCAAACTGCATCAGTAGCACCTCCATGTTGTCCTGTAGGTCTGTAGTGGTGCTTGTGTGTGTGTTTTTTTCTTAAGTAGTGGTGTGTTTGCCTCATTTTAATGCCTGTCCTGACCAGGCATTAAAATTTGACGCAAATCGGGTTTAGCGTCATTTTTCGGGTATGCGTCCCACCCGTGTGTCATTTTTGCCCTTTGGATAAATATGGAGCTAGGGTGTTTGAGTCATTTTTTGGACAGGAACGCCTACCTTGCATCTTATTGACACAAGGTGGTTTCACACATCCTTAAAATTATATTTACTCTATATTTTTTACTCTAGACAGGTCTAGCATCAAAATATAAATATGGAGCGAAATTTTTGCTGGATTTGTGTAAAATAAAATGACACAAATCTGGTGCAAACAGAGTATAAATATGGGCCTAAGGGTCCAATTCTGCCAATGTAACTAATACAGCAACACCACTAATACTGAGATTGCTTATGATGCCGCCCTGAGTCTTTTAGGTAGAATGATCACCCTTTAGTGTGTGTCACTTCTGTAATTTTAGTTTCCTGATGAATTTATAAAGTGCACCTTATGGGTCAGGTGCGTTGAGTTATCGCCTGCTTCCACATGGTCTGAGAGTATTACATTTATCACATGCACTGTGTTTTCCATAACTATCCCAATTTGTCCCCTTGTTGTTATTCCCTTGGGGGTATTTTTGTTTTGCCTTCCTCTTCTTGTTTTCTGACTCTTCTGCCTTTTCTTCTTCTTCCTTTCCCTTTTCCCCTGTCCTCTTGCTGATTTTGCTGATTTTTCTCCTGGTTTATCAATTTGAATTCCTCTCAAAATTTTCAATCATGGATAGTACTCTGTACCAACTGCCCAGTGGCCCCTTTTTCTGATACATCACATTCACTTAATTCCATGTTGGATTAACTGCCTTTATCTCTGGCTCCTTGTCAGATTAAACCTGCTTCTGTAGAGTATTCTCATCTCTTTTAAGATTGACATATTTTCCATTGAAAGTGACTACTCTTCCCATTTAATAGTCTTTGTAATCTCTCAGGAACTGCCTTTGTTATTTTTCATTTTTTCCTCTTCTTCCAATTTGTTTACTCTTTCTTTCATTTCCTTTATAAAGGTATCAAATGATTTATTGCTGTTCAATTGTTGTAGTTCTGGAATCAGACTATCAGTTTCTTCAGGAATGTTATTATATTCATGGCCTAGCATATTTTTTCATCTTTTCATCATTATATTAAAACTGTTTTAAGTATTCAATGTCAACTCTTTCAGCATTTCAGGATTCAGGCGTTCTTAAAAAGCAACAGTTAATATCCTCAGTCCTCTGGTTGCTCACCCACATTTCTCGTATTTTTCCAGATTAGCAGCTTCCCACCATTTTGTGACCTCATGTCTAGTCTGTTTTTCCAAATTATTATATTTTTGTTTTAATGTCAGGTTGTTGTTGGTATCTCATATTGTTGTAGCAGTACTTTGTGCAAACAACTCCTCTGTGCCTGGCTTCTTCTCATATCCCATTCCAGAATACAGGAATAATGTTAGCAAGTTAACTCAATTCTCAAGTAATGGCTGCAGTAGCCACCAGGATCTGCAACTGCTTGCTACCTGTAATAGCTTCAGCTATAGCCTCGGGGGACACGTAGTTAAATCATCCAGATCTGCTTTCCAGGCCCTCCAGCTCGGTCCGCAGCTTCTGATCTTCGGAATTTTACACCACCCACCCTGAATGGCTGTTAATGATATCAGCCCAATCATTTGATAGTTTGAAGGGGGCAGGCTTCAGAAACAAATACAAGTTCAATTTCCAGGACACATTTCTCACCGCTTCCCAGCCCTGCAGCATCAGTGCGCATATGGGTGTGACATCCCAAACAATCCTTCCCTGTTGTGCCTGCTGTCCCTCTGGTCCCTAGGGTGATCTACAGATCAGGGAGCGGGACTGCACGACCCTCTCCCAAAAATTAAAATCACAACCCTGGGGGATGGGGTCCCCGGGCCTCAAGAAGACTCAGAGAGGCACATGCCCCTCTCCTAAAATTAACATCAGCTCTGGGGGAATGGGATACTTGAGGCCTCCCCAATAAAGTAATAGCTCTGACCCCTTGGGCCCAGGTCCATCCCAGAGAAGTTATTAATTTAGAAAACTAGAGACCACATTTTTTTTTAACGAATCTGTGAGGCAGATTCAAAAAAACAATTTTTTGATCCAGGGGGACCCCTTTGGGACACAAGTCTAAAATGGCTGCCGCCACATCTTTGTTGATGTGATGGTAGCTATTCGATCTTATCTGAAGATCTATTGGTTTCATGGATTCTATGCGGTCAGACATATATAAGGATTTTGAACCTTGATTTCCCAAAAATCTACTGAACAGATATATACCAGATCACAAAAAAGCACACTTTCTGAACCAAGATATAGCTTTCTGCCAAATTTAGTGTAATTCCATTCAGAATTTTTTGTGGCATTGCTGTTCAATTTTACCCTTCTTCTTGGCTCCTATGATGGATCCCACCCAAACCTTTCCTTGTGCTGAGGTGGGTGAACTTTTTTGGAAAGTTTATTTAGGATTCATCAAATGGTGCTAAAGTTACTAGCAAACCAGAAATTCTATTCCGCTGGAAACGCAGGGGAAATTTAATGACCGCAACATCATGACTACCATGAATATTACGTAACAACTGACATTCCAATTTAAAGCACATATTATATCTCAGTGGGTGAGATTTCCCCGAAGAAAACAAAAATGTAGAGAGTTGAGCACAGGTTAATTTAGGGTTGCTTGTGACTTCACACTGACAAGGTGTGGTTCCTTTCTTAAGCCATTCTTACAGCAACATGAATGTGCATGAGTAAAAGGCTTTATACACCATAAGACTACCTTTTCTAATTATCTGGCACCTGTAGATCAAGCTATTTGTGAATACGGCGCTGAGGATCAGGACCAGTGCCTTTGGGGACAGTAATCAAAAAGCACACTTTCTGTGGCACAATAATTGATTGGCAGTTATTCGTTACCACAGTAATTGTTGAGCAGATGGGCTGACCATGGAGACAATGATAACCCATAATATTAAAGGTAATGGTGGTCCTTTCCACTTGTGAATAGAGGGCAGAAGTACCCTTTTCGCAGGTGACAAGTCATCTTTTTTAAACCTTTCAAAGGAAGTAGTGCAAGATTTTATGATTAAGCCTAACTTAAAAATAAAAACAATGGAAGTACATAATATCTGCGTATTTACTTTTATAGTATTTTTTCTGTGTACAATTATAATCGTCCAACATACCTGGACACTATTATTCATGATCCAGTAACTGATAAACATTACAAATGTCATGGCTGGGCAAAATCAGTTTTGTTTAAAGTAACATTATGCCACATTTGTTTATATCTGGCAATCTCTGTAATTAAGCTTTTCAAACCCATAATTACTACACAAACTCAAAAATGATGATTTTAACCCTTTCTTTAAGTGCAAAAGCCTCCCAGATTTTAAACAAAACATTTCGTGTGATGTGCAAGAATGCGAGGTCACTGATGCCCTACATTAGGAGTAAAAAGATTTGAAAATATCATCCCAGCTTTCATTTTTCTCAAATGGCTTCCGATCCAAACAAGAGGCATATTTGAAAACTGCCAGCATTGCACACAAAGCCATGCATCTCCGTTTATCAATATATGTGTCCGTTAACGCCTTCGCTGCTAGGCCTTTTCCCCCTCCTGTGCCGGGCCTTTTTTGGGCTATTTGGGGAAGTTTGTGGTTAGGCCCTCATACCTTCTTGTCCACATAAGCAACCCACGCCAAATTTGCGTCCTTTTTTCCAATCCTAGGGATTCTAGAGGTACCCAGAGTTTTAGGGTTCCCCTGGAGTAAACCAAGAAATTAGCCAAAATACATCTAAAAATGTTTTTCTTTTTAAAAAATGGGAAAAAAGGGCTGCAGAAGAAAGCATGTGTTTTTCCCCTGAAAATGGCATCAACAAAGGGGTTGCGGTGCTAAAATCACCATCTTACCAGCTTTCAGTAACAGGCAGAATTGAATCAGAAAACCACATTTTTCATCACAATTTTGGCATTTTACAGAGACATACCCCATTTTTACTATTTTTTGTGATTTCAGCCTCCTTCCAGTTAGTGACAGAAATGGGTGTGAAACCAATGCTGGATTCTGGACATTTCTGAAAAGTAGACAAAATTTTGAATTTAGCAAAGGGTCATTTTTGCAGATCCTTCAAGGTTTTCCTACAGAAATTAACAGCTAAAATAAGAAATATTGTTATTGAGGTGAAAAAAGAGCCATTTCTGTCCACGTTTTCTTCTATAATTTTTTCCAGCTATGGCAGATTTGTTAAAGAAATATGTTGTTACGTCTGCTGACTCTTTTGGTTGCAGGGATATATAGGGCTTGTAGGTTCATCAAGAACTCCAGGTGCCCAGGGCCAATAAAGGAGCTGCACCTTGTAAAGGGTTTTCATTGTATACCGGGTATATAGCAATTAATTTGGTGAAATATAAAGAGTGGAAAATAAGTATCAAGGAAACATTTGTATTTACAAAATGGGCACAAGATAAGGTATATAGAAGCAGTGGTTATTTGCACATCTTTGAATTCCGGGGACCCCATACTAGCATGTGAATTACAGGGCATTTGTCAAATAGATGTGTTATTTTCACACATTTGGAAGGAAAAATGTAGAGAAAGACAAGGGGCAATAAAACTTGTTTTTTTATTCTGTGGTCTCCCAAGTCTCCAGATAAAAATGGTACCTCACTTGTGTGGGTAGGCCTAATGCCCGCGACAGGAAACGCAACTTGGACATATCACATTTTTACATTGAAATCTGACATGTTTTTTGTAAAGTGCCTAGCTGTGGAGTTTGGCCTCTAGCTCAGCCGGCACCTAGGGAAATCTACCAAACCTGTGCATTGTTTAAAACTAGACACCTAGGGGAGTCCAGGATGAGGTGACTTGTGGGGCTCTCACCAGGTTATGTTACCCAGAATCCTTTGCTAACCTCAAAATTTGACAAAAAAACACTTTTTCCTCACATTTCGATGCTGCAAAGTTCTCGAATCTACTTCTACCCAGCATTCCCCCACATCTCCTGATACAAATTGTAACTCACTTGTGTGGGTAGGCTGGGTGCTCGCAACAGGAAATGACCCAAAACACTACATTGACTCATCAAAATGATTGAATAAAAAAATACCTGTTTTTGCAGGAGGGGACCTGCGTTTTTTGGTCCTGGGCTCATCAGCCATCTAGGGAAACCTACCAAACCGAGACATTTCTGAAAACTAGACACCTGATGGAGTCCAGGGAGGTGTAACTTGCATTTATCCCCCAGTGCTTTCTTACCCAGAATCCTCAGCAAACCTCAAGTTTAGTTTTAAAAAAATCACATTTCCCCCACATTTCTATGTGGGAGCAACGCATGGCACAAATTTCCTACCACCCAACGTTTCCCTCAGTCTCCTGATAAAAATGATACCTCACTTGTGTAGGTGGGCCAAATGCCTTTGACAGGGAAGAGACAAAATTGAGGGGGAACCAAAGCAGGTCCAAACGGGCAGTTGGAAAAAAAAGTTTTCAGGCTGACAAGTGGGGCAGAATTGTTATTAGTATAGATGTGAGAATGCTGGATGGTAGGAATTTTAGTGGATTCCTGCAGGTTCCACAAGGTTCCATATCAAAAATGTGGGAAAAATATGTGATTTCAAGCAAAGCTGGAGGCTTGCAGGGCATTGTGGGTAAAAAATGGTGCGGGTGCTGTGGGTAAAAAAATGGTGCAGGGTGTACGTGAAGCACACCACCCTGGACTCACACAGATGTTTAGTTTTCAGATGTGTCTGGGTCTTGTAGATATTTCTACATGGCAGCATCCTAAAGTCCAAAAAGTGGAGCCCTCACCATTCCAAGTGGGGCGATTTTGTGGGTTAGACAAGCTCCCATGGCCCAAATGTAAAACCAAAACCTAAAATAATCAAATGTCCTCTTGCTTGCCATTGGGATAAGATCTTTTAGTGTGCGGGGAGAACTGAAAGACCGTTAGCCAATTCAGTTGGGGTGAGGGCATAACCATGCCCCTACTGGTTGGTAGCCACCACCCCACTATTTGTTTTTTTAATTCCCTGGCATGTAGTAAGCGGGTAATGGATCGGAGGTAAACGCCCCATCTGAACACCAGTGGGCAGAACAAATTTGTCCCCATTTATTTGGGGCAGAGGTATGGTCATACTCCCACCCTCTTTCTTTGAAAAAAAATCTTTTGTGGTGTTTGGTGGGCTTTCTGCCCCCCTTGGGGGCAGATGGGCCTTACAAAAATAGACCGATCTGCCCCCATGGGGGGCAGAAATGGCCAACGCTAATGTGCCCCCAGGGGGAGTGACCCTTGCCCAAGGGGCTGCCCCCCAAACAAAACACACACAGAAACACACACACCCATCCCTGGTGCCTAAGTGGTTTTTGCCCCCCTGGGGGCATATCGGCATAATAGAAATAGGCTCATCTGCCTCCAACAGGGGCAGAAATGGACTAAAATAAATTTGCCCCCCAGGGGACCTAACCTTGCCTAATGGATAGCTCCCCATCTGTAAAAAACAAAAAACAATCCCTGGTGCCTAGTGGTTTCGGCCCCCCTTGGGGGTAGATCAGCCTACTTAAAATAGGCCTAAAATAAATTTGCCCCCCAGAGGAGCGACCCTTGCCTAAGGAGTCGCTCCCCTTGCGTGAAATTGACGGAAAAAAAAAATCCCTGGTATCTTGTGGTTTCTGCCCCTCTTGGGGGCAGATTGGCCTAAGAAAAATAGGCCGTTCTGCCCCCCAAGGTAGGTAGAAATGGCCTAAAATAATTTTGCCCACCAAGGAAGCGACCCTTGCCTAATGGGTCGCTCTACTTTCAGGAAATTGTAGTGAAAAATAAATCCCTGGTGTCTAGTAGGTTCTGTCCCCTTTGGGGGCAGATTAGCCTAATAAAAATAGGCCAATCTGCCCCCAAGGGGGGCAGAAATGGCCTAAAGACAATTTCCCCCCCTAGTGAGTGACCCTTGCCTAAGGGATCGCTCCTCACCTCCAAATAAATTCTTACAAAATTATCCCTGGTGGCTTGTGGCTTCTGCCCCTTGGGGCAGATCGGCCTAGTTAAAATAGGCTGATCTGTCCCTGGGGGGCAGAAAAGGCCTAATAAAAAATGCCCCCCTTGGGAAGCAGCCCTTGCCAAGGGGTCGCTCCTCTTATACATAAACATAAAAATAACAAACTCCCTGGTGTCTAGTGGGCATTTCTGCAGCCCGATCGCTTTACGATCGGGCTGCAAAAATTCTCAGAAAGACTTCAAAGGAAAGGATAAGCCTTTCCTTTCCTGTCTCTGTGCCCGTCCCCACCTCCTGATCAGAAGAGAAATGGAAGCATTTCTCTTCCGATCGTGCTGGAAGCTGAGCTTCCAGCATGATGGTGGTGAACTCATCAGACATCACGGGGTGTGAGTGTAGTGAATCCTATGTTATTTTAAAGGGAAACAGGAGTTAGCTTAGCCTCTGGCTTGCAGACTCATGCCCTTGTCACCTAGTGACTTTTACCCTACTTAGTTTGCTCTGTTTTAGCGCATTTATTTAACTATGGGGGTAATTTTGACCTCAGCGGTCTTTTTTTAAGACCGCCGAGGGACCGCCGTGCGGAAGACCGCCAGTGCAGGCGGTTTGCCGCTCTGCCTATTATGACCGTTAGCAGCTCTCCGTCCTTTTTCGGACTGAGAGCCGCCAACAGCCATACTGGCGGGAGGCGGGGAAGTGGAGGTTGCTCCACCTCCACCGCCACGCCAACAGAACACCGCCCAGCGAATCACGTCCTGTGATTCGCCGTGGTGGTGTTCTGTTGGCGGTGTGGTGTCGGCGGAGCTGCCCCCATGGCTCCTGTCCCCTCCCGGAAGATCGACGGAACAGGTAAGTCGATCGTCCTTTAGGGGAGGGGGGTGGGAGGGTATTGTGTGTTGTGTGCGTGCATGGGGGTGCGCGTCTGAGTGTGTAGAGGGGGTGTGTGAGTGCGTGTATGCTTGTGGGGGTGATGCATGTTTGGGAATGATTGCGTGTATGTCTGTGGGTATGTCTGTATGGATGTGTGCATGTATGTTTGAATGTGGGTGTGCATGTCTGAGTGTGTGTGTGGATGTTGGCATGTATGTCGGGGTGTGTGCGTGTGTGTGTTGGTGGTGCCTGCATGCGTGTCGGGTGTGTGTGAGTTATGTGATGTTGGGGGTTGGGGTGGGGAGGGGGGCCCTGCCACCTTTGGGGGGTGGCAGGGGTGGTGGGGGGTGTAGTGGAGGGAGTCGGGGTGGGGCTGGGGGGTGGGGGAGACCCCTATCAGTGCCAAGGAAGGACTTCCCTGGCACTGATAGTGCTTACCGCCATGGTTTTCATGGCGGTTCAAACCGCTTGAAATCCACGGCGGTAAGCCGGGTCTCCAGCCCGCCGGTCGTCTCCGCCCTGGCAGGCGGAACAGAGAACCGGCGGATGACCATGGCGGTAACCGCCATGGTCATGATCCCACAAGGTAAGACCGCCAGCCTGTTGGCGGTCTTACCGCCGGTTCTCCGCCTTCCCCCAGGGTCGTAATGACCCCCTATATCTTTTAAGATGGCTGCCTTGTTTCTAGTTAGGCCAATGTTTTAGTTTCACGTATCAGTGCCACCGCGCTAAGGCTTCAATATCAAGCAACAAAGATAAACAAACTGTAGGTGTTCACATTATTTACTTTCCCTCTTCACGCCTTTGAGGGAATTGTTTACATAAATTACTGTCCCAAGCATGTCTTGTCATCTATTGTTTGGAAACAGACCTATGTCAGGGGTCCGTGCAGATCTGTATAAAAGCACCTTACATGGAGGGATTCCGACCAGATGCCATTGCTGTCATTGATGCTGCACGTCTCCTTGCGCTGACCCAGTCTTCGTGTCCCTACGGAGTCTGAGCTAGAGACCTCATTCCAAGGTTACGAGGGTTGGGGGGCTCTTCTCATGGACATGGCATTGGCAGATTAGCTTTAAAACACCTAGCTCTCTTTTAGGTTAGAGATTAGGGTATTAGGACATATTTCACATCACATTGCACT
The DNA here is from genome assembly GCF_031143425.1 of Pleurodeles waltl. Lineage (NCBI taxonomy): Eukaryota > Metazoa > Chordata > Amphibia > Caudata > Salamandridae > Pleurodeles > Pleurodeles waltl. Next base: position 519,795,229 of record NC_090450.1, on the reverse strand, counting down.
CTATGTTATTGCAAGATGGTGGGGGTCTTTGTGTTAATGACTCTTGTCTTTACCATTCTGTTTCTTGCATTATTCATTATCCTAATCATTGCAACCCATGCAACCTATTCTAGATTGTACTTTTGTTAAATAAAACCTATTGAAAACTTTACTGTGACTTCTTCATTGTCTGTGTATGATTGATATGTTGTTTATGTGAGAAAGGGGTAATCTCTGTTTAACCACAACACTCCCTGAGATGTCACTCTTGAGTCCATGGGTAAAGGCTGCCACAAATCACCTTTTACTGTTTGGGTTTTTGGTGAGGTGCTGCTTGTGAGCTGGGAGGGTTGGGACGACAGTTGCGATTTGTTGTAGGATTGGCATAGTCACCTACACACATAAGTACTGTCATCCTTGAACCAGCAGTCTTGCCTAGAACAAGAGTCAAAGTACGAAATGGCGCCATCAATGATGGTGTTTAGGCACTAATTTACGGATACCCTGACTATCACTGTCTCACATGCAACAGGTACCCTAAGTACCATTACACGGAGACGTCCGTGGTCTTGGGGAAGCTCCTCCTCAGCTGAACAGGGACTACCTAATTAGACTGCAGGTCTTTCGAGCTCGAACTCATAAAAGGACTTTGCTCCCCAATTGGTGTTCCATCTCTTCTACCTATTTCATAATATTGCTAACGCCATACACATTCCTGAGAATGCTAGACAAGCATTAACATTACACCTAGTAGCGCATGGCTTAACAGATGAGGGTGGGAAATTCACATTCAGTGAAGCTTAGCAAACAAAAATAATCTATTCTTGGATCATTCACATTCCACACATACAGAATTGCAAATGTACCTCAACGGTACCAAGCATACCATTATCTTTAAATCCTGATTACTTATCAATAACATCCAAACTGGTTTAATGGGGCCCTACCACATGTTATACAACCTGTGAGATAAGGTCCCTTAGGTAATGATGGACCAACATGGCCTATGTTTGCCACATACACACCTCACCCAGGTACACAAAATATGCAGGCAGCAGACCTGCAAAACTTATACATTGAGCTAATAACACTTCACAGATGACTTGTTCAGTTCGTAATGTGAACTTTGAACACTACACCAGTGTGTCCAGCATCACCAGCACCAGCTGGATACCAGTTGGCTACTGGGATTAATCCACAAAAAGTACATAATATCATGGGTAAAGTACCCACAGAATAGGAAAAAATCCTGTTCTGGATAGCACAGAAAACAAATCAGCTGGAAGCTGTGTTCCCACATATGGTACCCCAGGACAAACATAGAATTCTCACAATGTGCTTGCCCTTCGGGATGGTTCCCTTAGGGGATGACTGTGCCACATGGGGAACAGTCTTCGCTGTAATTTATACTACCACACGTGGTACCCCGACATTTGCCAATTTACAGAAAGTGTTAAAACAAATTCAGAATGAGCATGGGGCTGCTCCATCCCTAGATTTGGGGATGAAATTATTGCATAACTTTGACGCGGTCTCCCCAATCATACTCAATAACATTAAAGGCGAAGCGGTAGCACTGGCTGGCTGGTACAGCTACCAAAAAATGTTTCCAATACCGATACCAGTATAGGACGGTATAGTTTGGGAGCCAGGCTGAAGAAGCTTGAACTACAGAGTACCACCCCTAAGAAAGGTACTAAACAAGCACAGGAGGGTTTGGGATAAACAAAAAAAGTTTAAAGATAGACTAAATCAGAGAGCAGATTCTCCACATCCGGAGAACTCCAATAGGAGATACACTTTCAGAAATAGAGTTAATATAAAAGCCCCTTACAGATATACTGATTCACGCTCTTCTCGTTCCTTTCAGGATGCACCAGTTAGACTTAGTGAGAGAGGGGGCCATCCTGATCAACGTCCTGAATACATGAAACAGAAGAAAGACTTACCACAGTCTTCAGAGAAAAAATAAGATAAGTCCCCACAACAAAAGCCACAGTTTAAAAAGAAAAATGTGGCAGCACTGTCAGTTAAAAATGCCAGTACACTTGAGAATATTACTGACGAACAAGATGTGGGCAGTGACACTGTTAGACAGCGCAGCAGAGGTCACGATATATCGCCAGAGTCTAAAAGATCATCTGGATGTGACAGCAACTAGCTATTTTATTGCAGTTGAGACTGCGGATGGCCGTGTTCTCTCAACCGATGGGGTTTATGATTTAAATATCCAAATTGAGGGAGACGTGGAGCGCATCATTGGTGTGATATTCTAGAATTAACTTTGTTGTGATATCCTGCTAGCCAAAAGGGACTGGCCACCTGAGCACGTCCACAAGCTCTCACATGGGGAAGATGTCATTTTGCCTTCTTTCTCTGATCTTGTTCCTTAATCGGTAAAAAAGGCTTATGCAGTCAATTGGGCTTTAGCGCAGGCACCTGCGTTGTACCACAATCATGGAAGTTGGTACAAGGATTCTCCTTGTCATGTAATACCTATCAGGTCTGCACCCCAACCTCAGGCGCAATATCCTGTTAAACATGAAGCAAAAGCTCCAGTGAGGGAGATCCTCACTCAGCTCGAGTACTGGGGAGTAATTTAGCCCTGTGTCTTTTCAATGAATAATCCGTTATTCCCTGTTGCAAAGCCAGACCATTCCTATGGGATATTCTTAGATTACAGACATTTAAACAGTCGTGCACATACGTACGCTATACAAAATTCACTCAGCACAGCACTAATTAACAACACAGGCCTTCATTATGAACATGGCAGTCCGTTCCGCACCGCCGGCGGTGGCAGCAGAAACCGCCAACAGAGGAGCCGTCCGGACCGCCAAATAATGAACCAAACGAAACCTGCGTATCCCACGCACCACCCACCGCCAGGAAAGGATTCCCGCTGATGACGGCAGAGGCCACCCACAGGCCGTCGGAAAGGCCCAACCCGCCTATCAAATTATGAACCACCATTCCGCCGCCAGTTCCGGGGCGGGAACCACCGTCACACAAAGCCAGGTGGAAATTAAACAAATAGAAGGAAACACTCACCGGAGCTCAACAAAATGTGCAGCGGCAGCCATGGACAGAGAGCTGCAGATCATGCCAGCCTTGCTCCTTGCCATATATCTACATGACCGAGACCGCCGACGAAGACGACGACGGTAAGTACCACAACCTGCAAAACAAGGGAGGAAAGGGCAAACTTACATACCCAACCACCGCACCCACCCCGCAAAGCCCCCCAACCCTACCCAGCAGAAATAGTCAGACTCCCCACACGAAGAGGGACGTACCCGACCGAAGGCCACTGCAACTTGCCCATAGGACATACAATAGCACCACAGCCATAAATTATTTAAACAAACACCAGGGTGGAACTACGTGCAGCCCAAACACAGGCCACATCGAAACTATATTAGTAAGCTCACTGAGCGAAATTATGAAAACAGGGCCAAGGGCCAGTCCATACAAAGTCCATTTTACTTGGCCACAACTGGCCACACCCCACTCCCACAAGGGCTGGGTACTCCACTCAACAGGGCACCATAGGGGGATCCAGGCACCTCACGGAATGTGGGTGGGGGGTGGGATTGAGGATTTACGACGGGGTTGGGACTTTGATTTGTGGGAGGAGGTTGGAGGGGGGGTTGGTTTTTCCTTAGAAGGGGTGGGGGCTGTTTGGCACAGCCGGAGCGGGATGCCTTAGGCTCAGTGCAGGCCTTCTTCTTAAGTGGAGAAGGGGCAAGGGAATGGGAAGGCTGGACCGGGGTGGGCTGCGATGTGGAAGGAGCGGAAAGGGCAATGAGGTGGGCACGTTTCGGGACAAGACGGGGTGGGCCAGTGGGTTCTAACAGGTCTACACGGGAGAGGAAACGTTTCTTGGGAGCAATTGGGGTGGGCGTGGATGAGGGCCTGGCAGTGGAGGCAGAGGGAGTTGATGTATGGGGTGTAGGTGTGCGTGTAGTGGGTGCCGGTGACTGCTCAGTATGCTGTGGTGTGGTGGATGTCTGATGGGTGGGTGTCTTGCTGCGTTTGAGTGTTTTGGGAGGACACAGTGGGAGAAGACAGACAGCTAGTGTGGATGTATGTTGGGTGGGTGTCTGCAAGTCGGGTGAGTGCTACATGTGTCAACTACAGTGGAGGTAGTGAGTGCAGGTGTGGTGTATGGGGTGAATGTATGGCTGTCTGCTATTGTGGTGAGTGCAGGAAGAGGAGCAGTAACAGTGAGTGACGGTGCAGTGCATGAGGGTGTGCATGTAGAGGGGACAGACAGGGAGGCGGAAGAGGCGGGCACACTGGGGGAAGTGGACGTTGTTCTGTGTGCAGGTGTCTGTTGGCTGTGTGAATGCTTGTGGTGGGAGGTGTGGTGCTTGTGTTTGGAAGTGTGTTTTTTGTGTGTAGAAGTGCTTGACTGCATGTCTGAATGTGTACCTTGGATGGGTGAAGTGAGTGGGGTGCTGGAAGGGGTAGAGGTGGTTGGAGGGGGGACGAAATGGCCAGGGAAACTGGCTGCCGTCCAAGAGGAGGCCAGAGCCTGAAAAGATCTCTGTAGGGCAGACACAGCACTGTGAATGCCATCCAGATAGGCATTAGTCTGCTGCACCTCTGATGCTAGCCCCTGGATACCATTGACAATGGTTGTCTGCCCTACAGAGATGGTTCTCAGGAGGTCAATAGCCTCCTCTGTGAAGGCAGCAGGGCTGACTGGGGGAGGGGAGGAGGTGCCTGGGGCGAAGGAGACGCCAAACTTTCTGGGTGGGCGGGCACAGCCAACTCGGTGGGGAGCAGAAGGGAGGGCACTGATGGTATGGGTGGTGGTGGAAGATGTCACGGTAGTGATTTGTCCACTAGTGTCCGCCACCGCCGGAGGAGCCCCATCGGAGGAGGTTTCAGAGTCACTGCCACCGGTGGTAGTAGCCTCCCCCGTGGAAGTCCCCTCGCCCTCCCACCCACTGGTCCCCTGGGCGTCCGTTGTCTCTGCCTCCGAGGATCCGTAGGCCGCTGTCTCCCCACTAGCCGGTGTCTTAGCTCCCTCGCCTGATGTTGATGCTGTACCAGACACACAAAAGAGAACAGGGATGGGGAGACAAAACAGGAGAGACACTTGTAAGTAGCTGAATGCTGATACACAATGGCCAGACATACACCTACCCAGCAGACACACCCAACAGGCAGCACCGTGCACCAGGCCCATGGCCATGGCCCTGACTACAGAGCAGTATACTGATCTACATCCATATCCTGTAATTGCATTGAAGCTGAGGTAGGTGAAACCTGACAGGGACACCCCTACACCCTTTGGGGAGCACACAGTAGCCGGACACCAGTAAAAACCCTGCTCTAAGCCCCATGAGCCCTGTCGCACACACACTTATCCTTTCAGGCTGGGGTATGGGCTGTGAGTACTCACCCCCTTGTGACTGCTGTGCAGCTTTCAAGCGCCCATCCAGGTCTGGGTACACCACCGCCAGGATCCTTCGCATTAAGGGGGTCAGTGCCCGATGGGCACCCCTACCACGTTGGGAGGTCTTCCCCGGCTGGGCCTCACTGATCTTCTGCGCCCAGCGCCGCAGGTCCTCCCACCTCTTCGACAGTGGGTGCTCCGCCGGTTGTAGACCCCCAGGGTCCGTACCTCCTTGGTGATGGCATGCCAATGAGCCCTCTTCTGGTGGGCGCTGACCTAGTAGGGAGACACAGAGAAGATACACAGAGATCAGGCACCTGCACGATGGCAATAGCTGGCTGATTGTCATAGGACAGACAGTACTCCCAGACATGCAGGACAGAGGCATGCAGCATTCCATGCACCAAGCCCCATCCTGGCTCACAGGAATGCACATCTGAGCAATCCACTCCATCCATTACACACACAGTGACCCCCAAACCTGGACTCATCTGTACCTCTGGCCGGCCGTAGAGTCTGCCGTACAGGGGCAGGACCCCTACCACCAGTTTCTCCAGTTCTTCCTGGGTGAAGGCCGGGCCCTTTCCCCTGCACCACGTGGAACATCCATAGCCAGAGGCAGGCCACAGCAGTACACAGAGTGGAGTACTTGTCCGCACAAGATCAGGGAGTCAAGTGAGCACACAATGATGAGCGCGCGTACGTACCGCGGCGGAATGCACCGTCACTGCCGGCGGCGATCATTATACGCCAAGATTCCCCATTGGCATCCATGTTATCCAATGAGGGTGCGAACAGCGGTAAACACCGCCGAACGCTGTGACATCAACCGCTAGCGGTCTTAGGTCACTTCCACAACGAAGGGGCAGAACTACAGTGGGCAGATATTTTTCCATCACCTACACATCTTGAAATTCAATTTAGTCACAATGCTGGGCCTAATAGCCATATGAATCACATATGTCTCTATCCATAGAGTAGATAATCACACATGATTTACTCTGTTCCCTCTTAGTGATGACAATGTACATCTGTTAGGTTGCAGTTATTGTACAGACGTAGTGAATGTGTTTAGCAAATATGCCTGTGTATGTGTGCACATGACTCCTTGTTCTTACCCCTCACAGGTACAGACCCTTGTGGCGAGGAAGGGCACCTTCTGTGTACAGACCCCTTGTGGATATGGGGACCATGGTGGAGCGTCAGATCATTATCATTTACAGACTCACACGTGCAACTATTCAGGACCTATATGCATTGCTGGATCCTGCACTGACTCCCGGAAATCGTAATCAGCATGCCATTCCAACTGAGGTGCAGGTGCTCTCCGCACTCCATTTCCTGGCCACAGGCTCTTTTCAAGTGACAGTGGGCATGGGTGCTGGTTTCTCACAGCCAATGTTCAGCCAGGTACGTACGAGATTTCTAATTGCATTTGTGCAACATCTGCAATCCTATGTGCGATTCCCCCAAAGTGCTGATCTCCCTGCCATCAAGTCAGACTTCTATGCCTTTGCAAACATTCCCCAGGTTATTGGTGCCATCGATGGAACCCCATTCCCATCATCCCCCCAAGAGTGAGGGAACAGGTGTACAGAAACAGGAAGAACTTTCACTCCATGAGCATCCAATTGGTATGTACAACAGATCAGTACATATCCCATGTGAATGCCATGTTTCCTGGTTCAGTCCATGAGGAACAGTAGTGTGCCACAAAAGATGGAACAACTCCAAGAGGACAGAGGGTGGATCATAGGTAAGTGTACCTGTCACTAACTGACACATTGCTGAAAAACAGCCTGTCAGACTAAGGACATTCCAATGACGACTCTGTATTGACCATTTCTCTAGGTGATTCTGGCTATCCAAACTTGCGTTGGCTCCTGACACCAGTGAAGAACCCCAGGACGGATGCAGAGAGGAAATACAATGAGGCCCATGGACGTACTGGGAGGGTGATAGAACGAACTATAGGTCTCCTGAAGGCTAGATTTCGGTGCCTACATATCTCTGGGAGTTCCCTGGCCTATGGGCCTGATAAGGTGTGTAGGATAGTGGTGGCCTGCTGCATGCTGCACAACGTGGCAGTGAGACATTCAATACCCCTTTTGGAGGTGGAGGGTGCTATAGGTCCTGATCTGTTACCTCAGAGAGGTGAGGAGAGTGATGGTGAGGAAGGGGAAGATGTAAATTCCAGAGACCAACTGATACAACTCTACTTCCAATAACTGTCTGGGACTTCAGCCTGTATATGTAGCTAGTGACTGATACTGTAAGTGTGCCATGTCAACTAGGGGGAATTGGTCATGATATGCGAGTCATGGACCTCTTCAGCATGGTACAGACAGATAATATAAGCATTCCCTTCTTGACTATTTTGAAACACACTGTACCACCAGCATGCAAAACTTGACAATAAAGTTTCGACCTGCATTCTGCATCATTACTCCACTTTGTTCAACATTGAAGACAGGGGACAGTGTTACAGGTGAGATATGTTGTTTATTGGTGGAATACAGTGAAATGTGCTATGTACAGTGATGGAAGTCGTTATGGTTGGGGGTCCTCAAAACTGACTTGGTGGCAGGCCTGTTTGATTTCATAGGTGAGTCCTATTTGTAGTTCTGTTCATCATTTAGCCCTCAGCTAAGTGCAGTTTGTGAATGGGTGGGTTGGTTGCTTGGCAGTAGCAGTAGTGTCAATTGTTGGTCCAGTGCCATATCTTGGCCTGAGGCTACGTTTGGGCGCCTGCTGTGAAGCTACTTGGGGTGACATGGTCGGCCCTTCTGATTCCTGGGAGGGTTTTTCCTGTGCAGTTTCAGCTGCTTGGGACAACTGTTGCTGTCCAGGGCTGTTGTGGGGGCCTCTTGTCCGGTGTGGGTGTCTGAGGGTTTGTTGACTAACTGCAGCAGTGCTCCAGCAATGGTGGCCATTGTGGCATTGTGTTCTTTCCACTGCTCCATGGCCTGTTGGTGGTGTTCCAGCTGCATCCTCTGACTTTACTCCAGGGTGGTTACAATCTGTGCCAACCTGTCTTGGGTATGTTGGTATGCCCCCAATACCTCTGCAATGATGTCCTGGGCTGCTGCATCTATCCGGTGCCCTACCCCTTGACCCACTGGGGCACTTGACTTTGCCCTGGCACCCTGTGCCTGTGTCCCCTGCGCAGGCCTGGACGTGCCACTAGTACTGAGGCCCTCATCTTCTTGCATGTTGGGGGTGGGAGACTGTGGCCTCTGTTGCTGTGTGCCACCTGTTTGTGTCCTGGGTCCACTGGTGTGGGCACGCCTCCCCTGGCCTGCTGGTCTTGACTGGGTGTAAGGGGTGACTGTGTTTTCCTGGGTGGGGCTGCTGCATGGTGAGCAACCAGGGCTGTGTGAGGGGCCTGCCTGCTCATCAGTGTCCAGGGATCCTTCACCAGTGTCCTGTGATGTGCTTCTGTCCCCCTGGAATGCTGTGCCACTCCTTGTCCCCTCCATTAGGGTTGCATGGGTGGTGGTGCCTGTTGGGGGACATAGAAGTGTTTGTTACATATGCAGGAGTGTCTGAGGTGGGCAGTACTGTACAATTTAGTGCTGGTGTGCCTTTCAGTGGCCTTCAGGGGTGCCTTTGTGAGGTGGACATAGCATCTAGTGGCAGTTGTGCTGTTACATTGTGGTGGGGGCTATTCTTCCATTGTGGGTACGTTCAGGGGTGGGTGGCTGTGCACAGCAGGAGTGATGTGGGCCTGGGAGTGAGTTGTGGGTAATGCAGGGTGGTGGATGTGGTGGGTAATGGCTGAGAGGGGTGTGGGTCTAGGTGGGTGTGGGTGGGGTGGGGTGGTGCATGCATTACAGGTATGGTGTATATGGTGTAAATGTAGACGACTTACCTGAGTCCATTCCTCCATTGAGTCCAGTGAGTCCCTCTGGGTGCAGGATGGCGAGTACCTTCTCCTCCCAGTCGGTGTAGTCGGGTGGTGTTGGTGGCGGCCCTCCCCCAGTCTTCTGCACGGCGATGTGGTGCCTGGATGCCATGGCCCGGACCTTCCCCCGCATGTCTTTCAATCTCTTGCAGATGCCGTCCCAGGTGCGTGGATGGTGTCCCACTGCATTCACCCTGTTGACGATGGTTGCCACAGCTCCATTTTCTAGGCGATGGGTGTGTGCTGCACCTCGGAGCCGAATATTTGTGGCTCCACTTTTAGGATCTCACCCACCATGGTCCTTAGCTCCCTTTCGGTGAAGCGTGGATTTTTGGGGGGGGACATGGTGAGGGTGGTGGATGGCGTCGGGACTGGGGACGGTGTTTGGGTGCTCCTGTGTGGATCGCTATGCGTGTCCTGTGTGCTGGCATTCTCTGTCTGGCTCTGGTGCTATCCGTCTTCTGGTCGTGGTTTTCTTGCAAGGGATTGTGGGGTGTGTCTGGTGTTCTGGATGTGTGTCAGGTGTGTGGGTACTAAGCCTAGTCAATGTGTGCAGTGGTTGCTGTTGGGCCCACTTGCCGCCCGTGGGGGTGCAGCCGCCAATGGTCGTCCGGCCTCCACTGTCCGCCGAGGTGATTTGTGCATCTTTATTTGGAGGCCGGGATGTGGGTGTGGTTGGCGGTGGCGGGGTGGGTCGGGATTCTGGCCAACAGGGTCCTGGCGGGGAGTGGTGGTGTGGGAATGTTTGACAGGGTTGGGTTTTTGTTCATTATATGGCGGGTTTCCATTCGCCGCTGCCGCCGGAATTCTGTTCACCGCTGCCATGACGGTTGGCGGTCTTTACCGCCATGTTCATAATGACCGCCATAGTGCGCAAAAAATACAAAACGACCTTGGATGTTTCCACTGGTTTCTTCTGCCGAAACTTAGCACACTCACAAAAATGCTTCAGCCATTTGCCCCAAGGCTACAAGAACATCGCAGAGCTATTCTCAGCCTGTGTAACATCAATCTTAGATGATATTGATTCTAAGGCGTTGTCCTACGTGGATGACATGTACCTCACAGATGACGATCTCAACATTCATTTTGCCAAGGTCGAGCGTATCGCTTTAGGATTCCCAGCCCTTGGCTGCAAATTTAATTTTAGGGAAACTAAAATAGCCTTTCTCAGCATATTGTTCCTGGGATACGAGCTATCAAATGAGCGGAAGAGCCACACTTTCTGGAAAAATTTGCTTAACTCCATCCACCTAACACTCTCAAGAAACTATAGTTTTTACTTGGTTTCTTTAACTTTGGCAGAATGTATATTCCTGACTATGCGCAACGTATCAAGCCACTCTATGATTTAATGCGCCCTGATTTTTCTAGCAGACACTGGACAGTTGAACACACACGCATCCTTGGGGAATTGCAACAGGCTAGAAGCAAAATACTTGCACCTGTGACAACAAAACAAATGTGGTCATCAAATTATTGCTGGTGCAATTGGGTTCACTTATGACGCCTTTTACGAGGGCGACACAGTGCCCATAGTATACAAATCACATTTATACTCCAATGCAGAACAACGTTTTTCACCCACAGAAAAAAATTCTAACTGCAGTTCAGATGGCTGTCATTAAGGAGAGGCCACTTACCCAAGGGAAACACATTATTGTTGTTACCCCAGTTCCAACCTTAGAGGCTGTCACCAAAGCAAGCATTCCTAACGCTAAAGCATTACATCCATGCTGGATTCAGTATGCAACGTTCCTGACTGCCACCAATGCTTACTACATCTTTGATCCAAAACTTCAGACACAAGAATTTCTCCAATACGAACAGGAGTACCCCGCTCCTATAGATTTCTTGCCACTTGATAGATACTATGCTGTCATTTACACTGATGGTTCAGCACAACCAGCTGTAGGTACCAAACATCAATGTTTAGCCGCTTGTGCAGCTGTGAGCGGAGTGATGAAGTGTGGAGTTTTCCACCTTCACAGTACCTATACGCAGACCTTAGGGGACTGCACAGCTCAGTTGGCTGAACTCAAAGGACTTAGTTTAGCGCTAGAACACACAGAGCCAGGATTACTGACTTTATCTGTCTGTGACTCATACTACTGCAATCAGTCCTATAATGATTACCTCAATCATTGGAAGCGGAACGGGTTTAGAGATTCCAAAGGGAACACCATAAAACACAGAACACTGTGGGGGAGGGTGTAGTACATACATTGAGCTACCGAAGTGTAGGAGTGCAGGTGCTCGGCAATACTTAGAGAGCACTGAATAATCTGCCAAGATGGTCCTTCGGGGACGCACTCCCTATGAGGTTCTCTTTGGGATACCTATGTATGTCCCAGATCTTAATGGCCCTGGTTTGGTGGCAGCAGATGCACCTTTTAACATAAATGAACGTCTCACTGTCTTACAGGAGCTTCAGCAACTTTGTGATGATAAATCATCCGCCAGTGCTGCCACCATAGGAATAAGGGATTTACCAACAACTTCCACTGGCTGGATTCCTAAAGTCGGGGATCTGGTTCATGAGAAGATTGCTGTGAAGAAGGAATTCGGCCCATCGTACAGAGCATCGGTCCCAGTCCTGGGAGTACAAGGTACCAGAACTGTCATCTTTCCATTGCTGCTTAGTTCCAAAGCAAACAGATTAATTTCCATTGATGACGTCAAACTTCACCATGTGGCTGATCCTGCAGAGTAGACCCAGAGGTCCCTTGGGTAGGTCCCGATCCTCTCTCACTACCCAACAGGACATACATCTTCAAAGCTGAAGTAACAACACAACTTCAGACTACATAAAAATGTCCAACGATGCTACAAATGCCTCCTCGAACATGGGGAGGGCGGAAAATGAGCTCCTGCTGATTCCAGTTACCACTTCAACGACAGCACTTGTCTAAGATTTGGCTGTTTTATACACCAACACTACACAGGCTGGCAGCACCGTCTACTATGAGCTGCCATGCGAAGTGGATCTATCTGAGAAGTGTGGCTCAATGGTTAGAGCGGCAGACCCTGAAGCAGAGATCTGGCTCAAGACCAGGGTTCAAGTCCCGCTTCGTCAGGTCTTGGGCTCAATTCCCCTTGACCAGATAATTCTCGCCTCGGTGCCTAATCTAATTCATGGGTCCCACTCTGCAACTCTGGGCAATAGCTTGCTTAATCTCCACAACGGCCCCAACAGCGCTTGGATGCCTGGCTTCACCCTGGGGGTGCTCAGGAGTGGGCACCTCACAGGGAAAAGCCAGGAGGGGTTCCATAGCGGTATGAGTACAGCGCCTTGAGACCCTAACGGGTGAGTAGTGCGCTATACAAGTGCTAATTTTTACCAGTAATGCAACTGTTCCTGCATTTGCAGAGGCTGCTTCTTGTTACTTCATCGACATTGATGACTTTTCTTCAGACTCATCCACTCCTGTAATTGAAACTATTTCAAAGACACATAAGCTGTATCTATGGCCTGAAAATAACTATTTAACACACCGATGGAACTATTTATGGTTCTGCTTGATAATGTTTGCATTGTTTCTATGGATTGGTTTTGAGACTCTTTTCTGTTTGCTTGTAAATGGTCATTACCTTCCTGAACGCTCCTCGCTTGAGCATGTGGAATTAGTCTTAACTCCATATCATTCCTCACATAAGGTCCAAAGAGGCTTGTCCCTTGTGAACATTTCAGCTATACCAATTCCTGATGGATTGTATGGAAAAACATTCCATTTGATATATACGGGCCTACTGAAGTCATTCAAATTCTATATAACTTAAAAATTTCTATGACTGATGTAATTCCACCTGGTGTTGTATCTGATGATTGGGATCTACAGACGATTCTGTGTTAGCAGAAATTAAGGACTGTTCAGTTTTTGAAAGTGATGATGTATATACAAATACAATGAATTAAGGGGAAATGTTCTGCTATAACAACTGGGGACATTACCTCCTGCACCGTGCTAACAGACATAGACCAGTACTAAACTACATACAGTGGAAACACTGTTCAACACCACCTGGGGGGAGCCCAAAACGTTATTCAGATAAATTTACTTATTTTTCTGGGCATGACACAAAACATCAAGAGTCATATTATTTCAAGTTACCTCCTTCCAAAATTAGGAAAATTTTGCTAACTGATACATAACTGATTTATTCAGACTCCTTTGTTTCCCATCTTGCAGTTGAAGGTTATGAATACTGGAAGAACACTATTGATTTAAAGAGTGTATGGGGAACACAAGATTGGCAAATACAGGGTAGGGAAGCTTTATTTAGAACGTGCCTGATTCCTGTGCAAATGATCTTTTTAAATGACACCATTCAACAGACCTCATGTCTAGGGTTAGCAAAAATTAAAGAAATGATCATGCCCAGTATCCCCACACCTGCAAAGTTTAATAATTGGCAATACTTCCTGAATATCACAGAGGAAGAACTGGATGCAAAGGTTCAGGCAGGTACCTATAACTCTTCAGTTTCCATTCCAGGTGGGTGGTTACTATGGCCAATAGACACAAATGGGTGTCAGGCACGTTTTGTGAATCCCTCAGGAGGTTTCAAGATTTGCCGGCCAGACCCTCGCTTTGTCTCGGGTCAACACACGGGTATAGTTCCAACATACAGTGTGGGTAAACTGTGCCAACAATGGGTACACTCTAACACGTTAGTTGCAGTTGAAGAACACCTAACACTCTTTCTGAGAATATAGACTTACAGGAGTTTTTGTAAGGTCCTAGGAAGCCACGCTCTAAAAGATTCATTTATGCTATGTATAATGAGATTTGGAAGCTTTCTCAGATAGAAGATGCTGCACGTTTAAGGCAAATAGATAAGGAAAACTTAGAAAAGGCTTTGGCTGTTGTTGACAACGGCATGAACACTCTGTCCAACAGGATGTTTTCCCTAACAAACAGAGGCCCTCATTATGACAATGCAGTAAATACTGCTTACACTGCGGTGACGGCAGCCAACATACCATCGCGGAGGCGAACATCCGTTCGCCATATTATGACATACACTCACCAAACCGACAGAATACTGCCACAAATACATATCCACCAGACCAAAGGTCAGTGGTAAAGTGTCAGTACTACCACCTATACCGTTATGCCAACAAAATACCGCCTACCACATTATCCTTTTGCAGCCCACTATAACTCCATGCATGGGCAGAGAGAAGTTTTGGGGATTACTGTTCATGGCATTGACACATTGGGTACTTGTCCACGTGATGGGAACAGGACCTTAATGCTGAGATGGATGGAGAGCAAATGGATTCTGAAATTGAGACCTGTGGAGGAGGGGCTCAATACTGAAACGGATTTACATGTATTTCTTTAAAGCCGATGTATCACATGTATTATTATATGTACTATGTTTAAATTCCAGTCCTCTATATTTTAAAGAGTAGTTTTTAAACAGAAAATTTGTCAAATTCAGATTTGATATGATGACTTACAATTTTCTTTATTTTAGGAATGGTTGTCGAACCTACCTCCGCTCCCTGGTTGTTATTTCCCATTATTTAAGCTCTACGAGGATGACTGTACACATTTCCAGGCGCTAATCAAATGCATTCGTAATATGCTTTTCAATATGGATTGTTTACGAATGTTGATTCAGTTCTCTCCATCTCAGAGTTTTTTTTGTGTGTATTTAATACCATGGATTCATAATTAATACATGCCTTAGGGGACTGTACATATTTCCAGGCTTCCAGCTAATGTGTACGCAACATCCCTTTTTCAATATGGAGTGTACATGCCTTTGTTTTGGTTTTACTACAGTTCATATGGTTCTTGTTGCTCTGTGTAATGTGAATCGTTCCCCCTTTTTTTCACATGACACTGCATTCATGATACTTTGAGGGTTCATATCTGGCTTGGCTCTATTTATTCACGAGTATTGCTATTTATCGGTGATTCATTGGTTTTTCTGAAACCTTACTTGACTCCAGTGTACGGTGATATTGAAAGGTGCTTTTCTTCGTTTTTTAAATCGTAACTGGTGTTTCAAGTCCTCTTTCTATAGCAACTATTTTTTCCGATAAATAGGCCAAAATGGCGGCACTCGCATAGCGGCAACACTTCGTGCACTTGGGTTACGATCATTAAACAGTAAGAAGATTTATTGTTTTGTCACGCCAGCTGGGCCGGCGTCTTTGTTCTCGACCGAACGTTAAACGTACATACATTCGGAAAGGCGATATTTCCGTTTATTTGGTTTTTATTGTTCAACATCATCTAAATACAAGTTGGGATGAGGTGGCTAGCTTCAGATCATGACAGGAGAATGTATTTTCACCTCACTTATTTATTCGATACCTGTCTGGTCATACAGGTATATACTTTCCTATTGGCCAGTTTATTATGTTCATGGTGAGGCCGTGCCTTTTGGTTATTTGCCAATACTATGGATTTTTTTTCCAGGTTTGGTAATAGTGTTTTCCAAACACACTTTTGGTCACCATAGATGACATTTGCTCTGCTAGTTTATCTCCTTTAGTGAGTCCAAGGGTGACTACGAGGTGGGCTTTTTGACATCTGTACCACTTCCATTCCTTGCCATGATTGTAATTCCTTTCTCGGTTTACCTAGGCTTATCATGGCCGTACTTTATTGGCTATAGCACACATTTTGGAACTTCCGTTCTTTGTCATGATTGTTTTTCTTTTCTTTGTTTACCTAGGCTTATCATGGCCATACTTTATTGGCTATAGCACACACTCGATGAGGATTTGACAATCCCATTTCCAGATTTTGATTCGTTCAGAAATTTCTGCACCCCACAAGAAATTTTGGGGTTTTCAGAGTATATCTAGTCTTGGGGTATGTTAATTTTCTTTTCTTCTATTTTTAGTCCTACACCTTCTCCATATAGTTAGGGGATTCATATTAGAGGCTTTCCATGGTCTGCATGTTGTGTCAGTCACTGCACACTGCTTGGAGGTGATAACTGGTTATGGAACAGGTATTGGGCCCAGTTAATCAGGATAATTTTTATTGTTAACTCAAGTCATGTGAGACTACATGTATTCACAGTTTTGGCACGCTTTTATGTACACAGGTTACACTTTTTGCAGCATGCCGGGTACAGGTCTCTGTATTCGAAGATTTTTGTGGATTTGTTTCCCTGTTTTTTGCTTGGTATTTTGATTATGGATATATATTTTTTCTTGTATATACATCCTACAGCCTTGAAAAAGTCTTGTTGACCAAACACATGTTGGCAGATGTATCTCTGGACTCATGATGGCTGTTACTTATCTGAGCACTTTGAGGAATACAAATATCTACTATATACTCAACTTAAGTTGGAACTTTATTATTACAACAACAAGGACTTTTATGGTGTGCCTTGGTATATCAATATTGCATACTCTGACATACATTGCGTGGGGACTCAGGCTCACCTATTACCCTGTGCCTCTGTAGTTGGGTCATCACATTTGGGATGCTGCTATTCCTCAGGACAAAGGCGTCATACACCGATCCAGGATATTTAGCAATGACGTGGGAGATGTACTGGTCAGCCAGGAACACCATTTGGACATTGAGGGCCGTATTTATACTCTGGTTGCGCCGAATTTGCGTAGTTTTTTTCGACGCAAATTCGACGCTAAACTAACGCCAACTAACGCCATATTTATACTATGGCGTTAGACGCTTCGGGCGCCAAAGTGCCCGGAGTGAGCGTCATTTTTTAGCGTGAACCCCTTCCTTGCGTTAATGAGATGCAAGGGAGGCGTTCCCGTCTAAAAAAATGACTCCCAGGCCTTTACGTGGTATTTATACTCCCGGGCAAAAATGACGCCCGGGAGTGGGCGTGGCCAAAAACGGCGCATTTGCGCCGCTTTTTAACGCCTGGGTCAGGGATGGCGTTAAGGGACAAGTGGGCTCAAAATGAGCCCACAGTGCCCTCCCCTGCCCCCAGGGACCCCCCCTGCCACCCCTGCCCACCCCAGGAGGACACCCAAGGATGGAGGGACCCATCCCAGTGAAGTACAGGTAAGTTCAGGTAAGTATAATTTTTGTTATTTTTCAATTTTTTTTTGTGGCATAGGGGGGCCTGATTTGTGCCCCCCTACATGCCACTATGCCCAATGACCATGCCCAGGGGACATAAGTCCCCTGGGCATGGCCATTGGGCAAGGGGGCATGACTCCTATCTTTACAATGATAGGAGTCATGTTGATGGGGGATGGGCGTCGAAAAAAAATGGCGCAAGTCGAGTTACGACGATTTTTTCGACGTAACCTGACTTGCCCCATTTTAATACGCCCATACGCCATTTTCCCCCTACGCCGGCGCTGTCTGGTGTACGTGGTTTTTTTCCACGCAAACCAGGCAGCGCCGGTCTGCTTGCGCCGGCTAACGCCATTCCATAAATACGGCGCCCGCATGGCGCTTCAGAATGGCGTTAGACGGCGCAAAATTTTTTGACGCTAAACTGCGTTAGCGCAGTTTAGCGTCAAAAAGTATAAATATGGGCCTGAGTGAGTGAAAACTCTTCTGATTCCTGAACACCTGTTCATTGAGGCTGGGGGTGGGGGGACAAATGCAATATGTGTTCCGTCAATCACCCCAATGATGTTAGGTATATGTCCCATTGCAAAGAATCCTGCCTTCACAGTGGCCAAATCTTCCACCTAGGGGAAGGCAATGTAGCTGCAAATGTGTTTCATCAGGGCATACAAAACCCTTGCCAGCACTATTGAGAACTTTGGCTGTGACATTATGCTGCCAGGCCCACTGTCACTTGGAAAGAACAAGTTGCCAGGAAATGGAGCACTGATAGAACTTGCACAAGATGGGGGATCACAATGGGATGACCTATAGCTGATATCATATCAGGCTCCAATTGAGCACACAGCTCTGTGATAGTAGCCCTGTCCAGTCTATAGGCGAGTATTATGTGCCTGTCCTCCAGTGTAGCCAAGTCCACAAGGGGTCTGTACACGGGGCCTTGTCTCCTCCTCCTATTCATTAGCAGTGTTAGGTATCTAAGGGACACAAGAGTGAGTAGGGTGTCACAATTTGAACTATGGTACTACCACCTCATTGTACATAGAGCATTAATGTGATGGGACAATGGGAATGGCAATGTATGAGCAATTTATAGCAATGACACAGTTCTCGATTATCTGAATGTTGTCCACCACCATAAAATGGCGACCGCCTGTCCTGTATGTAGGGACAGGTGGAAGTGAGGTAACTCCCCCGGGATTGGGCGTCAGGGAGGAAGGCGGTCTTGCACCGCCATGCTATTCCTCAATGGCTAATATGGGTCTGTCTGGAGTACAGGGGCCAATAGGGATCACCGTAGACGGTGACGGTGTACACCTCCGTGGACGTGACCGCCATTTTCTGTCTATAACTTCACTTGATTCCTGACTTTCCACAGGACAACACCTACACTGCGTGTGCTGCTGAGACCTGTGTCTGTGTAGTGTACATGGTGGGTGCCGGGTGATGTGTGTTGCCTATGGAGATGGAAATGGGATTTGTGGGCCATATGTGTGACTGGCTGGATTGTATGTAAAATGGTGTTCTCCTGTCTGTATTAACTCTGCAAGTCAGCGCCCATCAGAAGAAGGGATTGTGGCAGGCCATCACCAAGGACGTGCAGACCCTGGGGGTCTACAGCAGGCAGAGCACTGATTGTAGGATAAGGTAGGAGGACCTACGATGGTGGGCCCAGAAGAATGCAGAGGCCCAGCTGGGGATGGCCTCCCAATGAGAGCGGGGTGCCTGTCGGAACCTGACCCTCCTGATGGCCCGCATACTGGCGATGCCCTACCCAGAGCTGGAGGCGCGCATGAGGGCATCACAGAAGCCACAAGGGGTGAGTACAGTGAGCGTAATGACAATTATTGGCAAGTGGTATGGTATCCTGGTGGTGGGTTTCAGTTAGTGGGTACCCCTTAATGCCAGGTCAGACATTGCAGTGTGATCCAGCTCCAGGGAAATGGGTGTACTCCAAAATCTGGTAACATAGCTAGGTTGCATTCCATGTCAGACAGGACTTAGAGGGTCCAAGGAGGGGTGCAGTTGAGGGTGGTTGGCTCTCATCTTCTGTGGCACCTAGCCAATTGAATGCCAGTGCAGTGCATAGTGCACAATCCTGATCCCTGTGTGTGATGGTAATGTGTATGCCAACTGTGGTGTTGGTGCTGTAATTGACCCAGTTCTCCCTTTCTCTTTCCCCCCTTTTTTCTTCTGTCATCCTGTCCATGTGTGCATTAGCATCATCTGGTGGAGGAGCAGGGGCACCGATGACAGAGGGAGATGCATCCCACAGGAACCCAGGAGGCATAGTCCACCGACGCCAAGGGGACCAGTGGGACGGAGGGCAGGGGAGCACCATGGCGGATACAGCAGGTGACAACACTGACTCTGATTCCTCCTCCGATGGAATCTCCCTGGTAGTGTGGATACCTCTGAAACCACCCCAGTTACTTTACAGCCGCCACCCCCCTACCACCACCACCCTTCAAGTATCCCCCCACCAAGTTGCTAGTGCCTGCTCACCCAGAAGGGTGGCCATTTCCTTAGCCCCAGGCACCTCAGGCCTTGCCCCAGTGAGCCCTGCTGCCCTCAGTGAGGAGGCTATTGACCTCCTGAGATCCATCTCTGTAGGGCAGTTACCATAGTGAATGCCATCCAGGAGCTGGCATCACAGGTGCAGCAATGGACATCCACGGTGGCTTGGCGGTCCTACAGAGATCGTTTCAGGCTCTGGCCTCCTCTTTGATGGCAGCCTGTGTCCCTTTTCCTACCGTCCCCTCTCCAACTACCAATTCCCAGTCCCAGTCTCCTCAACCCGAACCTATCCCATGCACACATACAGACATGCATGTACACAAAACATCAGCAAAAATAGCACAGTCAAACACAGGAAGCACACTTCAGGCCACAAGCACTCACATAAACAACAGACAGTGCACACACAACAACATTCTCTGCCTCCACTGTCTTCCCCTCCAGCTAATCCTCCTCCATCACAGTCACATCCGCACTCACACCTGCATACACTGCATCAGCAGCCACCACCACCATCACCACACCAAGCAGCACACACACCCACAACATCCAACCACGCATCCCCTGTGTCCTCTCCCACCCTGTCTGCGCCCCTAAGAGACACAAATGCACGCATTCAGATTCCCAACAGCCATCCACCTCTCATCAGCACACTGCCTATGCACCTGCATCCAAGTCCAGCAGACGTACACCTCCGACAACCACTCCCTCAACCTCCACTCCCATCCCTCCTCCCTCATCCTGCCCCACGTCCCTAAGAAGCTTTTTCTTGCAGAACTTGACCTCTTCCCTCACCCTCCACCCCCGTCTTGCCCATAAGAGCAGGGTCCCAACGACCCAGCCCAGCACCTCAGCCAAACAGTCTGCCACTGCTCCTATCAAATCAACAGCTGCTGGCATGAAGGGGCCACAGAGTGTGACGGCTGCCACTCCTACTGTGAGCACACCTCTCCCTCAGAAAGGGAAGACTAGGGTGGTGAAACACAAGGGACATGAGGCGGGGACAGTGGAGGCACCTCCTTGCCATGGAGGCAAGAAAGGGAAGGATCCTACTCCGCCACCCAAAAAAGGGAAGGTTCCCACTCCACCAACAAAGAGAGGCAAGAGGCCCCCTCCACCGGCAGTGAGAAAGGAGACCTCACCTCCAGTTGAGGTAGGCAGGGTAACACCTCCACCAGCAGTGGGCAAGGAGCCCTCACCTCCAGCAGAAACACAGCAGCCCTCACCTCCAGCTGAGACACAGCAGCCCTCACCTCCAGCAGAGGACATGTAGGCCAACCTCTAGAGCCTGTTGTACAAGGAGCCCCCACCAGAACCAGTGGGCAAGTTCCCCACCTCAGAGCATTACGTTCATTCACCTTCGGTGGCGTCAACTTATGGCGTCAAACTTGTTATGGCAATGGGGAGGGTGTAGTGAATCCTATCTTGTTTTAATAGGAAACAGGAGTTAGCTTAGCCTTTGGCTTGCAGACTCGTGCCCCCGTCACCAAGTGACTTTTTCCATACTTAGTTTGCTCTGTTTTAGCACATTTATTTAATTATATCTTTTAGAATGGTGCCTTGTTTCTAGTTAGGTCAATGTTTTAATTTCACATTATCAGTGCCACCGCACTAAGGGGTCAATATCAAGTGACAAAGATAAACAAACTGTAGTTGTTCACAGTAGGTACTTTCTCTCTTCACGCCTTCGAGGGAATTGTTTACATAAATTACCATCCCAAGCATGTCTTATTATCTGTCGTTTGGGAACAGACCTATGTCAGGGGTCCGAGCAGATCTGTATAAATGCACCTCACTTGGACATATAGTCAGAGGGATTCCGACCAGATGCCATCGCTGCTATCAATGCTGCACGTCGCCTTGGTGCTGACCCAGCCTTTGTGTCCCTACGGAGTCTGTGCTAGATTCCTCATTCCAAGGTAATGAGGGTTGGGGGGGCTCTTCTCATGGACATGGCATTGGCAGATAAGCTTTAACACACCCTGCTCTCTTTTAGGTTAGAGATTAGGTACATGACAGGGTATTAGGACATATTTCCCATCACATGGCACTTTATGTTATTGCACGATGGTGGGGGTCTTTGTAATAATGACTCTTGTCTTTACCATTCTGTTTCTTGCATTATTCATTATCCTAATAATTGCAGCCCATTCAACCTATTGTAGATTACAGTTTTGTTAAATAAAACCTATTGAAAATTTTACTGCATCTTCTTCATTGCATGTATTTGATTGAGACATGTCGTTTATGTGAGAAAGGGGTAATCTCCGTTTGACCATGACAATCCCTGAGATGTCACACTCTTGAGTCCATGCGTAAAGGCTGCCACAAATCACCTTTTACTGTTTGGGTTTTTGGTGAGGTGCTGCTTGTGAGCATGGAGGGTTGGGACGACAGTTGCGATTTGTTGTAGGATTGCATAGTCACCTACGAACATAAGTAGTGTCATCCTTAAACCAGCAGTCTTGCCTAGAACAAGAGTCAAACTACGACAGGAGGGGGGTGGAAGGGGAAGTGATTCCCCTTCCATCCCTGCCATGTGGTGGTTGGTGAAACTCCCAGGAGGGAGCGCTCCTCCCGTGGGCCAGTGCAAGAGCATAATGGTTACATCCTCAGCACAGGAGAACTGTGCTGCGGTACGTAACCATTACATCCCTGGCACAGAAGGGGTTAAGCTCACCACCTCAAAGGAGAGTCTGTTACTTCAAAGTGTTAAAACTGTGTTTCTCTGAAGCCACATAGGTTCAATAAACAAAGAACCATCTCTTGTGTGTTTTCAGGAAGCAATCCAAAAATCTGGACCTCACTTCCTCCTGCAATATGCGCACCTCTTTGAAGCTATTCAAAAAGATCTGAAACAACTAACAATCCAGTATTATCTCAAAGGAAAACTCCATAATCAACTAAGGTACATTTTTGTCCATGACAAAAAATGAGAACATCAAACTATCACCATCTCCTGTGTGTTTGTAACCTTCTTTTTCTCATCTTTAATTTTTAAATCAAATAAGGTCCAATGCAAATATTAATTGTAAGATGATGTTGTTTTACAGACATACTCCCAATTAAGATTAAGCAACGTTATTCTGCTATATTTAAAAGTTTAATATATTTATCTTATGCAAAGCTTTCTGAAACCCTTGGGTCTGACACTTCATAAAAATGTACAACAAACTTCAGAAATACAAATAATACCTTGATTGTCCCAACTTGCAGTCACCCTAGCGTGCATAGAACACTTGACAATGATTCTTCATGACAGATAAATTAGAATGTGAGATGTCATTTTGGAACACGCTCTGAATATCAGCAGCTGCCTGATGATGGCTAGGCAATTTTACAGATACAAGAAGAAAGACTGTTTAATTGGGAATTAACGCCCTCATTACAACCCTGGCGGTTGGCGATAAAGCGGCGGTAACACCGCCAACAGGCCGGTGGTAAAAAAAATGGAATCATGACCACGGGGGAAACCGTTAACACAAATAGCCACGTGAACACACCAACCGCCACGGCGGTAGCAACAAACACCGCTGCGGTAACAGCCAACAGCCAGGCGGAAGACAATGTACCGCCCACTGCATTACAACACGCCTATCCGTCAGCTTTTCTGGGGCGGTACAAATGCCATCAAAAGCACAGCAGAAACAGAACACTGAAGGGAAATGACTCACCTCTCAACACTCAAGGAAGAACCACGACGCCATGGAGCCTGAGCTGCACTTTTTTCCAATGCTGTTGTACCTTCTCATACACCAGGAACACGAACGCTGGCAAAGACGACCACAGTGAGTACTGCACCTAGCACACAAGGGAGGGGTGGAGGAAAAAGAGAGTTCCACACACACGCAACACCCACACCCCCAACGCCATATACACAAACAGATGCAATAACATTACATATACACCCTGTAACCCTCAGGGATAATGCAAGGACAAAAGGAATGGAGTAAAATGAGTGTAATAGTACAGTTTTAGATATATACGTCCTTAAACAATAAACAGTACGTACAATATATACAAAAGGAGGGACAATTCCCACTCCAAAATGTCCGTGGTCCACTGGGCCATAATACATAGGCCAAGGCCACACTTGACTCCTGCCTCAATACGGAGAGAACACTGCAGGGGCATCAGGTCCAAAACACACAGGCTCCTCAGGGGCACAGGGAATGGGGGGGCACCTCAACCGGAAGATGGTACAAAGCCACTGGCGTGGAGGGGGCTCCATGCCCTCTGCTTGGTCCTGGAGAGTGCAAAGCCATAGTCTCTCTAGTGGGTGGTTTGCCTACTGCTTGGTCCTGGGGAGTGCACAGCCACAGTCTCTCAAGTGGATGCCTTCTTCCACTGGTTCTGGAGGGGGCCTTGTGCTCAGTGTGCTTCATCCTGGATGGAGCAAGGTCACAGTCTCTCACCTGGGAGTCACACTGACAGGTGTTGCAGGGGCCAGGACACACTGCAGCCCACGTAGTCACCACTACCCACTGCTCGTCGGCGGTGACGGCTGCTCAGTGGATGCCAGTGGATGTGCTGTCAGTGGTGGTGGTAGCCTCCAGGCCTTCACCTGCAGCCTAGGACGAATGCCCACTGGGGCTGCTGCTGCTGGCAGTGGTGCTGCTGACGGCGGTGAATGTGGCGATGCTGGCCATGGTGCAGGTGGTGGTGCTGGCCGAGGTGCAGGTGGCGGTGCTGGCAGTGGTGGTGGTATCCTCCAGGCCTTCACCTGCAGCCTCGGATGGCTGCCCACTGGGGCTGCTGCTGCTGGCAGTGGTGCTGCTGGTGGCGGTGCTGGCCGCGGTGCAGGTGGCGGTGCTGGCAGTGGTGGTGGTATTCTCCAGGCCTTCACTTGCAGCCTCGGACGGCTGCCCACTGGGGCTGCTGCTGCTGGCAGTGGTGCTGCTGCCGGTGGTGCATGTGGCGGTGCTGGCCACAGTGCAGGTGGCTGTGTTGGCCACAGTGCAAGTGGCGGTGCTGGCAGTGGTGGTGGTAGCCTCCAGACCTTCACCTGCAGCCTCGGACAGCTGAAGTGCCATGGCTGGTGTTGTGTGCACCTTCCTGCCCTTGGCAGATGGTGGTGTCTTCTTGCTTCTGCTAGCTGGTGTCTTTTTCTTGCCCTTGCTGGCTGGTGGTGCCTCCTTCCCCTTGCTGGCTGGTGTCCTCTTCTTGCCCTTGCTAGGTGGCGGACCCTTCTTGGCCTTGGCAGGTGCTGCTGGCACACTGGCTGGGCTGACGGGTGCATCCTTGGAGCCTCTCACACCTGCAGTTGCTGCAGAAACCACAGTGGCCATGGACTGGGTGGCTGAGGTGCTGGGCTGGGTTCTGGCCACCCTGGCCTGAGGTGAAGGACGGGGGGTAGGGGTAGGGAATAGGTCAATGTCGGCGAGGAAAAGCTTCTTAGGGACACTGGGGCAGGAAGAGGGTGAAGGTTTGGGTGTGGAGGAAGAGGGAATGGTTGTAGGAGGTGTCATTCTGCTGTGTTTGGGTGCAGGTGCATGGGCTGGATGCTGTTGTGAGGTGGATGGCTATTGGGTGTCTGAGTGCTTGCATTTTTGTACTTTGGGATGAAGTGGCACAGACACAGTGGAAGAGGACACAGGGGACGTGTACATGGATGTGGGGGTAGTGACTGCCAGTGAGGGGCGTGTAGTGATAGGCATGCTGGTGATGGAGGTATTGGATGAGGATGTAGTGCATGCAGGTGTGAGTGGAGATGCTACTGCAAGGGAGGTGGATGAGGAGGAGGAGGAGGACACAGTGGAAGCAGTGGATGTTGGTGTGTCTGAATGTGGATGGTGCTTGTGTGAGTGCCTGTGGGATGATGTGTGGTGCTTGTGTTTGCCTGAGCCACTTCTGTGTGTTGATTTGGGTTATTGCTGGTCTGAAGGTGTGTTTGGGATAGGCTGAGGTTGAGGGGATTGGGACTGGGTAGAGGAAGTTGGAGGGGGGAGGCTGGAGGCTGGAGACAGGGACAGGGACAATGGCTGCCATCAGTGAGTTGGCCAGCGCCTGGAATGCTCTCTGTTGGGCCGCCAAGCCATCGTGAAGGCCCTCCAGGTATGCATTTGTTTGTTGCAAATGCCCTGCTACACCCTGGATGGCATTCAGTATGGTTGACTGCCCAACAGAGAGGGATCTCAGGAGGTCAATAGCCTCCTCACTGAGGGCAGCAGGGCTGACTGGGGCAGGGCCTGAGAAGCCTGGGGCGAAGGAGATGCCCACCCTCCTGGGTGAGCGGGCATGGGAAACATGCTGAGGGGCTGCTGGGAGCATGGTGCTGGTACGGGGGGGGAGGCGGCTGTGCCTGTAGTCTTGGTGGGCACAGAGGTGCCCGCCACCGCCAGGAAGCTGCCATCGGAGGAGGTGTCGCTGTTGGTACTGTTCCCTCCTGTCGCCATCGTGGTGCTCCCCTCTCCCTCCGTCCCACAGGGTGACAAAACAAAAAGGGGGGGGGAGACAGAGGATACACTTGGTCAATGCCAGGAACAACACTTCCATTGGCGTACACAACTCACAGGGAACAGCCCTATGCACTGGGCCATGCACTACCAGTTACAATGCTAGTCAACAGCCCATGGGGTACAATGTCTAATGCCATTAGCTGCACACCTGAAACCCACAGGACCCTGCCCAGTGGTAGATGCCCACTAACATTATTGGGGTTGGAGTGCATCTGAGCTTGCCCATCATTGAACATACCCTGCCATGTTCGCCCTGGCCTAGGGGCACCCACAGCCCACATCCCCCACTCAGGTAATACCTTAACGCGCGCAAAGTCATGATTCTGAAACAGTACTCACCCCCTTGTGGCTGCTGTGATGCCTTCAAGCGTCCATCCAACTCCGGATAGGCCAACGCCAGGATGCGGAACATCATGGGGGTCAGGGTACGACGGGCACCCCTTCCTCGTTGGGAGGCCAGCCCCAGCTAGGCCTCCGCTGTCTTCCTTGCCCAGCGGCGCAGGTCCTCCCACCGTTTGCGGCAGTGGTGCTCTGTCTGTCAAATACCCCCAGGGCCCGCACCTCCTTGGCAATGGCACGCCAAATACCCTTTTTCTGATGGGCGCTGACCTGCAGAAAAAAACTGCAGAAAAGGAATTAGACATACTGTCCGGACTGTTATACTCATGGCCCACCATATCCCCCATCCACTTACGCACATACATTGACCACCATACATGCAACACTCTGCCCAGGACCCCTCAGACCCCCCCCTACACGAGGCTTACACACACAGCAATCCATGTATTCATGCCCCACACATCATACTCACAGTGTACTCATCTGTTTGTCTGGAGGACCATAGAGTAAAGGGTACTGGGGTAGGACCCCATCCACCAGTCTCTCCAACTCCTCTGAAGTGAAGGCAGGGGCCCTTTCCCCAAACACTCGAGCCATTGTTGCTTCCAGACACAGGTCATAGCAGAATAGATAGAAAATGGCAGTCACGTCCGCAGGGGTGCGTACCGTCACCGCCGGCCTACATCGCCATTGGCTCCTGGAACCCATACACCCCAATGATAACCAATGCGGTATTGCATGGCGTCATCGACCGCCGACCGCAACGGTGCACAACGCCAGAGGAATTACCTCATTTCCACTTGTCCCTCCTCACAGGTCAGGCAGCCGCCATTTCGGGTGGGCACAGGCCATGGCACCTAACTGCATCACAGCAGACATTGGCACTTCAACTGACTTACGAGTTCACATACTGTTTCTGTATAGCAAAAATTGTATATTAATGTTGAAATATGTGTGAATATTACCTTCTGCTCACCGTTTTTCACCCTAGAGTTCAACCACAGAGGATGAATAGGAGATGGAGACATCCCCATGTGCAGACCCCTGGTGGACCTGGCGACAATGGAGGACAGGCACATTACCCTGACCTACAGACTTGATAGGGCCACAATCCAAGAACTCTGTGCCCAATTGGAGCTAGACCTGATATCTGCTATCTGCCACCCCACAGGTATCCCCCCTCTAGTGCAGGTCCTGTCAGTGGTCCATTTCCTGGCAAGTGTTTCCTTCCAAAAAACAGTGGCCATGGTATTAGGGATGTCACAGCCTATGTTCTCAAACGTGCTGACCAGAGTGTTGTCTGCCCTGCTGCAACACATGCGCAGCTACATCTTATTCCCCCATGTGGAGGATTTAGCCACAGTGAAGGCTGACTTCTATGCACTGGGACAAATGCCCAACATCATTGGTGCTATTGATGGTACCCATATTGCATTTGTCCCCCCCGGAGAAATCAACAAGTGTTCAGAAATAGAAAAAGCTTTCACTCTCTGAATGTTCAGATGGTGTGTTTGGCGGACCAGTACATCTCCCATGTTAATGCAAAGTATCCTGGGTCTGTGCATGATGCCTTTATCCTGAGGAATAGCAGCATCCCATATGTGATGTCTCAACTCCAGAGGCACCGGGTGTGTCTAATAGGTGAGCCCATGGTCTCCACCCAGTTGATGTAGATATATGGGTGTGGTTTGTGGGTGAGTGCGTGGCTAACAGGTATCCCTCGATATTTGGGTGCACAAGGAGAATCATTGAGCGAACATTCGGCCTCCTGAAGGCCAGATTCCGGTGCCTCCATCTGACAGGTGGATCCCTGTACTACTCACCCAATAAGGTGTGCCAGATAATTGCTGCACGTTGCATGTTGCACAACCTGGCCTTGAGATGCCAGGTGCCTTTTCTGCAGGAGGATGAGCCTGGGGATGGTCGTGTGGCAGCGGTGGAGCCTGTGGACAGTGACGAAGAGGAGGCAGAGGAAGAAGATGTGGACAACAGAACTACACTAATTCAACAGTACTTCCAATGACACACAGGTAAGACACTGTAACTTCCATTGCAGTTTTGTGTTTGACATTGAACATGGCAGCCTGATTTCCCTATTTTCATGGCCACTTACTGTACCCTTTGGCATCTCTTTATTTTCAGATCTCTGTGCCCCACTCAGGCTCCTGGTGTGTTTACTGCTGCCCACTACATGTCATACCTATGTAAATATTACAGTACATTTGAATTGCAATGTTTACAGTTTGTGAAACTAATACATATTTCAAATAATTGACAGACTCCATACTTGAATTTGTTCAAAGGGTGTTTATATGGTGCTAATAAGTGGAGGGGGTATTGCAATGGGCTGGGTTGGTGATGGAGGAAAGTTCAGGGTAGAGTCCAGTCTATTTGTATCACAGGTGCATTGTCCAAGAAAGCATAGGAAGGGAAGCAATGGCAGTTCAAGGTGGACAGGGTGACAGAGTGGGACACAAGGGTGACAATCAGAAGAGTCTTATTTCCTGGCGGGGTCTTGGCAATGTTCTCTGGCTTCTGCCTGGATCACAGGGACCGTTTGCACGGTGTGGTTCTCCTTCTGCAGGGGGTGGGGTGCTGGTGGCCTATTTTTCCTGTGGCGGGGCCTCCTGTCCACTATCATCCGCGGAGGTGGAGGGCTGTTCTTCGGTGTGGCTAGTGTCAGGGGCCTGGTGGTGTGCCACTGCCTCCCTCATGGTGTTGGCCATGTCTACCAGCACCCCTACAATGGTGACCAGGGTGGTGTGGATGTCCCTCAGATCCTCCTTGACCCCCAGGTACTGTCCGTCCTGCAGCCGCTGGGTCTCCTGCAACTTGGCCAGTATCTGGCCCATGGTCTCCTGGGAATGGTGGTTTTCTCCCAGGATGTTGGTGCGTGCCTCATGGAGAATCGGTATCCTGGGCCTGTCCCCCCCCTGTCGCACAGCAGTCCTCCCAGCTTCCCTGTTGTCCTGTGCCTCTGTCCCCTGAACAGTGTGCCCATTGCCACTGACCCCACGTCCCTGATCATTCTGTGTTTGTGGGTTTGCCCGGGGCCCCTGTAGTGGTGGACACACTTCTGATTGACGTGTCCTGGGGACAGAAGGATGGGCATGCTGGGTGGGTCCTGTGGTGGTGTTTCCTGAGGGGGAGGCTCTGTGGTGGGTTGGGACTGTGCCTGGGTAACCAACTGTCCAGAGGTCCCTGATGGGCCAGGTTGGTCATTGTGATCCAGGCGAGCAGACCTGCTGTCATCACTGTGGGCCTCTTCTGGGGGGACTGGATGTGGCTGGCACCTCCTCTCTGGTGACTTTGAGTGGGGGTCCTGTGGGGATGTAAATGCAGTGTTATTGTTTCTGCGTGTGCCATCTTGTGCATGGGTATGTTTCCCTATATCGTTGTTATTACTAAGGCAGCTTTAGCTTGTGTGAGTTGTGATTGGTTTGGCTAAGTGATTGTCACTAGTGTGCATGCTGTGGTGATGCGTGTCCATGCAGGTCTGTGACGGGGGTCCATGCATTGTTGTTGCATGGAGGGCTTGGTATTGGGATCGGTGGGTTGTGATGGTGGGGTATATGTGAAGTGGTGGGGTGGTGGGGGTGAGGGTAGGGGTTTGTGATGGCATGCAGGTAGGGTTGGGGATAAAGTAGTAAGGATTTGACTTACCAGAGTCCAGTCCTTCTGCTACTCCTGCCAGGACCTCAGGATGCATGATCACCAAGACTTGCTCCTCCCATGTTGTTAGTTGTGGGGGAGGAGGTGGGTGTCCACCGCCAGTCCTCTGTACAGCTAACTGGTGTCTTGCAACCACAGAACGTACCTTCCCCCGTAGGTCGTTCCACCTCTTACTGATGTCATCCCTTGTTCTTCAGTGCTGTCCCACAGAAATTGACCCTGTCCACGACTCTCTGCCATAGCTCCATCTTCCTTGCAATGGATGTCTGCTGCACCTGTGATCCGAATAGTTATGGCTCTATCCAGATGATTCCCTCCACCATAACCCTTAGCTCCTCCTCTGAGAACCTGGGGTGTCTTTGTGGTGCCATCGGTGTAGTGTGAGTGGTATGAGTGAGGGTGTGTGGGGTGATGTGTTGGGGTGTGTGCTGTGAGGTGTGTGGATGGTGTATGTGTGATGGTGTTTTGTGGCTCAGATTCAGTGGGTGCTCCTGGCTTGTCTCTCTCTCAGTTGTCAAAATCTTTGGGTTGTAAAGGGTTGTGGGTAGTGTGTGTGTGTTTTATAGTGGTGTGGGTGTTTGGGTGTGGTGTGTGTATGTGTGTCAAGTGTGT
Organism: Pleurodeles waltl; assembly: GCF_031143425.1. Lineage (NCBI taxonomy): Eukaryota > Metazoa > Chordata > Amphibia > Caudata > Salamandridae > Pleurodeles > Pleurodeles waltl. Next base: position 519,764,308 of record NC_090450.1, on the reverse strand, counting down.
GCAGTTTGAATTGTCCAATGTGGTGTAGTTTTGTATGTGTGCGTGTATTTTGAGCGCGGCGGTCTGTACTGCCAATGGTTTACCGCGGTTGAATGACCGCCGCGGTGATTCGTGGGTCATAATGCTGTGGGTGTATTTCTGTTGGCGTACCGGTGTGGGTTTTGGTCCCGCCAGTTTATCACTGACCTTTGGGCTGGCGGACTTGTGTGTGTGTCTGTATAGCGGTGGATTTCTATGTGTGGGTCATAATACGGGTAGGGGTATACCGCTGCGGTTGCGATATATGTTGGCGGCAGTCAGCATGGCAGTAAGCTGCACTTACCGCCAATGTTGTAATAAGGGCATACGTTTGCAGATGCTCTGAATTGCCAGTTATCCCTTGTCACTCACTACTGTCTTTGAACATCTAGACTTTTATTTTGCCTGTGCTGCACAGAGTTTTTGGCATCAATGGCTTGGACAGGGCCCAAATAAATCATTGGTGACTGCGGCTCCATGAACACCTCTAACAAGTGAAGGTCGGTATTTAGACAGAATATAGAAACAGAATTATTGTGGACCAAAATGTTTTGTCAAGATTATTGAGTACACACACATTGTGAAGGTAAGTTTCTATAGGTAAGCAAAGGTTTACTATCTATAACTTCCCATTCACGAAACTTGACAATATGTATATCTTCAAGGTATATAGATGTGGAGTTAAGAATAGTAAATCTATTTGTATCAATTTATACTTACCTTCTCGATATTTTGGTCCTCAATATTTTTGACACAATATTATGTTCACACAATATTTCTGTTTCGAAAATTCTGTCAGTGATCCGGGAAGTTCTGTGCAAAGATTCCTGCAACTGAGATGAGGCAGTGAAGCAGAATTCTGAGCTCTATAAGATTGAAATAAGTAATAAAACTGAAGGAATCTGCTATTAACAAAAAACCTAATCACACCATATATACATGATTGTAGTTTAATGCTTAACACTTTACCAAGGTGGTTGGTATGGTTTGTAGTTTTGCGTCTCTGCATATAGCCTATGGTCCTTCAGTGCCTGTCCTTCAATTGACAGGCACTAGGTTGTAGATAGAGAAAAGCATCTACACTCAAAACGTATGAGCACCCTGTGTATTAAAGGAAGAGAGTGTAGCCTATTTAAAGGAGAGCATGGCAGATCCTATTGTGATTTTACTTGAGATATATTTTGAATTTTGACTTTGGTTGATATTTGGTGTAGCCCCTAGTTTAAAAAAAATATTTTTTACTTTCTAATAATATTGTTAAAAATGTTTACCTTTCATTTTTTTAAAACCTTTTTTGTCTTTGTGCGCATTGAAATGTTGTTTTTGTTGTCCACTTTTTGTTTCACCTCTGATATTGTAATCTCACTCTCTTGCTCACTCTTACTCTGAGCCACCTATTCATTCTCACTCAGTCACCTTCACACACATGCACTATCCCACATACTAACACACACGCTCACTCAAACTCTCTCTCACCCACATGCATGTCATATAAAATATACTGAAAAGTATTTTAATCCTCATACCAATGATGCCAATGGAGGTTCCATTCCAGATTCTGCTGTTCCACTTTTTTATTACATTAATAGTGAATGCTAGATTATTAATCACTATTAATGTAATAAAAATGGGCATTGCATTTTGACACTGCCCCAGATTTACTAGATTTCGTAAACATGAGTCAGCGCCAAAATCTAAGGACACCCCAGGGGTAGCTATAGCATGGCACAGCCAGGCCGTTTTTTGCTCTTTCTATGTTTGGTGCTGAATGCAGCACCCATAGAAAGAGCAAACCGCCACTGAAGATTGTTTTTGTGCAGGATGGTATTCCTTCCTGCACAAAAACAATCTCCCCTGTAACGCAGCCATCCTTGCACCAGGGTGCAAGGATGGCTGTGTTGGTGCTCAACAGCTAATTTAGTGCCAGGGCAGGGGGAAACACAGGGATGCGCCGTATTCTAGTAAATACGGTGCATATCTACATTTTAGAAGTGGCACAAGGCAGCCCTGACAATTTTGGAAAACCCAATGTCTGCATTAGCAAAGTGAAAAAGTCAGACCTCTTGAGACCTCATGGTTTTGCCAATTGTATTTTGATATTTCTAAATTTCCTTTTCATATAGGTCAATTCCGCAATTATGTTGAATTTACAAAAATGCAAACATCTCCAAGTTTCTATTTATTTGTGCACTAGTTGTCGGAAAAAAACACGTCTTATGAATAGAACTACTAGCGGTTACGCAAACAGCAGCGGGCCATTTCCTTCCCTTTTCCTGTGACCAAATAGTTCCATGTTTGAATATTCAAGAAATGATTCAAACCACATAGTTTATTCGTGCATATTTTACGGCCTCAAAATATGAATTAATTTATGTTAGCAAAAAAGGGACCCGAACGCCTTTTGTGAACGTTTTGCAAAGCTGTACAGCCTCTAATCATTTTGTCACACACAGGAATGCAGTGAGCGCGTCCCAAATAGACCTGGTAACAACGTACAAATGCGTTCACAGCAAAACACAGCTGCAGGCGGTGTGGTTAGTCTTTCTGACATTTTCGCAGCTGCAGCTTTGAGTGGTCTCATTGTACTAAAACAACCTGGGAATCTAATAAATGTCCTTCTTTCATAACAAGGCAGCAGATGAAAGTCGTGACAAACGTAGGAGAGCTTTCTTGTTTTGTGTAACAAGAAAATAAAATGAAAATCGAAAAAAAGCACACCAAATTGTATAGTACAGATAGTTTGCAATAAAGAAAAAAATACAATATGAATGTGTTTTTGTACGTGTACCTTTTCACCGTCATTTATAATTCCATATTTTATCTCCAATAATTTCATAAAAGTCTAAATTAGTAGTTGGCATGAGGCATCTCTGTAACTAGAATGAGAATATGTTTTTTTTTAATTTGGTGAGTAATTGTTGCAAACCTTGCACACCGCTTTGGCAGAGTATGTCTTTGATGGCATCACGGGAAAAATATTGCCTAAGTACTGATGTCCTCCTCTAATTTTGAGATTTGAGTTTCCAATTGAAGTCCAGAAGGGCCACATCCATGTCCGGTACTGAGGATACCCACATATTATCTATTTTTTTCTGTTTAGCTTCACTGTATGACACTGTATCTTATGTGGATACCAGTGTTTGAATTGTAAAAAAAAAGAAAACGAAAAAAAGACTTCAGGTGCCTAAAATATCTTAGGAGTTTTCCATCTACTTCCCTTCCCTACCAATCTTAGGGCTTCATTTACATGCCCTTTGCTCCACCGCTGAGTCATTTTTTTTAATGCAGCGGTGGCGCTAGCAGAGCACTGAACTGCTCCAGATTGACAAACTGACGCATTGGGCCCAATGCGTCAGCTTGTAAAGCCCAGCATCAGATTATACCTGTGCCAAAAAGCTATGGATAATGATGCAGTGAAATTTACATTTCACTGGGTCATTCTGTGACTTAACTGTGTCAGATTTTTACTGCCTGCTCAGAGCTGGCGTAAAATTGAAGCAGGACTTTTACAATGAGAGGCTCTTCACATTGCTGGAGTAGCGTCATTTTTACAGCGCTACTCCAGCAATGTGTGAGTTTAGTGCCAACAGATGCGTCAGAATTTCTGACACATCTTTGAAATCGTACACCATGGAGCTCGGTATTGTACATGCAGCGCATCCATGGTGTCGTTAGGGGATCTTTGGGGAAGTGCAAGAAATCTGACACTTCGATGCTGATGGGTCAGATTCTTGTAAATGAGGCCCTTACTTCTATCTTTGGTATCACCCACTGTCTACAAAGTGAATGAAGAAAATAGCTTGCAGTGAGCAAGTGGAGTGAGTGACATAATTTCCCACAAGCAGAGTTTGGAGGTGGGTTCTCCACCCTAGAAAATGTTTCCCTTGGCACATTCCATGTTACAAAAGATGGGTAATTCCTTAATGCCTTCCCATAGAATCATAATTACACCTTGCTCATATATATTCATTGTTCTGTGTGCTCTGCAGAGAAGCCAAAAAAGTATGAGTGATGGACATATTGTAAGAATACCTATATGATTCACTGACGCACACTGTCAGAAATGTTCACTGCTCTCAGCCTCAGCTCAGGAGCTGTCAGGAGTGGTGTCATGGACACCCATCTATTTCTTGAACTCACCCAACACCTAGACTTATATGTTACATGAAAAACAAAACTGCAGAAACACATCTGCGTAAAGAAAACAATATTAAGAAATAGGGAAATGTATTCCATGCAACATAAGGAAAAACGTGCGAAGTGTAACAGTAAATACATCACTAACTTTGATTCCAATAAGAGTTCTTCCAGACAATGATAAGAAATAAATCATTATGTTTGCTTCTAGAGTTGAGGGCTTTAAATGCAGGGTCTGGAAGTGGCCCATTTCAAAGTTAGTTAATAAATACTGAGCATCCCCACCATAGAAAGTCTTTGCTAACACGCATTTATAGTCACCCATGTGCTTTCTATGTCTCATAAACAAACACACATGCACACACCCACATACACTCCCTCTCTCTCCCCTTCTTTCTTGCTCTCTCTAAATGTCTCTTTTTTCTTCTCTCACTTTCTGAAATGATGGATAGCCCATTAGGACCCTGTGAACAAAGTGATGAGGCTCTTGTATTGTTCACAGAAACTAATGGGCTGTTAAAAAGTGTACCAGTTCCCTAGAATAAATGCTGATGAGGCCCACTGGAACCCAACAGTACACATTAACCACTGGTGGATATCCTAAACGTCTGGTACTGATCATGCCCTCCTGGACTATTGGTGTCTACCCCTGCTCTACTTAAAATGGAAGGTGACCAAGTGGTCTTGTTGGGCCTAGCTATCGCCTTTCAGACTATTGACCATGAGATAGTCATAAGTATCCTGAAGAACTGTGTGGGCTATCTTTTAAAGGTCTCAATTTATTTTCCTCCTTTCTCACTTTAACTGTGGACATGAAGATGCCAGAATTGAGAGCTCTGATCCTTCCTGATGGTTGGTTGAGTGTACCAGGATTATCTTCTAGCACACAGAAACTCAATACGGAATTAATAACCATCTCTCAGGGTGGTTTTAGCAATAGCTGAAACCACACATATTTCCCAACCTACACATTGTAAATACAGTGGGCCAGATTTATCAGGGTTTTGCACTTCCCTTGTGCCATGCAAAGGGCTGCAAGCAAAATGAAAAACCTAAGTGAGATTGATCAAGCGAGTCAAGGCCACCTTACATGGCCTTGCATATCTTGATAAATCTAGAATTATACAGGGCAGTGCAAATCGCTGCCTTGCTTTACTCTGCAGCAGGGAGGTGTTTGGTGGGTGAAGGGTGGGTGTTCCCACGCATCCACCAATGGATTTTGGCACATTTCCAGATTTCCCATTTCTGGTGGACCTGGAATGCATCAAAATACTACGTCTCCCCAGGTGAGGCATAACGAGGTGAAATATCTTTAGTTCTACTCAGTTTTTCTTCTTTATAGGTGTGCTGCATTCTGCAAAAGACATAGAAGAAAATGCCACTCGGGATTGTTTTTGTGCAGGAACACCTTCCTGCACTAAAACAATCCTGTCTACAATGCAAGCTCCTTTGCACCATGAAAGTGTGCCTGCATTGATGCTAGGCAGCAAAAAGTGAGCCAGCACTAAAAAAGGCCAGGAATGAGCCACATAATGGTAAATACAGTGCATTCCTGTGCTTTTTCCTTTGACCCAGCGCAGCAAGGTAGGTTGGTGTGTTACACTACCTGAAAGAATGATGAATCTGCCCCATTGTTTTGCTAGAGGACTAAAATTATTATTATTGACTTATTGACTTACATCAACAACGTGAATTAGTGCCCACTAGTAAGCACACATGACAACAGTGCAATGGGTTATAAAACAGGAATAATAGGGACCCTCCCGTCAGTTCAAAATCGGCCAAAAATTCAAGGCATGTCCCTCGACTTTCACAGTCAGAACTGTCAGGCTTAGAATCCCCACATCCAAAAATGTTGTAATAAACACACCCCAAATTAAAAAGTAAATCTACAAGTCAGTGTTACGTGGTGATTCAATTGATAGTGTCTCCTTGAGCGTGATAAAAGAGATTAGTGGGAGAGGAGAGTGGAAGGGTTTTCCTTGCCAAGATGATCAGTTGGGAGCGACGGGAGGTTTGACCGCGCTCCTATTACGTGTCACATTGATATTCTTTTTCATACTTTCCTCTTGAAATAATCCTAATATTGAATTCGTAACATCCATAGTGAATCCAAGTGAGCAATCATGTTCCATGTTTCAGTTTGTGACGAACTAGCTGTTTCAGTGGATAGATACATCACTGTCAATATGTACATTCCTTAATCCATTCTGCACACATCCCCTGATGAATTTTTCTGCAACCATCTATACATTCTCTATAATTTTAACACAACATATGCTATATATTCATGTGCAAATTAGACTCTGAAAGGAAATGTAATTGTTTAGAAACATTGCATGTTACGGATATTAAAAAATGCAGCTTACAAGATAAAACAATTTGCAGTATACTTTCCTGTCTGAGTCTATTAGAAAGGCTTTCTAAAAACACCTCGCACCTGCTAGCTATGTAAAATAAGTATAATACATTCCACAAAGAGCTAATACTTTATTATTAGGCAAATGGGTGAAGCAGAACTGCTGCATAAGGCATTACGGTCGAGTTCAGGGCCCCATAATGGACATTATATTAGTGTCCTGTCATTACCAGTGAAAGCAAAGTACACTAACAGCAATTCACCCTTTTTCTCTTGTCGTGCGTTCTCCTAAAGTACATTCTACAATGTATGTTGCTTCCAAAAAAAAGTAAATAAATAGAACCTTCTGCTTAGTGGTACGTGGATTGGCTCATTTAATGCATGAATGCCATAATTAATTAATGTGCACATTGTGGAGGGGCATCTGATACCCATGGCCTCTAATCCAATAGCTTCACTTTTGAATTTTCATGCAATCATTCCGTCCCCAAAGGGCAGCTAGTGACCTTTCTATCACAAACATGATTGTAGTGAATGCTCCTCAAAGTGGGTAACAATGTACTCGCGCTTTCACAGCAAAAAAACATATATACAGTTGCATTAGCTTTTCTGGCATCGTCGTGGCTGCAGCTTTAAATTATATCACTACACAAAAGTGACTAAAAGGTGGTAGATCAAAGTGGTCATCATTGAAATAGAGTATTTGTCTGTGTAATATGGAAATGCAGTCAGAATATTAAATTATGGCTCATAAAATTGTTCACAATGTTTGCAATGGAAATTACAATGTGTATCTATTTTTCTAGTCCCTATAATTACGAAGTTGATATGTTAGTATTATCTCCGGTCTCCATGGATATCAACTGCTTTTCAAATAGAGAGTCCAAAAGTAGTATTTAATTCTCAACTGCCGGAGAAGTGAGAATGTCCTGTTTGTACCTCTGAAATTGTGATGATGATGATGATCATCAGCTTTATTTGGGCCCAGATAAAAAACATAAAAACACAATCACATAAAAACACGAATTACATAATTCAAAATACAATGAATAAAATCACAAAAACAGGTGTTGGCTCAGTGCAATAATTTTAAAAACCAAGCTGTGAAGAGTAAAGCCAGGACTATGAATCATGCAGCCGAATACAACTTAATGTCGGCCTGCAGCTCAGCATAGCCGACACAAGCGCATCAGCAAACATAAAGTGCAACAGTAAGCAAGTGCAACCTTTCGTGGAAAAGCCACGTTCGTGGCCAGACTTCAATCACAGTTGGCGAAACTACTTTTGTTAATTAAAACAATAGTTAAACAGTTTGCTAATATTGCTGCAGCCTGTCCTCACTTTTTTTGATGCCCTGGTGGCACAGGCTGCTGACCCATATCTACAAGGTCATGCAAAGCCACTTTGCAAAGTTTTCCATGGCCTTGTAGATATGGGATAAGGCAACACAGTGGAAGTAGCTGCATTGCCTTACTTTGCGTTAGATGCGTTCCAAGGGTGTTGCAGTGGGTGTTCCCATGCAACACCCATGGATTTGGATGCACTCCCAGATGTACAAGGCTTTGTAAACCTGGGAATGTGTCCAAGGTCTACACCACCCCAAGGGTAACATAATGGTGGCGAAACAGGGATTTATTTCTCCCCGTTTCTTCCTCTTTCTATGTGTGCTGCACTTTGCAGCACACATAGAAAGAGGAAAATTCCTCTCATGATTGTTTTTGTGAAGGAAGGTGTTCCTTCTTCCACAAAAACAATCATACCCACATCACAGGCACTCTTGCACCATGGTGCAAGGGTGCCCTGGGTTGGCGCAACTGCAGTAATTTGTGCACCAGCGCAAGGGAAAAAGACAGGAATGAGCCGTATCTTATAGATACGGCACCTTCCTGCCCTTTTGGTTTGACTCAGGGCAGCGCAGCAAGAAGGCTTGTGGCGCTGCCCTGTGCAAAAATGGTATGAGCAAGACCCTACATCTTGTCCAGCATCACAGGGGAGTCCCGCCATCTCATTTTTGCCCCCTGTTGGGGTGGGACTACGCCCCCCAAGCATCCTGCTGCCTGAGAGGAGTGGTAGTCAACGGTGTAATAATTCACTGCCCAGCCCCCTCAGCACTGGAAACAGTGTACTGAAATTGTCATTTGGTAACTGTTTCTATTTTTCTGTTCAATTCAGTCTTAGGGCACATTTCTTGATTAGGGACGAATATTATCCAAGCTTATAAAAATGTTTCTTTGATTAATCCTGCTAAATGCCCTTTCCCAGCTCTAATTTTACTGTACCTTCCCGTCTACCCAGTTGTGTCAATGGCTTTTTGGTTTTCTGTGAACTGAATATATTAACTTTATTATTTGTGCCTACAATTTTACTCACTACAGTTTATTTTCCCTTAGAGAGCTCATAAACAACAACAAGGTAGCAAAGGTTACAATCATCAACAGGGTAGGAAAGGTTACCATCATGACTGCACTCTGTTTCCTTAGAAGGCTAACAAATCAACAGTAGGGTAACAAAGGATTTTGGCATAAACCTGCATAAGTATTTTAGATCTAATATACTGATTTAAGATACGAAATTGATTAGGGTGGAGATATAGATTATCTGGTATCAAAGATACTGCAAGTACTAAAGGGGCAAGCACCTTAATAAAAGCAGTGATCTTATTGTGCAAAATCACTTTAAAATTAAGCTATAAATAAAGAGGCAGAGTAACATTGTCAGTTATAGCAATGTGTAAATGTAAGCCCCAGACCAGAGCTAAGTTTAGGTCAAACATTTCGGAATACCAACATTTTCTAAATTTACAGCCTTGGAAAAGTAGTTGATAGAAGCTTCACTGAATTTATGCAAATATCCCCAACTCTCTTCCAGCAAAGATTAGCCTTTATGATCTTGAAGTCTTTGGAATTATTGAAACCAATGGTAAACTAGACCTTGTTGTGGACCACAGATGCCTTAAAACCCTATTGTGAAAAATGGAGCAAATATTAACAATGAAGGGAGGAAGCAATAATTTACAATGACGGGCTATGTTCATTTGAGTCTGGTATTGCTAGGCCAGGAGGATTCCTGGCTAGTTCCCACTTCTATAGTGAGCGGCTCACACCAACAAATAAAGGAACTGATCTGGAAAGACAAAGAAAGTAAAAAGTGCAATAACCTTTTACCTCTGGTCACTTTTATATATAAATGGTGTTTTAAAAATTATTATAACTGCCATTGAACTAAAGAATGAGAAATTATTTCTTCTGTCTGATTTATAAGAGACAGTGAAAAAATATTTCTAATTCGTTAAAATGGTGATATTTCACATATTTGTTTGGCTCTCCTAATCTGCAAGATTGTTACATTGCTTCAAATAGTTTCCTGTTTATTTAAGTATGTCTCATTACAACACTTTTTCTTATCACCTAGATTATTGAACTACCTTAAAATGCATTGATTGTTGTCTTTTATCTATGATGATTTACATTGTTATAGGATAGTTAGTTTATAGTAATTTCTCTTTTTTCGCTCACGCCAAAACCTTCCAGGAAGGAGCTACACTGGCTGAAGTCTTATTGTGAAGTTTTTGTCATATGGCATCAATTTTAGTGAATTTTTTCAAATGTAAAGTAATTTTAATTAGTATATGTTAATCCAACCACCGCCGCGCACTGTCTTTGGCCATGCACTGCCGGTGTTGCCTGTGTCCAACCCCTGTTACCGCCCAACCCTGAGAGAGAGAGAGAGAGGGAGAGAAAGTGAGAGTTTGAGAGAAAGAAAGATTTTGAGAAAAATTTGACAGAGAGCAATTGAGAGAGAAAGGGATACAGCAACAGTTTTTTTTTAGGCAGTTAGGGATGTTTAACAGTCAAAACACTAGAAAATAAACAAACACACTACCAAGAGATGCTAGGATTTGGACCTTCCATCCATAACGTAAGTATAATATTTGCACCAAACATCTTGCTGGTTTGACACTTTGAAGTCATTGCATGGAGTGACCATTGTCAAGTCAACTCAAACAACTTTATTCGGAAGCAAATAGCGACCATAAAGTAATAAAAGATTATGCAAAACATTATATACAAAGCAGCAAAGTTAAAAACTTATCAAGTTTAAAAATACACAAAATAAAATACATAAAAAGTGCAAGACAGTGAAACATTAAGTGAGCATTGTCATACGCACTTTCACTTTGGTTTTTCAAAACATGCCCACATACAGGACAATATCACAATCAGAAAGCTGCAGTAAAAACTGATAACTATTTTCACCTGTCTAACGTTACAGCATCTCTTTCTTAAATGCGGAATTATAAACATCCTAATAAATCTTTCATAAAATGTACAGAAAAATGCAAAGCAGATCCTTGTTTGACCTGAAGTACCACCACATGGGCAGGGAGCATCATCTATACGGCGTGAAAACCCTAAAGGGAAACAGAAAAAATTTGACTGTCTGCCCTAAAATGGAACATCAATGAACACTCCCAACGTCCATGCGTGTACTGTAAATAATGAAAAGTGCTATTTTGAAATGTGTTACACAGGTACCTGGTCTTGTTATTCTTCTTAACTCCCTTGGAGGTTCGTTGGTGCTATGCATAATAATTAAAGGCACGAACAACCTGCTTCTTGCAGAGAGTAGGTCAAAAATCGGGCTCCAAAAAGCGTGCAACAAACCAATCTTGCCAAAAGCAGATTGACATACGCCAGCCATGTGATGGACATGCCTCTATCACAAGATAAGCAGTCTTTGATAATATCTCTAGTCAGGCTTGCCTGATCGTTCTTCCATATGGATAGCTACAGCAGTGCAAGTCATGCGCTAAGGTCTTCCAAACAATTCAGACCTAATTCTTTATGACAGATGAGGTTGGAGGAAGAAATGGGAGGTGCAAGTAGCCATTGGCTTTCCTCCCGTTGTATGGCTTTGCAATCACATATGCCCCATACTTCTGCCCCATATAATGCAACCAAAGTACACTGAGATCTGTAAATTTGAAGCAAGGGACCGAGTGAACCACCTTCCACAAGTTGGGGTAAACTGCACAGAGAGCCTATTACAGTTGAGAGTTTAATTCTGTGCTGCGCAATATTGGGAGCCCAAGTCCCAGAAGAAGAAAAGGTAACCCCAAAATCAGAAAAGGTACTGGTGACTGTTAAGTTAGGGGTTCCTATGGAAAGACTGACAAACTGTGTGTGTTTAGGGCCATACGCCATAATCTACGATTTAGAGAAATTGGTGCACAAATCTAAGGTGGCCATAAAATCTACAAATGCATGGACCAGAAGACGCAGTGCCCATGGCCTCTGCACCATGAGCACTGTGGCATCTGCATACAAAAGAGATGGTAAGAACGCCCCTTTAATTATGGGTACATCCTGCGTGACATTGAGTACCAAAGGGTGAACGATGATGTACGTCACAAAGAGTAATGGTGCTAACACGCACCCTTGCTGTATACCTCATGCAACTCAAATGCCTCCTGAGAACTCTGCCTGTTACTAATATGGATTCTCACCTTCATATCAGTATGCAGCAAGGCAAGAAAATGCAGTAGGATAGAATCCATCCCCGTGAAATAAACATGAGACACACCTTTGATCTGTTAACACAATTGAAGGCCAAGGAAAGATCGATAAACATGAAGGGGCATATTTATACTTGTTTTGCGCTGAATTTGCATCATTTTTTACGCTAATTTGGTGCAAAACTAACTCCATATTTATACTTTGGTGCTAGACCCATCTAGCGCCAAATTTATGGAGTTAAAGTCCCTTTTTAGATGTGGAAACCTACTTTGCATCAATGAGATGCAAAGTAGGTGTTCCCGTGCAAAAAATGACTCTATAGCCTTAGCCCCATATTTATCCCCCCATGCTAAAATCATGCATGGGGAGAGGAGGGGTCAAATAATGGTGCAAAGCTTGCTTCATTGGGTCAGGGCAGGCATTAGGGGACCTGTGGGCCTCTTTCCATGGTGGAAAACCATGGAATAAGCCTACAGGTGCCCTCCCCGGGCTCCAGGGACACCCCCATCCACACCAGAGGGACAGCGGATGATGGGGGCCCCCATCTCAGGTAAGTATAGGCAAGTACAGGTACGGACTTTTTTCAAAGTGCCATTGGGGGCCGTGAATTGGGCTCCCCCTACATGGCACTGGGTGCAATGGCCATGCCCAGGGGACCATGGTCTGCTGTGCTGGCCATTGGGGTGGTGGGCATGACTCCTGTCTGAGTCAGGAGTCATGTGGTATGGATGGTTTTGCGTCAGAAAATGACGCTAGGCTGGTTGGAGTCATTTTTTTTAAATTTAAACAAGGGTACACTGTTCCAGCGTGCTATAACATACTAGGAGACCTGATGTCTCAGGAGCAAGAGCCTTCAAGCATCAAAATGGATGACTGGCGTCATCATCAGGAATGCTCCACGCCAGGCCGGCGCTGCAACGCCTGACGGGCTCCCCGGTAGGGGGCTCTAAGCCATGCTGATCTGATAATGACTGGTGGGTTCAAACTATACAGACCAGACATAAATGGAGAGAACAGAAGATAAGAAATTTAAAATTGGTTATTCATCCAACAAAATACATCATCATTTTAATCAGTTCAAAATAGGATGAAGACCAAGATTTAAAACAACCAGGAAAGTAACAGAATGAGTTATAATGCTCAATTACTTTCAAAGAGCAAAAAAAACGACATAGAGGACTACAACTATTATGGTGCCTCTAAACTAGGGTCAACATGTTTCGCGTCTGCGGTCCAGCTGGATCCATTGACGCTTCATCAGGACCAGGAATAAACATGTCTTCTCCAAATAATACAAAAATCTTAGGAATGAAAGAACCTGATTTAGGATAAAGAGATAGTCACTTACGTCAAGCAAACTGGCTAAGTCAAAAGAAGGTCACCCTAGAAGACAAAAAGGTAAAAACACCAAAAATACACAAGTTGTGATTACAAGGGTGCATTAGTGAAAAATATATGTGATGGGTCAGTGTGAAACATATGTAGAGTCTGGCTTACCAACCCCAATTTGATATCAGGCCCCTTGGGAAGCGCATTCCAAGGACTCGAATAGACGCTGTTCATAGTAAAACAAGTGGTATTCAGTAAAATATATTAGAGAAACAAATGATAATTCACTAACACACAAGGGGTACATCAATGCCACAGAGATACCCCGTAATTAAAATGGCCATTCAAAACACACATGGTCCAAACTCCAGGACCCGTGTTACCAAGTCAGATAAAGCACAGAAAATAAAGAGAATTCTTTGCACAAGAAAAGGGTTAACGTATAAATCCTTCGTCAAGTCTAACGTAGTGGTACTCACGATTCTGTCATCGGTCCAGTGCCGTGGACCTACCCTCTGGACAGCGCTCCCGAACCAAACTGGGATGGGGCTGTCAGAGGCATATGTAGATGCCGCGAGACACGGAAGTGAAAGTATCTTCTGGCTCGTGCGCATCTAATGCCATCGCCATAAAGAAAGGACTAAAAATCAAGAAAAGTTGGGCCAAGGGTCCACAAAAATAAAGGAAGGACAAATCTTCCAAAGAACCGAAGGAAGGGACCTTCCTAAACGTAAACCAACACCTCAGGCCAAAATTGTTCAAATTGACCATAGTTATAGTCAAAGGAGGCATAGATATATACAGTGGGTGCCCTATATTAAAAAGGTCACTTGTTAGTTTTAATTCATCAGCCCTACAATTTATAAACAAACAGAGGACATAAATCTTGTAAGGCCAATCAGACACTCACCAGCTGAAGACAGACAGATTTTTGTTGTATGTCACATACTAAGACGTTGAGGGTATCGTCGTCGCAAACAATTCTTGAGTAGATACTATACAAGTCATTGGGTCATAGTTATATTTATAAAAGTGAAATCCACGGAATGTCATCATTCAAACCCCGATTGCTGGTCCCTAATTTGAAAACCCATCTTTGTTCCATCCTAAAAAGGGCCCCAGTGTCATTCGGTCGGAGTCTGGATGCCTCTGAAATCACCCACCAAAGTTCATCAGGGGTATGTGGGGTGTCCAAAAAGTGTGCGCAAAGTTTAGTAGTGACTCTTTTGCATCTAATATTGCTTCTGTGTTCATTTATGCGCATTTTTACGGGTCGTGTGGTCATGCCAATGTAACGTAAACCGCAAGGACACGTTATCATATAGACGCAATTCTTAATGTTACAGTTCGTATGTTTCTTAAGACGCCAGGTCCCGATAGGATCTAGATCCACTGTCGTCAGATGCCTGGTCAGGGGACAGACATTACAATTACCACAGGGGTGATGACCCTCCACTGGGGGAAGATCCCACAGTGTCTTTTGAGAGGGAGTATCACGTGGAAGACGTGGACGAGTGTGAACAACAATGTCCTTAATGTTAGCAGTACGTTTAAAGGCAAAGAGGGGTCTTGGGACAGCATGACCCCCACTCATTAGTATTGGCCATCTTTTGCTAATCAGTTTCTTGATCGTGTTAGATAGGGGAGTGTAAGTAGACACACATGCTAGCCTGGTCTGAGGGCCCTTATCAATGGTAGTTAACAGGGCATCCCTATTATTGTTCCTGGCTCTTTTTCACGCCTTGTGAACAATTCTAGGTGGATAATAGCGTTCATGAAGTTTCTCTTGAAGAGCATCAGCCTGATGGTCAAATTCCTAGGGTGAACTACAGTTGCGTCTTAGCCCTAAAAACTGGCCAACAGGTAGATTATCCTGTAGAGACTTCGGATGATGACTCTCATATAACAAAAGGGAATTACGATCTGTTGGTTTGTGAAAAATACTTGTAGGCAATTTGCCATTGTTGATGGTGATCATCAAGTCTAAAAAAGGTAAATGAGTGGATGACACAGTGGCGGTAAAATTCAAGAATGGATCAAGAGTGTTGATCCAGGCCGTGAAGCTCTCTGCAGTTGCTAGTGAACCCTGCCACATAATTAAGATGTCGTCAATATAGCGCCGCCATAATTTGATGTAGTTCTGAAAAGGATTACATGGGGGTAAAATATGTTTCTTTTCAAAATCATACATATATAAGCAGGCTAGGCTGGGTGCAAATGTGCTCCCCATAGATGTCCCTCGGATCTGATTGAAAAATTGATCCTCAAAAAGAAAAAAAAAAAATTGTCAAAGCAAGAGTGGCACATTGCATAATGAAGGGAACCGGAGTAGATAAGACAGTAGGAACTTCCTGAAGGGCCGACTCAACTACCCGTAGAGTAGCTTCTTGCGGAATATTAGTGTACAATGATTCCACATCCAAGGTAATAATACCTTGTACACCCCCGGAGTCATTAATGGCTTCAATTAGATTCAGGACGTCTTTAGTATCTTTCAAGTAAGTCGAAGAACCTCTCACTAGTGGCTGTAAAAAATGGTCACAAAAAATTGACAAAGATTCTAGGACCGAGCCTAGACCTGATACAATTGGGCGTCTGGGAGGAGGTATTTTGCCTTTATGAATCTTAGGTAAACAATAGAAGTATGGAATACAGGGATGTGGTGTATCAAGAAATTCGGCCTCCTAAGGAGTAATCCAAGAATTATTCCTAACTTCTTCAATCAGGCATCTAATCTGAGTCTGTAATCTCCCGGTAGGATCACTTGTTAACTTCGCATAGTAAGTGGAGTCACTTAAGAGACGTAAACATTCACGTCTATAGTCAGTCGAGTCCATGATCACAATAGCACCTCCTTTGTCGGCCTGCTTAATGGTTATATTGGAGTCAGAAGCCAAAGAAAGCAAAGCTCTCTTTTCTTTAGTTGGTACATTAATGTATGAATGTTTTGGGCGCAATTGGTTAAGATCAGCTAAAACTGCTTTTTCAAAGGTTAAGACTTCACTAGGCATAGTCACTAGTGTGGGAACAAAAAGTGAGGGTTTTCTTAAACCTGAATCAGCCACTTGTGGTTCCGCTGGTTTGTCAGTAAAGAAAAAATGAAGTCAAATTTTACGGAAGAATTGGGCAAGTTCAATATGTAGGTGGAAAAAGTCCTCCTCAGGGGTAGGGACAAAACCATGACCCCTATTGAGCACCTTGTTTTCATCCCCCGTAAGTGGTCTAGTTGACAAATTGACCACTAAGTTCTCACCGGGTTTTTTTTTGCTTGGCTCCTGGTGACCATCTGGGGTTCCTCTCTGGACCACTGGATGTGCCTGCCTCTTCCTCTCCTTCTGCCTCTGCCTCTGCCCCGGCCGCGGCCTAAAAAAGTCACGAAAGGCATCATTGGGCGAGGTTGAAAAAATGGATAAGGTGGTTGCCAAGGCATGGGTTGGTGAACGGGATATGGAGCATAATTAAAGAACGGTTGGGGCTGATTCTCATCTGTGCACCATCCGTCAGACGAAGATCCACTATTGTGGTTACGTGGTTTTTTATAGGATGAAGTGGATTTATCTGATGACCGAGATTGATCATCTACATCGTAGTCATCCTTGATATAAGGATAAACCTTCTCTCTGCTGAACTTTACGATATCCTTCTGGAGTTTGGTGATCTTTTGTTGGGTTAAAAACTCCTTTGTCTCATTAAATTCAGCAGTGATCTCGGAAAGCCGGCTCTTGAAAGCTGTCAAAGTGATCGTGGTTTTCAAAGTATTCTCAATGGCACTGATTTGGATGGTTATAGTATCAGCTAGGCGTTTGGAAGTGTTAATAATCAAAACCAGCCAGTCTGTGGTACACTTCCAAGCTATCTGTGCCCAATCTTTTCTGAAGGCTAAATCCTGTAGGAATATCCGAGGAATATTGGATACTAAAAGGCCATTGGGCGCACTGTTAGCGCGCAAATATTTTGTCATGATTGTACCATGCATGACAGTTTTTATCAATTCTCTCTAAGTCATTTTTTATTTACTCTAACCTGCCTAACGTCATTTTTTGGTGCAAAACCCCCTTCTTCCATACCGCCAGCCTCACCCGACTAATGTCATTTTTTTTCACGCCAGCCTACCCTTTCCACCGGCTTGCACCATTCCATAAATATGGTGGCCGGCTGGTGCTCAGAAATAGTGCAAGCGGGTGCTAAACTTTTTGGTGAAAAACTGCGTTAGTGCAGTTTTGCACCAAAAAGTATAAATCAGAGCCTAAGGGACATATTTATACTTGTTTTGCAATTAATTTTTGTAATTTTCTTATGCAAATTCGGTGCAAAACTAACTCCATATTTATACTTTGGCGCTAGACCCATCATTTATGGAGTTAAAGTAACTTTTTAGACGTGGAAACCTACTTTGCATCAATGAGATGCAAAGTAGGCATTCCCGTCCAAAAAAATGACTCTATGGCCTTAGCGTCATATTTATCCCCCCATACTAAAATCATGCACAGGAGGGAGAGGGGTTAAAAAAAATGATGCAAAGCTTGCTTTACACCATTTTTTAATACCTGAGTCAGGGCTGGCGTTAGGGTACCTGTGGGCCTATTTCCCTGGTGGAACACCATGGATTAAGCTCACAGGTGCCTTCCCCAGGCCTCAGGGACACCCCCATCCACACCAGAGGGACAGCAGACGATGGTGGACCCCATCCTAGGTAAGTATAGGTAAGTAATTATTTTTTTAAATTGCCATTGGGGCCCTGAAATGGCCCCCCTACATGGCACTGGATGTAATGGCCATCCCCAGAGGACTCTTGTCCCCTGTGCTGGCCATTGGGGTGGTGGGCATGACTCCTGTTTTTCTAAGACAGGAGTCATGTGGTATGGATGGTTTTGCGTCAGACAATGACTCTAGGCAGGTTAGAGTCATTTTTTCACTCTAACCTGCCTAAAGTCATTTTTTGGTTCAAACCCCCCTTCTTCCATTCTGGCAGCTGCACCCGACTAACGTCGCTAGCCTACCCTTTGCACAGGCTTGCACCATTCCATAAATATGTGCCCAGCTGGTGCACGGAACTGGTGCAAGACAATGCTAACCTTTTTGGTGCGTTAGTGCAGTTTTGCACCAAAAATTATAAATCAGGGCCTAAGTATAATGTAATTGTTTTAGCAATAGTATATTTCTCCAGCATAAGATTTAAGTGCAGACACTGTTCTATAGTGCCCAATTTACTGTGAAACCTGTGTTGACAAGGGTATAGTACCACCTAATTTTGAATCCATTCCCGGATTCCGTTGTAACTGAACCTCCCCAAAATTGTTACTGTAGAGTCAATCAGTGGAATTGGTCTATAAGAACCAGGGAGACAGTGCTCTCCCTTCTTAAATATGTGCACTATGACTGATGTGAACCTTGAGGAGGGTGGAGGCGAGAGGGCCAGGTTGTTGAAGAGATTGGTTATCAATGGTGCCCAAAAGTCTATGTTATACCTAATAGATCGATTGGGATGCCATCAAGGTCAAGGGCCTTTCCACTAACACTTTCGCCAATAGCACTAATCACCTCACCTAAGCTAACCATGAATTCACCAATTAAGGCAGAATCTACAACAAATTCAACACCACACACAGAGGCTTTATAGATGTTGGTGAAATGGTCCTCCCACGTGGTGCTAGTAATATGACAAGAAACTGACCTAACCGCCTTATGCTTATGCCTCAGCTCAGTAACTGTAAACCAAAAAAACGTGCTTATTTTTTACTAAAGCAGCCTGCGCCAGCTTCTCCCAATGTTAAGTGAGTACCTCCCTCCAGTGCATCCTAATCACCTCCTTATATTGCCTCCTTGCAGAGCTCACAATAGCTGGGATTCTATGATTGGCTCAGAGGGCCTGACACAGCTGGCAGTTAGCTAAAGAACACTTGTGGTTGATCTGTTGAAGTAAGCCTCAGAAAGGCCTACTAGTGCAAGGGGTTCACCTTTCTCTGCACAAAGTCCTCAGACCATGTAGGAAGAAGTTGGCACAGAAACTGAAATAAAAGACAAAGTTTATTAACCTCATGAGGTGGTACTACAGTTCAAACAGCACCCTTTGGTAATGTTTGAAGTAGCACACTGAACTGAGAGAGCATGGTCCTTTTATACCCACGCAGGGGCTAAAAGGAGGTGGTACAATTATAGAAGCAAGACTTGCATACATGTAAGGTCATGTGGAAATGCACAGTCGACAGGTAGGAGGAGCTAACAGTTTTCAAGGACTAACAGCTGCAGACCTTACTGAGCATGTGCGAAGTGGGAGATGCTAAATATAACTTGTCACTAGGCTGATTTTCAAGAGTAGTTAACAGAAAGGTAGGACAGAGCACATGGTGAGCACATGGCAGCATGTGGCAGAGAAAATGGTTGCCATGAATACAAAATGGATTCCGTGAAATGTTCACAATAGTTACTAAATACAAGATGTCTTCTGCTAATGCTTAATCTAATCGCTGCTAAACTACAACAGACGACCCTTTCAGCATTAGCTGAAGACATTCGTCTTTCTGGGATAATCTAAATATTCATCTTGTATATTTATGCTCATCATTTCAGCTATTTCCTTATCTAACATATGTTGTGCTTTCATTTCTGTAATATTTCTTTTGGTAGGCATACAAGCAGTAATACACATGGAGCAGAACATTGGACCACACTGAATACAGATACAGCATGTGAAAAATATTGCAATCATTACACACAGGATAGTCAGTAGTTTCCAGCCCCAGGCGGAAACAAGACCCCCAAAACCATCCAGAAAAAGTCCAAGTACCAGTCTCTGTGTGGATTTCTGCAGCAATTTTTATGCAATTTAGATATTGCATCATATACTGAAGGTGAGTGATCAGGAATAAAAACACAGCAACTACTACCGATGATGTGACATGCACCACCTCGGTCAGCTAATATCACATCTTGTACCATACGATTTTGGAGCGCTACAATCCTCGCAGTTTGGAGCTCCTCAGTAATATTCCCAAGTGCCAGAGCTGCCTGATTGGTAACAGCTTCCACAACCCTAGTCAATCGTCTCACTTTCCTACTGTTTAACGCAGCACCCACAAAGGGGAACAACCCTAAATTAAAATCAACATATTGTTGCAGGCTAGTATCCGTTTGGTCTACCTCATTTGTACTTATTGCCCTTTTATTTCTATTTTTAACGATATCATTGAACAGTTTAAAATCTCGGTGATACGATGCAGGGGCCAAAAACACAGGGGGTAATAGAAAAGATACGTAACACACACCTGACCACCCAACAGGTAGTTGGTAATATCCATAGTTACCACAAACAAAATATGTATTATGTGAAGCTGTAAAACTACTATTATTTACACCCTCAATAGTTAAAATCAAGGTACAATCGCTTATCCCTACTGGAATTCGTCCAATGCTTCGTATACATAAATCTGCTTTAGTTTTTGTAACAGAAATCACAAATTGTTCTTTCTTGTCAAAGTCTCTGATATTTGGGAAGACATATGGCATTGAAACATTGTCTGGTTGATACTCTTCCCATTCCCATTTAGTTCCTTTGTCTTGGGGATACCCATCTTTGTCTTGGTAGCCTACTTTATTAAGGCGAAAAAGAAGTCCGCCTTCTGTACGTTTTCCAGATGCAAACAAAAGCGTGTACCAAGCTTGACAAGAACCAATGTGTGAAAAAGGAAGAGGAATGAAAGGTGTTCCTCCTTTCTTTTGATGCGCAGGTATCATTCCACATACCCAACAGTTAGTAGTATTTGTAGCATTATGAGTATGATGCAACAATTGAATGAAAGTATTATTGAAGTACAATTGACGGTGCTTCTGCTCCTGATAGGGAAGCGTAAAGTAATAGTGATCCTCTGTTACTGGAGTAGTGGCAACAAAAAACTCACGAGCAGGAGCCTTCTTTTCAACAAACCAATTGATTGTTGCTGTAACCACCAAAACAACACCAAACCCCATAGTATTAATGATCAGATTGTTATTCATTTTAGCAACAGTGATAATCGACCCTTTTAGAAATGAATTAAAAACAATCGTTGGAGCTCTTATCCCTGGGCAGCCGCTGATTTCTTCACCACGGGCCAAGACGGGTGTGACTACTCTAATGCATGGCTGATCCCCCCCCCCCTTGCCACAGTGGCTCTCCGTTTCACTAACCCAGGGCGGTAGCTCAACCAGTTTTTTTCTAAAAATCTTTAGATTCTTTCCTCGGTCTCAAATTATATCGCGACACTCCAGAAGTCGTATGGTCCGGGAAGACCTCTGCAGATTCGTCAGGTGATATAGCACGGCCTTTCTCCGTAGTCAAAATCTCTCGATGATCGGTCAGCACAGCAGGTTCCACCAAGGTAGGTAGCACTCTCTTGCAGTGAGTACCATGGACCCAATTCTTTCGGTTCGTCACTCGAATGGCTGTCCTTGTCGCAAGGAGCACCTGTTCTAGGCATCGCCACCTTGGTTCCAAGCTGCTTGATCTTTCAAAGGACTTAATCATCACCTGGTCACCAGGTCGGAGTTCATGGCCTTCACCTGTAGATCTGTCAGGAAGTGCTTCTCGAACCTGTTGATGAATAGAAACCAAATTGTCGGTTAACTGTGACAAATAATCATTCATCAGGACACAAGGAACATCATATACAGATTTTGGCCTAGGAACTCCCCAAATATTCATTGGCCTCCCGAAAACCACTTCATATGGGCTAAGGCCGAGTCGAGAGTTTGGCACTGACCTAATAAACAATAATGCCAATGGTAATGCATCCAGCCAAGTTAAAGATGTGGAAGCCTGTATCTTCGCTAACTTCAGCTTCAAAGTAGCATTATACCTTTCCACCAACCCTGCTGATTGTGGGTGGAAAACCGCATGGAACTTCTGTTTGATCCCTAATCCTTTCAGGACATAATTAATAACTTCCCTGTAGGAAGTTGGCTCTGTATGCACTATTTCAAAGTAAGGAATAGTATGCACAGAGTCCAAGGGTTCCCCTTAGAGGTAAGATAGTGGCAAAAAGAGATAATACTAATGCTCTATTTTGTGGTAGTGTGGTCGAGCAGTAGGCTTATCAAAGGAGTAGTGTTAAGCATTTGTTGTACATACACACAGGCAATAAATGAGGAACACACACTCAGAGATAATTCCAGGCCAATAGGTTTTTGTATAGAAAAATATAGTTTATTTTAAGAACCATAGGTTCAAATTCTACATGTAATACTTTGCATGAAAGGTATTGCAGGTAAGTACTTTAGGAACTTTCAATAATCACAATAGCATATATACTTCTCAAATAAAACACATATAGCCATTTTAAAACTAGACAGTGCAATTTTCACAGTTCCTAGGGGAGGTAAGTTATTGTTAGTTCTCGCAGGTAAGTAAATCACCTACGGGGTTCAGATTTGGGTCTAAGGTAGTCCACCGTTGGGGGTTCAGAGCAACCCCAAAGTTACCACACCAGCAGCTCAGGGCCGGTCAGGTGCAGAGTTCAAAGTGGTGCCCAAAACGCATAGGCTTCAATGGAGAAGGGGGTGCCCCGGTTCCAGTCTGCCAGCAGGTAAGTACCCGCGTCTTTGGAGGGCAGACCAGGGGGGTTTTGTAGGGCACCGGGGGGGACACAAGTTAGCACAGAAAGTACACCCTCAGCAGCACAGGGGTGGCCGGGTGCATTGTGCAAACACACGTCAGGTTTGTCGTTGAAATCAATGGGAGACCAAGGGGTCTCTTCAGCGATGCAGGCAGGCAAGGGGGGGGGGGCTCCTCGGGGTAGCCACCACCTGGGCAAGGGAGAGGGCCTCCTGGGGGTCACTCCTGCACTGGAGTTCTGATCCTTCAGGTCCTGGGGGCTGCGGGTGCAGGGTCTTTTCCAGGCGTCGGGATCTGGGAGTCATTCAGTCGCGGTCAGGGGGAGCCTCGGGATTCCCTCTGCAGGCGTTGCTGTGGGGGCTCAGGGGGGACAACTTTGGTTACTCACAGTCTCGGAGTCGCCGGGGAGTCCTCCCTGAAGCGTTGTTTCTCCACAAGTCGGGCCGGGAGCGTCGGGTGCAGAGTTGCAAGTCTCACGCTTCTGGCGGGAAATGCTGTTGTCTTTAAGTTGCTTCTTTGGAAACAAAGTTGCAGTCTTGGATGAACAGGGCCGCTGTTCTCTGGAGTTTCTTGGTCCTTTTAGAGCAGGGCAGTCCTCTGAGGATTCAGAGGTCACTGGTCCTGGGGAAAGCGTAGCTGGAGCAGTTTTCTTCTGAAGGGGGGAGACAGGCCGGTAGAGCTGGGGCCAAGGCAGTTGGTGTCTCCGTCTTCTCTGCAGTGTTTTTCAGCTCAGCAGTCCTCTTCTTCTTAGGTTGCAGGAATCTGAGTTCCTAGGTTCTGGGGAGCCCCTAAATACTGAATTTAGGGGTGTGTTTAGGTCTGGGAGGGCAGTAGCCAATGGCTACTGTCCTTTAGGGTGGCTACACCCTCTTTGTGCCTCCTCCCTGAGGGGAGGGGGGCACATCCCTATTCCTATTGGGGGAATCGGATTTCTAAAAGTCAGAGTCACCTCAGCTCAGGACACCTTAGGGGCTGTCCTGACTGGCCAGTGACTCCTCCTTGTTTTTCCCATTATCTCTCCTGGACTTGCCGCCAAAAGTGGGGGCTGTGTCCAGGGGGCGGGCATCTCCACTAGCTGGAGCATTGTAACACGAAGCCTGAGCCTTTGAGGCTCAATGCTAGGTGTTACAGTTCCTGCCGGGGGGAGGTGTGAAGCACCTCCACCCAGAGCAGGCTTTTGTTTCTGTCCTCAGAGAGCACAAAGGCCCTCACCACATGGGATCAGAAACTCGTCTCTCAGCAGCAGGCTGGCACAGACCAGTCAGTCCTGCACTGAACAATTGGGTAAAATACAGGGGGCATCTCTAAGATGCCCTCTGTGTGCATTTTTTAATAAATCCAACACTGGCATCAGTGTGGGTTTATTATTCTGAGAAGTTTGATACTAAACTTCCCAGTATTCAGTGCAGCCATTATGGAGCTGTAGAGTCCGTTTTTGACAGACTCCCAGACCATATACTCTTATGGCTACCCTGCACTTACAATGCCTAAGGTTTTGCTTAGACACTGTAGGGGCATAGTGCTCATGCACCTATGACCTCACCTGTGGTATAGTGCACCCTGCCTTAGGGCTGTAAGGCTTGTTAGAGGGGTGACTTACCTATGCCATAGGCAGTGTGAGGTTGGCATGGCACCCTGAGGGGAGTGCCATGTCGACTTAGTCATTTTCTCCCCACCAGCACACACAAGCTGGCAAGCAGTGTGTCTGTGCTGAGTGAGAGGTCCCTAGGGTGGCATAAGACATGCTGCAGCCCTTAGAGACCTTCCCTGGCATCAGGGCCCTTGGTACCAGGGGTACCAGTTACAAGGGACTTACCTGGGTGCCAGGGTTGTGCCAATTGTGGAGACAATGGTACATTTTAGGTGAAAGAACACTGGTGCTGGGGCCTGGTTAGCAGGGTCCCAGCACACTTCTCAGTCAAGTCCGCATCAGTATCAGGCAAAAAGTGGGGGGTAACTGCAACAGGGAGCCATTTCTTTACACAACAAAATGAGGTCCGTTATCATTCCATAAAAGTCTGCAAACACCAAACCTAGGGAAAAATTCTTTCAAAAGCACCTTCTCTGTGGTAATGGCAGTATTATCCTTTGTGGGGTACGCCTCTATCCATTTACTGAAGGCACATACCACCACCAAGACACACTTTAAATTGTTGCAGTGTTCAAGCTGAATATAATCCATTTGTAGAACTTCAAAAGGTGCAGTTGGTGTAGCAAACCCTCCCGCAGGAGTACATGTCCCTTTTCCAGGATTGTATTGTAAATAGATCAAACAAGACTGTACTACTCTCTTAGCTGTACTGGAAATTTCTGGATGCTCCCAAACTTGCGTAAGCAACTTCGTTATTGTTGAAGCTCCAACATGTGCCAGCCCATGTGCCATCTGAACCATAGGTTGTACAAAAGCTATAGGCAATTTCCATTTATCCATCTGCTTATTCCGCCAACAGCCCTCATCATCCAATTCTCCTTCTTCAGACCATTGCTCACGTTCTTTCACAGAAGCAGATTTCTGTATATCTAATACGTCTTGTCTAGCATTATGCCAACGTTCAGCTTGTGACTTCACTACATACATAGAAGTAGTACTTCGCTGCATCACAGTCTCACGTGCTACGCGGTCTGCAAGAGCATTACCTTGCCCTATCTTATCGGTCGCTTTCTTATGTGCACTACATTTCACAATAGCTAGTTTCTTTGGATATGTCAATGCAGTCAAGAGGTTATGCACTAATTCTCAGTGCATTATCTGCATCCCGTGGGATGTGAGAAAGCCTCTCTCCTTCCAAAGCAAACCAAAATCATGAGCCACTCCAAAAGCATAGCGGCTGTCTGTATAAATGTTCACACATAAGTCAGTACTAAGCTCACATGCTTGTGTCAAAGCTATTAGTTCAGCTGCTTGAGCTTACTTCTGTGGTATACGAGCTGTCTCCACTACCGTGTGTATTGCGGTGATTGCATATGCAGCTGAGGTCGTACCATCTGGCAACTTCAAACAAGACCCATCAACCCACAATTCCCCATCTACATCTGGAAGGGGCGTATCTTGTAAATCAATACGACCCTTTGTCTGTTCTTCGGTAAGGAATATACAATCATGTGTTTCTTGTGACTGAGGCTGAGTCACCGGATATGGCAACAAAGTGGCTGGATTTAGTGTTGCACATCTCTTCAGTGTAACGTGAGGAGCCAGCAATGTCAACTCATATCCTGTTATGCGAGCGCTAGTTAAATGTTGTGTCTTTGTTTGATTTAAAAGAGCATCAACCGCATGGGGTACTAACACCAACAGCTTATGTGACAAGACTATCCCTTCACTCTGACGTATTGACACAGCTGTTGCGGCAACTGAACGAAAACACCCAGGCAACGCGCGAGCGACAGGGTCAAGTACTGCTGAAAAATATGCACAGGGACGCTGCTTATCGCCATGTGTCTGTACTAAAACTGACAATGCACATCCATCTTTCTCATGTACGTAAAGTGCAAAAGGCTTCATGTAATCGGAAGTACCTAACACTGGTGCTGAACAAAGGGTTTGTCGCAGCTGCCGGAAAGCAGTCTCACATTCATCTGTCCATGGGAGGGGCATTGGAGTATCTTTAGTCAAAAGTGCTAGCAAAGGTTTGACACTGTGTGAAAACCCTAATATCCATTGCCTACAAAAAGAAGTAAGACCAAGGAATGCACAAACATCTTTCTGAGTAGAGGGTACTGGTGTGTCTAAAATTGCTTGAATACGATCTGATGTAAGTGCACGGCCCTCCTTAGACAAAAGGTGACCTAAATAGGTTACCTTTTGTCTACAATATTGCAATTTCTTTTGTGACACTTTATGATGGTGTGAAGCAAGAAAAGAAAGTAAGGACAAAGTGCACTTTTCACATTGCTCAGGGGCATCAGCCGCCAACAAAATATCATCGACATATTGTATGAGAGCCACACCTTAGGGCAAAACAAAAGAATCAAGTTGTCGTTTTAACGCTTGGCTGTAAATACTTGGACTCTCAGTATAGCCTTGAGGAACTCTGCAAAATCTATATGATCGTTTATTCAAAGTAAAACCAAACAAATATCGTCTGTCAGGATGAATAGGGATCGAAAAGAAAGCATTCTTCAAGTCTATCACAGAGAACATAGTTGCTGTCGGGGGAACCAAAGTAAGAAGTGTTGTGATGTCAGATACCACAGGATATTGTGGTATCACAATCTTATTGACTTCTCTTAAATCAATAATGAATCGGTAAATCCTGGTATCAGTATCCTTTTTCAGAATAGGAAGAATCGGACTGTTACAAACATTATACAGAACTTCCTCAACAACTCCAACTGCAATAAGATCATGCACAATTCGTGTGAGTGCTTCTTTGCCCTCCTGTGAAATTTTGTATTGAGGCAAATGTGGCAATACAGCTCCCTCCTTGACACTAATATGTACCAGTGGAACAATCATTTGTCCCACATCAGTATCTGAAGTAGCCCACAAAGTACTAGGGAGTGAAACTAATGCAATATCCTCTTTAACAAGACAAACTCTTTCCATCACAGGATGATTATCATTTAAAATAACACGCATCCCCTTCAGGAGAGCATCGTATTGTAGCCCTGAAATACTTGAGCATATCAAGACCCACAATATTGTCTGGTGTATTTGGAGAAAGCAAAAATAGACATGGAGCAATAAATTTATCAACATGGAATGCAAGTGGTTGTGACAATGGGCTAGGGGAAGGTGTTCCATCGAAACCTATCGATGTAATGGTTAAGCCAGACAGGGGAGCCCTTGGAATCAATTGTTTAGACAAGGCGCTACGAGTAGCTCCTTTATCAACCAGAAACTGATCAGTAGAACCCCAAACATGTGCTGTAACATAGGGACCCCGCTGATCTACTGGAACTTCAACTGATTCCTTACCCCATCCTATGCAATCCTATGCATAAGCAGAATCTTGGAAATCAGGCTGCACATGGTTAGACATCTGGTATTGGTTCCGTCTATCAAAAGTGTTAAACCCATCCTGCCCTCGTACATTAACATCAACCCTAGCATGATCATTCATGCTTCTTCTAGGTCCTGAATATCCTGAGCGATTTCTCATTTGTCCCCGACCACGTGAACACTGCTGAACACGTAGTGCTGGACAATCGCCAGCCCAATGCCCATATTTCTTACAATATGCACATTGATCAACAGACAAATTCGAACGAGTGTTAGAAGAACCATAAGATCCACGTCCACCTCTATCACTACCTCTAAAAGGCGGACCATAAGCTTGAGCCAACATAACCTTCGTCTTTAATTCTTTAATCTTTTTATCCTCGCTACCTTTTGCTTCTAATTCCTGACGTTCATAATACTGAGCCATAGTCAAAAGAGAAACCGGAGTAGAGGTTGTCCATGAACTTTCACTAGCTTTTAGACGACTAGCTATTCCTAATAACAGATTTGCGACATATTTATCGACAAACAAATGTCTGCCCGTATCATCTGACAATAACTGACCGCTAAAATCATGAAATGCTTCTTCAAAGCGTGTAAAGAAATCAGAGACCGATTCATCTGCCTTTTGCTTACAAGACGCTAAAACAGTCCAATTTATCTTTTTAGGGGGAATAATCGTTTTTAACTTAACCAATATGGCTGCAGGAAGATCTAGAATCAACTGATATGGCTTTTTCGCAGGTTCCCTATCCCCGTCCATCTGTTCTAATTCTTTCCATGGCGCCCCAAAAACTGCACGATCATCAATTTTACGAACAGTTCTCCACATATCTGGCGGTAGTATCAATCCAAAAAATAAATCAATGTCAGCCAAAGTCATAGTACAAGAACTAATTGCTCCCTCAACTTCCTCATAAAAGGCGGCTGGATTTTTCCACGGGTCAGGTAATGCTGTTTTAAGTGCCATGACATCTGCCCTATTCCAAGGAGTATACACCCAATTATAAATAAAATAACCCTTAGCATCAACAGAAGTTTTATCATCACTTGTACCCAATCCTTTAGGAGGAACATACAAAGGCGCGGCCTCCCACATTGGTTTTGCGTGAACTATCATAGTCTTATCTGTTCCGAAGATGGAAGCTTGCACCCCACCGGTCTGAGATGTCCGTGCAACTGCTTCCACAGCCCTTTTCTCCTCTTGTAAACGCACTGCCACAGCACATAATTTCACCAAACGCCTGATTGCATCAGCCACCTGGGAGAAAACAAAAAGACCATCACGCATTTGCTTACGATCAGCTGCTACATCATCGGGCTCTAACTCATCAGAATATTTCCGATATAGTTCAATAACTTCTGAGCCAAATGCCTCAGTAAAATATAGCTGCTCCTTTTCCGTCCACCCTTTCATGTTGTCTAAAAGTTCAAAAGCAGAGACAACGCTCTGAATTGTTTTACGAGCAATAGATCTAAGCTCAGACGCACGGTCAGCAGGCAACATAGATCGACTGTCTCGCATCTTCTGTTGCTCTGAACTGGAGACCTTAACTAACTCATGAGGGGCAGAAGGAATGACATACGGAGGTGGAGTGCGATCTAGTAACAAAAAATCATCATGTGGTTTATTAAGGATAGGATAGAGAGGTTGCCTAACAGTGTATTGGCCAGTTACCTGTAATTTACGTTCTTTCTCTTCTAGCTCCTTTAAGTCATTTCTTTCTTTCTTTCTCATTTCCAATGCTTTCACATATACATTCTTCCGCTGCTCTTTCTCAAGCAAGGCTTGCTCACGCTTCACTCGTCCACGCACTTCTTTCTCCCACATTCGTACACAGTCAAACATATCTTGCCTAGACTTTCGCTTACACATACATTGTTCCACATACTCAATCTTTAGCAAATCAAATGACCCATGCATAGGCCAACGTAACTCAGGATCCGCACAAGTGTATTTATTCCATAATGTGCTGTACATTATAGAAGAAAGACCATGTTTAACATACATATCTCTATTGGGCGTCCCCTCTGGGGGTGCCGGTTGCGATTCTTCCAGTCTCAAATTGGTACCATTACAAAAGCAACACATCCTACGAAGTGCGCTAAAAACAGGCATGCCAAAAAATAGTGCAGAATATGCAATATTATAATCAAAGTAGCACTTAAGGTGCCGTTAAATTGGAGAAAATTCTCCTCATTACCTGCCTATATAAATTGCAATTTATATATCAATTCAAAGGACACAAATTGACTAGTCACCCAAAACACGAGAGCCACAGTAAGCAGTGCTAAACTACATTACCAAACAAAGGCATCAAAACCAACAACAAGTGCCGTAAAACGGCTCTTACCAATCACAGGGTGTCCAGGTTCCAACTGCCAAGTTCTAAAATCGACCAAATGGTCACTGCATGACGAATTAACAAAAAGGATCTCAGTCGAGGACCGGCGCCACCTGGATGGTCAAATCAGAAAGAAGGGAAAAACGTAGTGGTTGCCAAGACTCGGGTCTCCTCAGGCATTGATCGTCCGCAGCGAGATCCCAATCCTTCGTCGCGACCAATCCGTTGGGCGTCCAAGTCGCCGATGAGTCCCTGTTCGGGCGCCAATTTGTTGAAGTAAGCCTCAGCAAGGCCTACTAGTGCAAGGGGTTCACCTTTCTCTGCACAAAGTCCTCAGACCATGTAGGAAGAAGTTGGCACAGAAACTGAAATAAAAGACAGAGGGCCATATTTATACTTTTTGACGCACAACTGCGCCAACGCAGTTGTGCGTCAAAAATGTTAACGCCGGCTAACGCCATTCCAAAGCGCCATGCGGGCGCCTTATTTATGGAATGACGTTAGCCGGCGGAGCTGACTGGTGTGCGTCAAAAAAAATGACCCACACCAGGCAGCGCCGGCGTAGGGGAAAATGGAGCTTGGGCGTCAAAAAATGGGGCAAGTCGGTCTGAGGCAAAAAATCTGCCTCAACCCGAGTTGCGCCATTTTTTTTTACTCCCACCCTCCATTGACATGACTCTTGTCTTAGCAAAGACAGGAGTCATGCCCCCTTGCCCAATGGCCATGCCCAGGGGACTTTTGTCCCCTGGGCATGGTCATTGGGCATAGTGGCATGTAGGGGGGCACAAATCAGGCCCCCCTATGCCACAATAACATTTTAAAAAAAATACTTACCTCAACTTACCTTAAATTCCCTGGGATGGGTCCCTCCATACTTGGGCGTCCTCCTGGGGTGGGCAAGGGTGGCAGGGGGTGTCCCTGGGGGCATGGGAGGGCACCTCTGGGCTCCTTCCGAGCCCACAGGTCCCTTAACGCCTGCCCTGACCAGGCGTTAAGAAATGACGCAAAAGCAGCTGGACGTCATTTTTTTGACCTGCCCACTCCCGTGCGCCATTTTTGCACGGGAGCTTAAATAAGGCGCACATGCCTTGGAGTCATTTTTTAGACGGGAACGCCTACCTTGCATATCATTAACGCAAGGTAGGTGTCCACGCAAAAAAAGGACGCAAACTCCAAGATCTTTGGCGCTAGACGGGTCTAACGCCAAAGTATAAATATGGAGTTAGCTTTGCGTCGGATTTGCGTAAAAAAAAACGACGCAATTCCGGCGCAAACAGAGTATAAATATGCCCCAAAGTTTATTAACCTCATGAGGTGGTACTACAGTTCAAACAGCACCCTTCGGTAATGTTTGAAGTAGCACACTGAACTGAGAGAGCATGGTCCTTTTATACCCACGCAGGGGCTAAAAGGAGGTGGTACAATTATAGAAGCAAGACTTGCATACATGTAAAGTCATGTGGAAATGCACAGTCGACAGGTAGGAGGAGCTAACAGTTTTCAAGGACTAACAGCTGCAGACCTTACTGAGCATGTGGGAAGTGGGAGATGCTAAATATAACTTGTCACTAGGCAGATTTTCAAGAGTAGTTAACAGAAAGGTAGGACAGAGCACATGGTGAGCACATGGCAGCATGTGGCAGAGAAAATGGCTGCCATGAATACCAAATGGATTCCGTGAAATGTTCACAATAGTTACTAAATACAAGATGTCTTCTGCTAATGCTTAATCTAATCGCTGCTAAACTACAACAGATTGACCTAGGTAAGTTGTCCTAGGTAAGTTTACCAAGGGCCAAAATGGTTTGAGTTGGGGTGTTCTAAAATTTAAGTAAGGCCTGACAAAAGCCTTTAAAATCAAAGGGGCCATATCCTCCCCTTCAAGACACACTTCCACTAACTCACAGTAAATTGAAAAACCAAGTGGGCTTACACAGCCGCCACCACCGACCTGAGGTTGTCGGTTGAGGGCAATTTTCTCCAATAAATACCATGTGTTTCCCCTTGGGGCAGTAGAAAAAATACTGTTTCCAAGGGGTTGTGATCACCAAAATCAGTCTCAATTACTGTTTCTGATGCCACAGTGCCTTCCCAGACTACTTGTAAAAAAGATATAATAAATCACTGAAGGGTTGCCCCTACCCCTGTAGGTAAACTCTGCTGCAGATGGGCATCTGCAACTTCCATTATATTGCACAGATTACATGGGGCAAGGTAGGCCACTAAAACAAACATCCTGGAGTCCATGCAATATGAAGGGGATGCAGTAATGCACATAACCTCACTCAACGGTCGCAACTTGATGTTAAAATCACCCACCAGACATAAGTAAATAGGTTGACCAGAAAAAGTGTATTAGGAACAGTAAAACAATCATTGTTATAAAAATGTACAAAATATATGTTAGTATGGGCTTTTACTGGTTTAACTTGAAAATCACTATTAGGTGAGTCAAAAACACAAACATGACCCCCACTTATTACAGTAACCCATATTGCTGAACTCCCAGAAGCACAACCATGACGAGAGGGAACTGCCGGAATATGAAAGTTCTGGTTGCAGTTGCTAGGGTTGTGGGGGCCATGTGCTCCCCACATTCATTATGAATAAACCCTGGGGAGGTGGCAGTCCCCAGGGCTGCGGGGGGGGGCCCTCCATTCTCTGTGATTTAAGCCCTACGAGGGTGGCCTCTTGCACACCCCTCCTTCATTTCAACATGCCATCGGGACTTGGTCCACCTGGTGGCATCATAGTAACAAGCACAGGAGCCTGCACTTATTTTATTCAAAATTTTTGCTGTGAATTTGCCACATTGTCGCAAATTCACAGCAATTTTTTGGGGGAAAGGGTGCTTTTTTGCCCTGGTGGGAGTTCAGGGAGTCCCTACCCTGGCCCCTTTTCTTATTTTCACTTTTTTTCCGGGACTCAGCTGAAGCCTAGTCCCAAGATGGTTGCCACCACTTTCTGGTTTGAATTTTTGGCAGCCAATCAGAGCTCTGCAGCTCTCTGCACGACCTCTTATTATACTCAAAGTCGTCGGGGAGGATCCGCTGCCCCAGATATACAAATGTATTTTCCCTTTAAGATCTCAAAACCGACTTAATGGATTTACACCAATTAACCAAAAGCACAGCTTTCTGTCACATTTGGTGCAATTCCGTCCAGCACTTTGGGCTGAAGTGTTCAAAACTCCTATGGGAATTAACATGGGAAATGCATGTTTTTTGACCTCCCCTTTTTCTTAGCCCCCCCTGCTTGACAGATCACCCTGAAACTTTCCATGGCACCAGGAATCACAGCACACTTTTTTGGGAACATTTTGTGAACATGCATCAAATGGTGCCAAAGATATAGAAAAGTCAAAAAATGCATTTCCTATGGAAACAGGGACCTAATTATAACTACCTCCTAGTGACTGCCAGAGAAAAAAGTTTGGGCCAATTTTTGCCCATGAGGGGTCCCTCGGGGTCTCCTACATGTGTCCTTCGGCATCAGAATACCCGTAGCATGACCTCTTTTATGTTTCTAACATTATTTTTCCTTCCCCTGACTCAAGTGACAAAGAAAATGGTGCTACAACTTTCCTGTCAGGTTACGGCCAGCCAATCAGGGCCTTGCGGATATCCGCGGGAAGATTCACAAAGGATCTGTGTCCCGAGATATCAATATTTTTTTCTACTAATAACTCCAAAACTACCGAACAGATTTACACCAAATCGCAAAAAGGGTTCTTTCTAGATCAAGATCCAGCTTTCTGCCAAATTTGGTGTAATTCTGTTCAGTGGTTCGGGCTGTACCCATGTCTAAAAACTGCAAAATCCCCATAGGCATTGCATGTGGAAAAGTGTTTTGGCACCCTCATTTTCTTGCCCCATACTTGATAAATCATGCAGAAACTTGCCAGACAAAGTTTAGGGGTGATTCATTAAGCGGGTATGGGAAAAATGGGGGGGAACGGGACGTTTCTCCATGTTATATCTACAAGGATTTTCCAATTTTTTAACAGGACTACAGCCTGAAGCCCTGAACGAATTTACAGCAAATTTGGCAGAAAGATAGATCTTGTTCCAGTAAGATCTCTTTCTGTTATTTGAAGTGATTCTGTTCAGCAGTTGTGGAGTAATTAAAGGAAATAAAATATAGTTATCTAGGGATGCAGATCCTTCACGGATTCACTGATGGGGATCCTCGGATGCCGGACCAAAATCAAGGTACGGATTGGCTGGCCACAACCCGAAAGAAAATTTGCACCCACCATTTTCTTTCTCGCCTGGGCCGGGAAAGGGAAGAAAAAAGGGGAACATATAAAGGGTCAGGACATCCTTACCCCATATGACACATGGAGGATTCCCTCAGGGATCCCTCATAGGCAAACAATTACCCTTTTCAGGGTCCAGCCTAAAATAGCATGCATTAATGCATGTGTTTCGCTTGCGAGATGCTGTTGTACTTAGTAAAGGGCTTGGAGCCCACCTATTGCTCACCATTTTTTGCTTGCCTGGTACTCTTCTCGACAGCCTTGTAATTGGTCATGGCTGGCACAGCATCATTTCCGTTCCTGTCCCTGGAACAGGGACCAAGCACGGATTGGTTCCACTCAATCAGTGTTCATCTGCTGCTCCCCATGTGTTTGAGGTACAATTTTGTTCTTTTTAACTTCTAGTGCCCTGCAAACCGAAGCCATGTGAATGGGCTAAAACGTGCTCAGCGGGTCAAACAAAATTTTAAAGTTGTTTTTTCCATAGTTAACTTTTTGTTGTAGTTTGCCAATTCTTCTTTTTTCATTTTTCACTCATTTTTATTTGGGCTATGTTCTCAAAAGGTGACATTTAACTTGTTCGAAATATTCCAAAGCAAACTTATTTCTTACTTATGTGTAATTTTCGAAATGATGCTTTAACACATAATTGTGCAGTACACCCCCTCCAATCCTCCCAACCCGTCCCACCAAAATCAGTACCATTCCATTCCAAAACAATCTGCCCCACTCCAATCCACAACAATCTGCCCTACCTCAATCCAAAATAGTATGCCCCACCCCATCAAAGGACAACTTGCTCTACCACAATACAAATCATTCTGTCTCACTCCAATCCAAAACAATCTGCCCCACCCCACCCCACTCCAACCTAAAATTATCCACCCAACTCCAACCCAAAACAATCTGCCCTACTCCAACTCAAAGCAACAAGTCCCACTCCAATCCAAAAGAATCTGACGCACGCCAACCCACAACAATCTGCTCCAGTCAAATACAAAATATTCGAACCCACTCCAATCCAAAACAATGTGCCACACTTAAATGTGTCCCACTCTAATTCAAAACAATCAGCCCCACTCCAGTCCAATCTGCCACACTACAATCCAATCAACCTCACTCCATTCCCA
This sequence comes from Pleurodeles waltl, assembly GCF_031143425.1. Taxonomy (NCBI): domain Eukaryota; kingdom Metazoa; phylum Chordata; class Amphibia; order Caudata; family Salamandridae; genus Pleurodeles; species Pleurodeles waltl. Next base: position 519,728,685 of record NC_090450.1, on the reverse strand, counting down.
GTCCACTACACTCCAGTCCTCCTAATCCACCCCACTCCATTCTTCCCCACTTCAATCCAAAACAATATTCCTCACTCTATTACAGCAATCCAAAACAATCTGCCCTGCTCCAAACCACAACAATCTGCCCCACCCCAATCCACAACAATCTGCCCATTCCAATACAATAGATTTGCCCAACTGAAATCCAAACCAGTTTGCCCACTCTTATCCAAAACAATCTGCCCCACTCCAGTCCAAAAAAACTGCCCCACTCCAATCAAAAACAATATGTCCCACCCCAATCTAAAACAATCTGCCTGACCCCAATCCAAAACAATCGGCCCCACTCCAATCCAAAACAAATTGCCCCACCCCAATCCAAAACAATCTGCCCCACTCCAATCCAAAATAATCTGCTCCTCTTTAATCTTCCCACTCCATTCCAAAACATTCTGCCCCACTTCAATCCAAAACAATCTGCCCCACACCAATCTAAAACAATCTCCCTCACTCCAATCCAAAACAATCTTCCCCACTCCAATTCAAATCAATCTGCCCACTCCAATCAAAATCAATCTGCCCCACTCCAGTCCAAAAAGATTTGCCCCACTACAATCCAAACCAATCTCCCCTACTCTAATCCAAAACTATCTGCCCCACTCCACTCCAGAACAATCTGCCCACTCCAATCAAAAACAATATGTCCCACCCCAATCTAAAACAATCTGCCTAACCCAATCCAAAACAATCTGCACCACTCCAATCCAAAATAATCTTCCCCACTTCAATCTGCCCACTCCATTCCAAAACATTCTGTACCCCTCCAGTCAAAAACAATCTTCAGGACTCCAATCAATATCAAAAACAATTTGCCCTCCTGCAATCTAAATAAATCTGTCCTACTCCAATCCAAAACAATCTGCCCCACTCCAGTCCAATCCTCCACACTACAATCCAGTCTACCTCACTCCATTCCTAATCCACCACACTCCAGTCCTCCGAACCCACGCCACTCCATTCTTCCCCACTTCAATCCAAACCAATATGCCTCACTCCAATACAGCAATCCAAAACAATCTGCCCACTCCAAACCACAACAATCTGCCCACCCCAAACCAAAACAATCTGCCCCATTCCAATTCAAAACAATCTCCCTCACTTCAATACAAAACAATCTGCCCCACTCCAATTCAAATAAATCTGCTCACTTAAATCCAAAACAATCTGCCCCACTCCAATCCAAAAAGATCTGCCCACTGCAATCCAAACCAATCTGCCTTACTCTAATCTAAAACAATCTGCCCCACTCCACTCCAGAACAATCTGCCCCACTCCACTCAAAAGAAATATGTTCCTCCCTGTTCTAAAACAATCTGCCTGACCCCAATCCAAAACAATCTGCCCCACTCCAATCCAAAACAAATTGCTCCACCCCAATCCAAAACAATCTGCCCCACTCCAATCCAAAACATTCTGCCCCACTCCGAACCAAAACAACCTGCCCCACTCCAATCCAAAAAGATCTGCCCTACTGCAATCCAAACCAACCTGCCCTACTCTAATCCATAACAATCTGACCCACTCCTATCAAAAACAATATGTCCCACCCCAATCTAAAACAATCTGCCAGTTCCCAATCCAAAACAATCTGCCCCACTCTAATCCAAAACAAATTGCCTCACCTGAATCCAAAACAATCTGTCCCCCTCCAATCCAAAATAATCTGCCCCACTTCAATGTGCCCACTCCATTCCAAATCCAAACAATCTGCTCTCCTCCAATCTAAATAAATCTGTCCTACCCCAGTCCAAAACAATCAGCCCCACTGCAACCTAATCCACTCCAGTCCAAAACCATCTGCCCCTCTCCACTCAGTTCCACTCCAATCCTATCCATCCCACTCCAATCCAGTCTAATCCAATCCAATCAAACCCAGCCCGCTCCAATCCAATCTCCCCCACTCCCATCTGCCCCATTCCGATGCCAATCTGCCCCATTTCAATCCAAAAAATCTGCCCCTCGCCAGTCCAGAACAATCTACCCCACTTCAGTCTGCCCTCTACAATCCAAACAAATCTCCCACTACAATCCAAATCAATCTGTCCTCTACAATACCAAACAATCTACCCAATACAATCTGCCCCACTCCAATCCAAAACAATCTGCCCCACTCCAATCCAAAATGATCTGACCCACTTAAATCCAAAACAATCTGCCCCACCCCAATCCAAAACCATCTGCCGCACTTCAATCCAAAACAATCTGCCCCACCCCAATCCAAAACCATCTGCCCCGCTTCAATCCAAAAAAATCTGCCCCACCCAAATCCAAAACCATCTGCCACACCCCAATCCAAAACCATCTGCCCCACTTCAATCCAAAACAATCTGCCCTACCCCAATCCAAACCAATCTGCCCCACTTCAATCTGCCCACTCCATTCCAAAGCATTCTGCTACACTCCAATCCAAAATAATCTGCCCCACTCCAATCCAAAATAATCAACCCTCCTTCAATCTAAATCAATCTGTCCCACTCTAATCCAAAACAATCAGCCCCACTCCAATCTAATCCACTCCACTCCAATCCAAAACCATCAGACCCATTCCAATCAGCCCTACTCCAATCCTATCCACCCCACTCCAATCCAATCCAGTCCACTCCAGTCCAATCTTCCTCACTCCAACCTGCCCCACTCTGATGCAAAACAATCTGCCCCATTCCACTCCAAAACAATCTTCCCACTGCAGTCCACAACAATCTGCCCCACTCCAATTCAGAACAATCTACCCCACTTCAATCTGCCCCTCTACAATCCAAATCAATCTTCCCACTACAACCCAAATCAATCTGCCCACTACAATCCAAAACAATCTGTCCACTACAATCTGCTCCACTCCAATACAAAACAATCTGCCCCCACTACAATCCAAAAAGATCTCTCCTACCCAATCTAAAAACAATCTGCCCCATCCCAATCCAAATCAATCTGCCCCACTCCAATCCAAATCAATCTGCACCACTCAAATCCAAAACAATCTGCCGCACTCTAATCCAAATCAATCTGCCCACCCCAATCTAAAACAATCTGCCCCACTTCCTTCAATCTGCCCCCTCCATTCCAAAATATTCTGCTACACTCCAATCCAAAACAACCTGCCCCACTCAATTCCAAAACATTCTGCCCTACTTCAATCTAAATCAGTCTGTCCCACTCCAATCCAAAACAATCAGCCCCACTCCAATCCAATCCACCAACTCCAATCCAAAACCATCTGCCCCACTCCAATCATCCTCTCTCCAATCCTATCCACCCCACTCCAATCCTGTCTAATCCAATCCAATCCAGCACACTCCAATCCGAACTGCCCCTTTCCAATCTGCCCCACTCTGATGCAAACCAATCTGCCCCATTCAATCCAAAACAATCTGCCCTTTTCCAGTCCACAACAATCTGCCCCACTACAATCCAGATCAATCTACCCCACTTCAGTATGGTCCCTACACTCCACAACAATCTGCCCACTCCAATCCAAAACAATCTACCCCACCCCAATCCAAAACAATCTGCCCCACTCCAGTCTAAAACAATCTGAACCACCATAATCTAAAACAATGTGCCCCACCCCAATCCAAATCAATCTGCCCCACTCCAATCTAAAACAATCTGCCCCCAATATAAAATAATCTGCTTCCCTCCAGTCCAAACCAATCTGCCCCACTCTAACCTGCAATACTCCATTCCAAAACCAAGAGCACCACTCCTACCCAAAATAGTATGCCCCACTCCATTCCAAAACAACCTGCCCCACTCCACTTCAAAATAATCTTCCCCTCCAATCTAGAACAATCTCTCCCACTCCAACCCAAAACAATCAGCCCCTCTCCAATCCACCTCACTCCAATCCAAAACCATCTGCCCCACTCCAATGAGTCCCACTCCAATCCAATCCACACCACCCCACTCTAATCCAATCCAATCCACCCCACTCCAATCCATTATGCCCCATCCCAATCCAAAAACAATCCACCCCACTCCAGTCTGCCCACAACAATCTAAAACTCTCTGCCCCACTCCAATCTGCCCCACTCCAATCCAAAACAATCAGCCCCACTCCAGTCCAAAACAATGTGCCTCTGCAAAATAAAACAATTTGCCCACTCCAATCCACCCCACTTCAATCCAAAATGATTTGCCCCACTTCAGTCCAAAACAATCTGTCCCACAGCAATCCAAAACAATCTGCCCCCATTTCAATCCAAAACAATTTGCCCCACTCAAATTCTAAATAATCTGCCTCACTCCAATCCAAAACAATCTGTCCCATTCCAATCTGCTCCACTCTAATGAAAAATAATCTGCCCCACATGAATCCAAAACAATCTATCCCACTCTAATCTGCCCCACAGCTAACAAAAGCAATCTGTCCCTCTTCAATCTGCCCCAATTCAATCCAAAACAATCTGCCCCACTCTAATCCAAAACAATCTGTCCCACTCAACCCAAACAAAGCTGCCCCACTCCAATCCAAAACAATCTGCCCACTCCAATCGAAAATAATCCTCCCCACTCCAATCCAAAACAATTTGCACCACGCCAATCAAAAACAATCTGCTCCATTCCAGTCCAAAACAATCTACTCAAATCTGCCCCCTGCTAACCAAAACAATATCTCCCACTCCAGTCTGCCCCACTCCAATCCAAGAAAATCTGCCCCACTCTAATCCAAAAGTCTGCCCCACTCCAATCCAAAACAGTCTGCCCCACTCCAATCTGCCCCACCCCAATCCAAACCAATCTGCCAGACTCCAATCCAAAACAATCTGCCCCACTCTGATCCAAAATACTCTGCCCACTCCAGTCTTCCCCACTCCAATTCAAAACAATCTGACTCAGTCCAATCCAAAACAATCCGTCCCACATTTTTCCAAAACAATCAGCCCTACTCTTATCTGCTGCACTCCAATCCAAAACAGTCTTCCCTACTCCAATCCCCCCTACTCCAAGCCACCTTGCTCCAATCCAGTTTACCTCACCTCAATCCAATCCTATCCACTCTATCCCAATTCACCCTACTCATTCCAATTAACCCCACTCTAATCCACCACAATCCACCCTACTCCAATCCACCACAATCTACCCCACACCAATCCAATCCAGAACAATCAATCTACCCCAATCCTGTCCAATCCTATCTACTCTACTCCATCCCACTCCAGTCCAACCCATCCCACTCCAGTTCAACCCAGACCACTCCAGTTGAACCCACACCACTCCAGTCCAACACACCACACTCCAATCCATTCCAGTCCATCCGACTCCAATCCACCACATTCCAATCCAACTGACCCACTCCAATCCAACCCAGCCAATCCAATCTAATTGAATCTACCCACTCCAATCCACCCGCCCCACTTCAGTCTTTCCCACTCCAATCTTCCTTAATCCTCCCCAGCTCAATCTAGTTCACTTTAATCCTCCCCACTCCAATCCAATCCACTACACCCCACACTACCTTAATTCACCCCACTCCAATCCCATACACCCCACTCCAATCAAATCTATTGCACTCCACACCAATCTAATCCACCCCACTACAATCCAATTCTCCCCACTCAATCCAACCCATCCCATGCAAATCCAATCCACCAATCTCAATGCATTCCATCCAACTCCACACCACCTCACCACACCCTGATCCATTCCAACCCACCCCAATCAAATCCACCCCTTTACAATCCACCCCAATATAATCCACCCCACTCCAATCCACCCCATCTAGTCCACTCCATCCACCCCTCCTCATTTCAATTCACCCCACTGCTCTTCACCCATCCACCCCACCCCACTCTACTCCAATCCACCCCACTCTAATCCAGTCCTACCCATTCTACTTCAGTCCATCCCACTCCACTCCCATACAGTCCACTCAACTCTACTCCAATCCACTTCACTGTACCCAAATCCAGCCCAATCCATTCCACCCAATCCAATCCAAAACAATCTGCCCCACTCTAATCCAAAAGTATGCCCCACTCCAATCCAAAACAATCTGCCCCACTCAGATCCAAAATACTCTGCCCACTCCAGTCTTCCCCACTCCAATTCAAAACAATCTGAATCAGTCCAGTCCAAAACAATCCATCCCACATTTTTCCAAAACAATCAGCCCTACTCTTATCTGCTGCACCCCAATCCAAAACAGTCTGCCCCACTCCAATCCTCCCTACTCCAGGCCACCTTGCTCCAATCCAGTTCACCTCACCTCAATCCAATCCTATCCACACAATCCCAAATCACCCTACTCATTCCAATTAACCCCACTCTAATCCACCACAATCCACCCTACTCCAATCCACCACAATCTACCCCACACCAATCCAATCCACCCAATCCAGAACAATCAATCTACCCCAATCCTGTCCAATCCTATCTACTCTACTCCAACCCACTCCAGTCCAACCCATCCCACTCCAGTTCAACCCACAGCACTCCAGTTCAACCCACACCACTCCAGTCCAACCCACCATACTCCAATCCATTCCAGTCCATCCGACTCCAATCCACCACATTCCAATCTAACTCACCCACTCCAATCCAACCCAGCCAATCTAATCTAATTGAATCTACCCACTCCAATCCACCCGCCCCACTCCAGTCTTTCCCACTCCAATCCTCCTTAATCTTCCCCAGCTCAATCTAGTTCACTTTAATCCTCCCCACTCCAATCCAATCCAATCCACCCCACACTACCTTAATTCACTCCACTCCAATCACATACACCCCACTCCAATCCCGTACACCCCACTCCAATCAAATCTATCGCACTCCACACCAATCTAATCCACCCCACTGTAATCCAATTCTCTCCACTCAATCAACCCATCCCATGCCAATCCAATCCACCAATCTCAATGCATTCCATCCAACTCCAAACCACCTCACCACACCCTGATCCATTCCAACCTACCCCAATCAAATCCACCCCTTTACAATCCACCCCAATATAATCCACCCCACTCAAATCCACCCCATCTAGTCCACTCCATCCACCCCCCTCATTTCAATCCACCCCACTGATCTTCACCCATCCACTCAACCCCACTCTACTCCAATCCACCCCACCCCACCCCAATCCAGTCCTACCCATTCTACTTCAGTCCATCCCACTCCACTCCAATACTGTCCACTCTACTCCAATCCACTTCACTGTACCCAAATCCAGCCCAATCCATTCCACCCCAATCCAATCCACACCACCCCAGTTCAGTCCACCCATGTCACCCCAATCCATCCCAGTACAATCCAATTTACCTTAAACCACCCTTCTGCTGTCCAATATAGCCCACCTTAATCCACAGCATTCCTGTCCAATCCATCCCAATCCACCCCACTCCAAACCACCTTCATCCAACCCGTACCAACCAACACCAGTCAAATCCACTCCAACCCACACCAATTGAAACTACTCCACCCAACACCAAACCAATCCACCCACACCAATCAAATCTATACCAACCCAATCCAATCCACCTCACTCCATTTTAGTCCTCCCACTTCAATTCAAGCCATTCCACTCCAGTTCAGTCCACCCCACTCCATTCAAATCCACCACAATCCATTGTATTCAAATCCAGTCTACTGCACTCCAATCTACCCCACTCCATTTAAATAAATTCATTCTGCAATGCTCCAATCCACCCCAGTCGAACCCACCCCACCCCACCCCACCCCAATCCACCTCAATCCAATCCACCCAACACCATTCCAACCAACCCCAATCCAGTCCACGCCACTCAAACCATTCCACTCCACGCAATCCAATCCACCCCATTTCAGTCCAATCCATCCCACTTCAGTCCAATCCACCGCACTCCAGTCTAATCCACCACACTCCAGTCTAATCCACCCAACTCCAGTCCTATTCACCTCACTCCCATCCAGTTCACCCCACTTCAATCCACCCCAGCTCAGAACAATCAACCCCACCGCAATCCAGTCTAACTCACCCAGCTCCAACCCACCCCACCCCCTCCAATCTACCCCACTCCAATCCACCCTACTCCAATCCACTCCACTCAACAGTACTCCACTCCAATCCACCCCACTTTAGCCCACTCCAATCCCACCCCTCCCCAGTTCAATACACCCTACTCCAAACCATACAGCCCACCCCACCCCACCCCACTCCAATACACCCCACACTACCCCACTTCAATCCATCTACTCCACTCCAGTCCAGTCCAATCCACACCAGTCCAATCCACACCACCCCACCCCAGTCCAATCAACCCCATTCCAATCTAATTAATGCAATTCACCCCACTCCAGTCCACTCCAATCCACCCATTCCAGTCTAGTCTAATCCACCCCACTTCATTTCACCCCACTCAAAAAAATCAATCCAAACCACCTCACCCTAATCCAGTCCACCCCACTGTAGTCCTATCTCTTCAGATCAATCCACCCACTCCAATCCAATCTATCACCTCTTTTCATTCCCCCACTCCAATCCAATCCACTCCATTCAATCTACCCCACTCTTTCAATCCACCCCACTCTAATCCAATCCAGTCCTCCTCACTCTACTTCAATCCAGCCCACTACCTCAATTCACTTCTACCCACTTCCTGCTATTCCACCCCACCCCACTACTCACCACAGCACTCTCTGTCACTGAACCATTGAACTCTACTTTCATCCTGGGGGGTGCCCTGGTAACATTGCAGGGCCTCAGGGGGTGGGATTCCCAACATCGAGATCGGACTGGGGAGGGGGGCCACATGGTCACTCTCCTCCCCCTAAAACATAAAGGGGCATATTTATAATGCCCTAGCGCCACCTTGCGTCTCATTAACATCATTATTATTGATGTTAATGTGGCCCATCGAGGCTGAAATCCCTGCACCGTATTTACAGAGTGCAAAAAGAACAGATGAGGGACAGAATGCTGAATAATGCAAACATTCAACCCCAGTCACAAAGATCTGGGTTTAATCCATCGTTTGTTTGCTCACGAAGCCACCCCCTTTTGAACCCAGCCATAAACAAATCAGTCTTGTCTTTGTTCATCATGGGAACAGTCCAGCCAGAACGACCTGGCTGGACTGGAAACAAGCATCCTAGGACCGGCTTCAAGGCTGGCTTGAATAGAGGTGCGCAGTGAGCACGCGACCCACGTCTGGGCATACCCTTCCCACTTGGGCGACAAATGTAAAAAGAACAGACGTTCTGGGTTTAATCCATAATTTTTTTGCTCACCACGCCACTCCAGTTTGAACCCAGCCATATGCAAATCAGTCTTGACCCTGTTCCTCATGGGAACAGTCCAGCCCAAACTGCCAAACAAGATCCTCCCTGGACCTGAAACAAGCATCCTAGGACTGGTTTCAGGGTCTCACCCTTCATCAACTAGGCTAGCTTGAATCCAGTGGCGCAGTGTGCACGGGACCCACGTCTGGCCATACACTTCCCACTTGGAGCAACAAATGCAAAAAGAACAGATGACGGCCTGAATGCTGAACAATGCAAACATTCACCCCCAGTCACAAAGATCTGGGTTTAACCCAGCCATATGAAAATCAGCCTTGACCCTGTTCATCAGGGGAACAGTCCAACCCAAACTACCAAGCCAGGTCCTCCCAGGACCAGAAACAAGCATCCTATGATCGGTTTCAGGGTATCACCCTCCATCAGCTAGGCTAGCTTGAATCTGGTGGCATAGAAAGCACAGGACCCACGTCTGGGCATACCCTTCTGTATGAAGACGCTCGAGGAACAATCACATTGCCAGAATTACAGACACACATGGTCACTGGAGACATTATTTTAGGGTCCTTTACGCATCTGTAGTGTGGAATATGTTCTATACATTTACCCAATGAGGCTAATTAGCCATTAGAAAGTGCTCCAATTGGGTAGGCATTTTGCATAAAGCTGTGGCCTCTTCTTGGACATGTAATCAGATCAGGGGGATGCATTCTGGCACCAATCCTCTCTTCATAGAAATTAAACCTCAATAGGAAGAACTTACAAATATAAATAAAGCAGATGTCCCAGTGGAAACTCTGCTTCAATAAACTACAAATCATTGTACATTTTTGCTCTTGGCGAAGGCAAAGCAAGTGTGTTATCTCTCCAGTTCAATCTTGAAAAATGATCTGAAATCCTAGATGGAGGTGAATGCATTGTTGCTCTTTTGGAGCGAACTATGTTCTGTAGTGACTATGGCAAGTGTTTTTTTTTTCTTGTTATCTCCTGTTGAGAACAGAGCACGTCGGTCTTCCTTTTAACTACTGTGAGTATAAAAATGTGCAAAATGACCTAGAAGCCCCGCCTGTTTGGCTGAAGGTCATGTGGCCAAGCCCTGCATCTAATCCCAATTGTGTATGGCCAAAGGCTGTGAGTGGTGTGGAGCTGAAAGCATGTTAGGATTGGATGCCTACAGGGGGTTGACTGCAGGGCCTAGCGGCAGGCCAGGCCCTGCGGCCAGCCCCTACTGTGCACAGCTGAAGGCTGTGCATGGAGTGGAGCTAGATGCATGTAGGGAAAAGGTAACATATGGGGGGACCAGGCCATGCCCTGCAGCCAAGCCCTGCCACATACGGTTGAAGGATGTGCATTGCATGGGAATTGAAGCATGCAGGGGTTTGGATACAGGGCCTCGCCGCAAGCCAGGCCCTACAGCCAACCCTCCCTGCACAAAAAAAGCCATAGAAATCTGTTATAGCTAAGAATTATCATTTAAAAAACTTCACAAATTCACTGAAAAAAACAAAGTTTACATGTACTTAATAGTTAGGTTCTGAATTTGCATGCACAAAACCATAGAAATCAGCTATTAGAGTTAGTTCAGGTAACTATAACGTGTCCCCGAAGAGAACTATGATTTGCTCTCTCATCATGCACAGCTACTTACCCCACATATCACATCATTCATGACATCTTCTATGGCATCATTGATATTATCACTGCAACATTTGCAATAAAATTATTGATGAGAAAACTGTGCATGGTGGGAGCAAGAGTTATAGTTACCGTAGGGCATGAGTTATAGTTACTTGAAAACGATTAACTTAAACATAATCTCATGAGCACTTTGCTTTTTCAGTGAATATATATTTATAATATTATTATAACCAGCTTATTTCCATACACAGTGGATTCAACTCAGTAGACATACTACATTAACCAACACTCTCCGCTCTACCATGCATGGTGTTCTCACAAAAGATTTGATTTATGATGCCATAACTGTTCTTGTGAATACTATCATTTCAGATAGTATAAGTGAGATGATATAAAACTGTATAAGCAATGCATTGAGAAAGTAGAAGTTATAGTTAATGTAGTTTGGCTACCAAGTTGAATACAGTGTGTATGGGGATGCCAGAGTTATAATACTTTGAGGGTGCTGCGTAAATTATAAATTAAAGGTATAAGTATGAGTTTAGAAATCTTTAATTTTGTGAAGTTTTAGTTTGATTTATAAGTAAAGAATAAATACATTTATGTAAATGTAAATATGGTGCACAAATTATAAATGTAAGGTACAACTATAACTTAAGAATTTGTTATACTTGTGTATTTTGTATTTAGTTTGTACAGGAAGAATTATAAAGTTTTCCTAACTATTACAGCGTTTTAACCTGTTGTTATGATGCAATTTTTAGGATGGTATGTACAGTATTCTTTGTTCATTAGCATCTGTGTCGTGCTATTCCTGGGGGAGAGGTGAACACTTTTATGGTACAACAACATTGTGAGTTACCAGGGTTGACAGTTGTTGGCTTCTTCAGCTACATCAGGCTGTACCATCTGAGCTGCTATGTTTGCAAGGCCTTTCCACTTTAATAAATATTAAGTTTGGACCACCACAGTGTTATCCCTGCTTTTCATAACACTTGGCAACTAGTTGGTGAGCACTTTATGCGATGAACCTTTTCTTGACTTTTACAACCTTCGGCAACCATGTCCTTTCTATAATTTATTCTTCCTCAAGAGGTACTCCTTTGCATACTGACCAAATAATTTTGAAGGAGGTTATAACTTGTGACCTTGCAGTCTAGGTGAGTCTTTCTTCTCATAAAATCAAAAGATTGTTTTTTTGGCATGAGTGCATCTTTCCCAATGGAGGCAGCATTGAAACCAGGACAGCTGTAACTGAGTGCTGGCAACCTCTTACATAGTTACTGTTGATTCAAGATGTATATAGTGAGTGCATTGTGTTATCGTAGCAGGGGGGTATATTTAATAATGTCAAGATGTTTTTCATGCTAGTAAATTCAGAATTAGTGACTATTTTGAACCTGCAATTAATGCTGTCTTTACACTGCCTGCTCTATTTTAAAGATGGGAATGCCCTATTTTCTGACTGCAAATTGAGCAACTGGTTATTTCTAAAAACTGGTTATTTCTAAAAAGATGTAGCTCCTGTTCTGCAAATTTAACAAAACCAATGTTAGAAATTATAGATAAAAAAGTAACAAAGTAGACTTCACATTGATAGAATAAATTACACATTTGTTAATAGTTGTTGAAATGCTTGTTATCCAATTTTGTTATTTAATATTCGACTAGCTTTGTAATGTCATCAGACTTCACCATTGAACATATAAATTTGCCTTCTGCATTCTTACAGTCACCTCCGAAACCTCTGAGGACATGGAAAATGTTGTTTGATGCTGTTAATGAGGAGAAGTTGCCATTCTTTTGTACAGTTGCCTTAGAATGATTATCTGGAACTCAGTAGATTTGTTAAATGGAACAAGCACATTGAAGTGGTCCAACTTAAGGAAAACAATGTTGTGATTCATTCATTGATGTTGCATATCAAAGATTCTATACAAGGGAGCTACTCACATGAGACAATTGATGATAATGTGGCAGCACTAAAAATACTTGGTGGCTCTGTGAATTTAAACTGTTTGTTGACCTGTATGTGCATGATCAAAGTACTCAGTTTATGTTTTAATATAAAAAGTATAAGAGAGTCTTTTGTGAGAATTCATCTTCAAATGGGCCATTGACATTAACAAGAGGAATCAAACATTTAATACAATCATATAAGGAATTGACCAAGCCAAATGATTTTGACCTAGTCAGCTTGTTTCAAATTTAGTTCAAGATCTCTTGCTGAAATTTCCAAGACATGTACAATGATAGTCAGGCAATACATAAAATGTAAACATAGGGACAGTTTGTTAAAATCTGTCATAATAGAGGTAAAAGTGTATGTGTATTTGTTAGTATTATTTCAGAAAACTCATTGGCTCCTATGTGGGTAATTCAACACTGGCAGTAAAATTTTAATAGTAACAGTTGACTTGGAATTGCCCATTGTTTTAATTTCTGAAGAAAAGTATAGTTGATACTGGAAGAATATGAAATGATCACTCTTTGACATTAACATACTAGCATTAAGGAAGCACAAAATGTGCTTCCTTAATGCTAGTAAGCATTCTTACTATTTTGTGGCCACAGGATTGACACCAATATTTATGTGACAGTGTAAGTTTGCAATGTGTTCTATTACTGTGATCCTGAAAAGTTTGGAATGGTCTTATGACCTGTTACTGACTCACAGATTACGTTGATTACAGTTGCTAGTCAATATTATCATGATATTTTTAAAAAGTACAATAATCTTAGAATAAATTAGGGGTGTGTTCAGGGGATAGAGCACAGAATGATATTTAAAGGTGAAGCTAAATCTGTTGTGCACAAGGTAGAGATGTAGCACTAAGTATAAGAGAGTAGTTGAAATCTCACATTGGTTAATTATTTTCCAGAAGAATGACTGATGTGTTAATTCCTCAGGATAGGGTTCCTTTATATGTGTAGCAAAATGCAAAACAGGGCACACCTGTTGTTTATGTGTGGACCTGTGGCCTCAGATTTATTACATTTTGACACAACGCAACAAGGGGAGTTGCTGTGCAGTGTTGCTTCAAAGGGAGAGAGCAGAAATGTGCCATTTCTAATAAGATATATGGCAGAGGTCTGCTCTCTCGTAGCACTGGGACACTTGTGGCTGCCTAGCACCAGCGCGTACACCTGTCACCTAGACCCAAGGATATCTGTCTTGTGGTCACAATGATTTTATGCAGGAAGAGATACCTTCCTGCACAGAAGACAATATTAGATGATTATTCCTCTTAGTATGTATGCTGCAAAATGGAGTACACGCAAATAGGAATTAACTAGGAGAAATAAAGATATTGCTCCTTGTGACGCCAGCTTAGGTTAGGCACACCATTCTGGTGCAAACCCAGGTTTACTGACTTTAGTAACTATGGGTTTGCGTCAGAATACATGGGTGGAATGCACAGGAATTCCCATGCTCCACCGATGTAACACCTCCTCAAAACAAGGTAACACAAGGTGTGCAGCCCATCATTACTTTTTTTTTTTTTTTACAAACCTTGCATAGCCATGCAGTTCGGGCTTTGAATGGCTTAGTATATACCAAAATGAATTTTGCTGCAGGGCTGAGTCAAAAAAGTGATGCAATCCTGACACAAAATCTTAGCAATTCTGGGTCTGGATCATTAAGCAAAAGCATCCTACTATTGAGATCAAGGGCCTGGTTTAGAGTTTGGCAGATGGGTTACTCCATCACAAATATGATGGATATCCTGTTCGCCCTATTACAAGTGTATATGGTCACAACGAGCCTGCCACCACCAGACAAGATTCTGGAACCCTGGGGTGAGAGCCTGTTCTCCTTGGGTCCAGACAACAAAGCCCTTCCTAGGCAGAGGTGTTATACCTCCTCCCCTATGAATGTGCACAGCCCTGCCTATGAGCTTCAAAGAGCTTATCACCCTTGAAACTCGACCCCCAACCCTGCTGCTAGCAGCAGATGGCTTCCCCCATTGCAAACCCCCACTTTTGGTGGGAGCAACGGTAGGAAAATGCACAATGGACTGGAGTAGTGGCCACCCTGAGATTGCATTACCCCTAAGGTGTTGCATGTGAATTGACCCTTCCATTTCATTTTCCTCCAGCTTGCGTGGTAGGGAAGTAGCCTATCAGGGATAGGGAAGTGACCCCTGCCCTCAGGAGGTGGTCACATAGTGGGTGTAGCCACCCTAAGGTATATAACCCATTGGTCGCTACTAGATACTCCCCTAAATGCCCATTAAATGCAGTATCAGATTCCAAGAGCAGAAGAAGGCCTGCAACAAAGAAAACTCAAATCTCGAGAACTGCATTCCTGCTGCACAAAAAAAAAGGCGCCGAACCCTACCTGCTGCACCCAGGACTCAACAATCACCTTTCAGTTATTGCATAGACATCAGACGGACTTTACAAAACCCCAGTGAACCTCCACCCTTCTGAAAACTGCCAAATATCGCCCTCCAGAGTGAAGGCATCACTCCCTGCAAAAAAAAGCAATAGACCAGTGAAGTCCAGTTCACTGACTGGCTGCTGACCAAGCAACTGGACACAGCAGCCAGACCAAATTCCACGCAATGGACCCAAAGGACAAATCCTGCAATTGCGCAGGCCACCCAATGTCAGACTCCAAGAAGAAAAGTCCACTCCAGACTCCAAAAGGACCAGGAGCAAGACACAGTCAAGGGACTTCAGGAGAAATATGAACCGCCCCCCAGAGTGGCCCTGCTGACTTGCAATCCATTCTCGAAGTGACCTGCCTCCTGCTTCCAAGGGCACCTTTGAGCACAGCTCTTGGCTCACCTATCTGCTCTGCACCCAGCCTTCCTGGGCCCTGCACTGGAGAACCAGTTGTGGTTTAAGGGTTCCGACCCCCTGCGACCTCTACACTCCAAGGGGACCCACTGGACTCACATTGAAGTCCACCTGTGAATTGCTTTTCCAAGTGGTCCACAGCAGTGGTCCTGCACCAGCTCAAAGGACTTTTCAGCAGCAATTCCCTCCAAAACTGGGAACCACACGAACTCCTCCTGCTGGCCCACAGGACTTCTTGATGACCTCTACCTAAAAGCAACAGGAGACATTGGTCAACGCATTGCCTGATTTGATATGTATTTAAAAATGTTGTCCCATTGATTCCTATGATCCGTAATTACGCACAAAAGCATACATTTTCTAAACTTTGAAAAATCATAGCTTAAAAGGTGATTTTGATGATCTTGGTCTTAAATATTAAAAATTTAATAAAAATCAAATATTTTTGTAAATTTGTCTCAGGTTGTTCCTTTGAGTGTGTGTCCATATTTATTGATACTGTAAGTATAATAAATGCTTTGCACTTCTCTAAGATTGGCCTTACTGCCTGACCAAGCTGCCATAAAAATGAGAGCATAAGGTGGTCTAGTTTTTACCTCTGTGAACCAACGTGTGGTTGCCCATACTTTTGCACAGTGTGCTTGGTTTTGCACTACATAGAAAGCCAGCCTCCTACATGATCACAGCCTCACAATTACACCTGAATAGTCTGTGTCCTCTCCCCACACAAAGGACTGCATACACCACCTGTAGTGAGTCTGGAGGCAGGGCAGGAAGGGCAGGAAGTGCAGGAAGGGCAGAACCTCTATGCACTTTTAATGTCTGTCTTTGAAGTCTCTCTACTTTAAAGGCAAAATTGGGTATAAGTACTGGACCTCTGACACCACCAAATTGGTAGACCTCTGGACTCATGACTACTCTGCCAGGAGGAAGGACTGCTATGCTGCTGAATGACTGCTACTCTGCTAGACTGCTGCTTTGATGGACTGCAGCTTTGCTAGACTGCTGCTTTGCTGTGCTGCCCTGCTGCCTGCTGTTCAGCTACCTGGGTGAGAAGGAATGTACCTGCATCACCTGAACCCAGAGTAGGCCCAATGCTGTGTTACTTAACATTTCTCATCAAAATGTTAAACGGTAAGGTAATAGAGTCCATCATGTCCGCAGAATGCTGAAAATCCTTTTCCTAATTTTGACAACAATATTAAAGGGTTTGATGGTGAAATTGCTGATTCCAATCCATCTTTCGGTACAGTCACTGACATCTTATGAGAGTGAGGAGAGTGTTTCTGAGCCTCACAGTGGCTGCTCCTCCATTATGGTGGAGGAGTGTCACCCCCCCCCCGCCAGCAGAGGCAAGTGAAATTAAAATGAAAATAACAGTTTTATTTTCATTTTAGTTTTCATCAGGGGCCTAGTCTTGGGGGCGGGGTCATACAAAAAATGGTGGAGGAGTGGTGGGCGCTGCTGTCAGTGTGCACGTTGGCTTGGCCAGCTGTCTTAGGACAGTCAAACCGACAAGTGCACTCTCTCCAACCCAGCTATGTTGCTGGGTGGAGAACACCAGGAGGCACAGTCTCCCAGTCCCGCAGGAACGCAAAACCAGCCCTCTCCACCCAATCCCAACGCTGCTCTCATGGGTATGACCAGCATGAAAGCAGCGTCTGGATTGGTCGTAGGGGAATCTGGGAGCCTCAGCTGCTGCTCTTCTGCTGTGCACAGGCTAAGTTCTTTTTGTTGTTGTTTGTTTTTTTTGTTTTATTACTGGCCCTGTGCTGTCCCACTAATTTTCCCTCACACCAACCCCTACTAGAGCCACATGAAAGTTGGGGTGAGGGAAGTGCTTTGGGAAAGGGTGCAGCCAGCTCTAGCTCCGGCTCTTGTGCTGAGAAGGTGCTCCTGCAGTTTAATTTAATTGTTCCTGAACAAGAGACTCCTGCCGAGCAGATTGTTTTCGTTCTCTATTGGTTGCTGTGGGCGGAAAGATGTTGTGATGTGAGTATTTTAAAACGTAAGTACCCGTAGTCTACTTTAATTACGTTCTGGGTCTTGCTCGTCTGTGGAAGACACCAACACAGGTACTGCAGCATTCTGCAATTCTAGGAGTGGCAGTTGCTGCCTCCTCGAGTTATGGAGCGCATTATCACCCATGCTCCTCAGCTTATACTACAGTTCCTCTTTAACACATATCCTGTGGTATCCTGCTTTCCATTAAACCTTCTGGGTTAAAAACCATTTTATGCATGCAAACTTCAGGTTCTGTAGACATTACGTTGTACTTGGGCAGCACAGCCTGATTGCACTGTTTATGTTTCTGATTTATAAAAATCTGTCTACATGTTTTACAAGAAGAAGAATCCGTTCCAAAAACAAAACGGTAGCCAAGAGAAAACGACTTCTGAAAGTCTCGTTTTATTGGCTAGAAGAATGATGTCCTGTGCAGTTCAAAATCGACATATAAATTTGTTTTTGGTGATAATTCTGGTTAATTACTTTTTACCTATAGTGTTAGTACCGTGGGATCGACTCATAACACTTAATGTATTCCCTACATTTAATCAGTAAGAAAAACAAAGCAAGCAACATTGCCAATCAGTCTCGCGTGATGTCAAGCAAAAAAGTGGTTTGCTCACAACATTTTTCATGCAGGATTTTTTGAGTTCATACTCTTAATAGGAAAAGAGAAACTACAAGACCTGGAATGCAAAGTCCCCTTGGCAGGATATGCTGGCCATCGGGTGGAAATAAATAAATGAACACATAATACAATTGACAGTTTGGACCCACGTTAGTGATCGTCTAATCTCATTTAAAACCGCAAAGTAGGAAGCTGCATAATAAAAAAGTTAAATGATCAATCCCAGAGAAATATAAAATAATTAAGATACTGTAACAATTACAATAATGAAACAAATAAAGAATACAATTGAGTTGAGTGGCAGTAAGCATCTGTTATTTAGCTCCAAGGATTGAACGCGTTGCAAATACAAGTGTTAATTTATGTAAACATGAAATGGCACTGCTTCTGAAGTTGGAATCCCCGCTTGTGCTGATAAACCTTTCTGTTCTAAGTTAGTGAGTCAAACAATGAGGCCATGGGGATCGAGGGTCAGTCACACTCCACTGAGGAACACAAAGCGGACAGGACAAGGGCATGGGAGGCGGGAACTGTTGCAGGAAGCTGGAGCTGTAGATAACGCTCAGCCCAAGCTCTAAACTACTGTCAGTCATGTGCTAAAACACCACTCCAGTGTCATACATGGAGCAACAAATGAAAATGTCACACATATGACTACAGAAATATTTCCAAGTACATATCAGTTGCAACTCAGAGTATCCATGGGTTAAATATCACCACGAGTAACACCTTCATGTTGGTCCAAACTTACCACCGAACATGCACACTGGGATTTCTCTTTAGTCTACAGGTAAACATTAATTAGAGGGTCCAACTTTCATTTGACTGTGATAAATTATCCAGTTTCCTGCTCTGCCTCCTTTAGAATGATCCAATGGCTTTCACCACAAAAGTGGAATTGGATCACCATGTCAAGGCCAGACATCACAGATCGTGACTGACAATTCTGTAGAACACATGAGCTCAACACCACATGCACGACTCATGTACTGTGATATAACATGACCTCTTTTCCCATGGCTGACAGAGAGGAAGCAGATGCTATTCTGATGTGGTCAACTCGGGGAACATCCTTTTTTACGACTTTTTTTTTCCGAAAGTCGTGGTTAACGAAAGCGCAACAACGCTTTTTTTAACCACGACTCCGTTTTTTTGTGCCTTAACTACGTATGTTCTGAACAACGAACATGCGTGGTTAAGGTACAAAGAAGGGAGTTGGTGAAGGTAAGTGGTGGGTTTAGGTTTTGGGGAGGGGGCAGGGGGTCAGGGGGTTTTAGGTTTTGGGGTGGGGTTGGGGGGGTGGGGCGTTTTTGGTTTTGGGGAATGGGTGGGGGGTCAGGGGGTTTTAGGTTTTAGGGTGGGGTGGGGCGTTTTTTGGTTTTGGGGAGTGGGTGGGGGTCAGGGGGTTTTAGGCTTTAGGGTGGGGTTGGGGGGGTGGGGCGTTTTTGGTTTTGGGGAGTGGGTGGGGGGTCAGGGGGTTTTAGGTTTTGGGGTGGGGTTGGGGGGGTGGGGCGTTTTTGGTTTTGGGGAGTGGGTGGGGGTCAGGGGGTTTTAGGGTGGGGTTGGGGGAGTGGAGCGTTTTTGGTTTTGGGGAGTGGGTGGGGGGTCAGGGGGTTTTAGGTTTTAGGGTGGGGTTGGGGCATTTTTTGGTTTTGGGGAGTGGGTGGGGGGTCAGGGGGTTTTAGGTTTTGGGGTGGGGTTGGGGGGCTGGGGCGTTTTTGGTTTTGGGGAGTGGGTGGGGGTCAGGGGGTTTTAGGTTTTGGGGTGGGGTTGGGGGGGTGGGGCGTTTTTGGTTTTGTGGAGTGGGTGGGGGGTCAGGGGGTTTTAGGTTTTGGGGTGGGGTTGTGGGGGGTGGGGTGAGGGATGTAGGGTGAATGGTGCCTATTGCTAATGATTTTATCAGGAATGCCTTTACAACGAAATATCGTTGTTAAGGCATTCGTGGTAAAATCATTAGTAGTAGCAACGAGGTCGGTGTTCCGACCTCGTTGTTAAGGCAGTAGTTGTTTTTGAAGTCGTTGTTTCGTCGTACAGTCGGTCAACTCACTAGTGGCCTTATTACCGTAATTAACGTAAGGGCACATTGTTACACCACAGCGCATCTTTAATAGGAGCAAACAGGGACAGTGCACCTTAATACTGATATTACGCTACCAGCTGGAGGTCATAAGCATGTAGCACTGGGGGCAGCGCTATAATGAAAGGAAAACTGGCTGATTAAAGCAACAGGTATGCCTTTTCACAGTGCAGGGGGCACCAGTCCTGTACTTTCAAGGGAGATAAAGATTTCCCTGCAAGCGGGTGCAGTGAATGACAGCACCAATCTGAAGGGTGATGTTTTGGGGTCCTGGGGAACTCTTTAGCCCCCTCCAGGGAGGTGACTTTTTCACCATCTGACAATGACGGCCTCTTTTCTTCTGTGCCAGAGTCCATAATTAAAGCATGGTCAAAGAGGCAAAGCGCTTCCCTCATTTGCAAATGGCCACTCGCACTTGCAAATGAGGGAAGGCCTCTTTAGGATAGTGCCCGTACTACAGGTGAACCAGCACTATCTCTATTAGTGCATCTGCAGCCCCTTCTGTAATACCTTAGTGCCACGAGGGCACAGAAAGCATGCATACTCATCCATTGCACCACCAGGGCACTTTACATAATACAACCTAAGGCGGCAACAGTAAGACTGGAGTATAGAAGAGTGCGTACAGTAACCTGTGCCTTTATTTTGCTGAATGCTGGATACGCAACTAAAGTAGGGCTGAGTGATGGTGAGACTCACAGCTCAATAAACAGTCACATTTGGATAGTAGCAGAGAGGGCAGGCAGATATATTCACTTAAGGTCTGAGATAAAGTGCAAGATCCTCTTTTCTGTGATTGTGATGGACCTGTCTTTCTATGGGTCCCTACAGAAATTGAAGGCAAAGGCCAAAAGTTATAAAAAAAAGGTAGCAAAATAGAAGAGTGACATGACCGAAATTAGATTATGTTTATCTTCTTCTTGCCTTTCAACTGTTAGCTAAAGCAGCCCATTTGCCAATTTTGAGTTTGCTGCTGTAGTCCCTGAAAAAGAGGCGAGGAATATAGCATGGACTAGGCCTGGCTACCTCTAAGATATCGATACAAAGCTAAAACGGCTAACACATAGACACTGCCATCTGAATCTATGCCTCTTGATCTAGTGGTTGCAGTTATAGGGAGTGTAAAAGTTGTTTGAGTGCTCTACAGGAGGGTTGGAAAGTGAGCCAACATGACCACTGAACTATATGGATAAATGCTGCAAAGTGGCTCCCTTGAGTAACAAAGATACCGAGCGGGAGAGGTGGAGGGAAGCAAGGTGACATGAGCAAGGCGAAAGAAGCCAAGATGGATGACAGACAGCAGTGAGACAGGGGCGAGGCCCGGGGAGAGGGATGGACATGATCCAGGAAAACTAACACACAGAAGAGAGCACATTGGGAGGGAGAAGATGAAGGACTGTGTGCCCCCATCCACTGCGAGAATTCAAATGCTATAGAAAATTACAACATAAACAAAATCCCTGAGTCTCCTTAAGACAGCAGTGGAAGGATGCAACTCATCCTGTGATACGAGTGTCAGACCAAAATGTTCCAGAGTGAGACAAACTCAAGAAGGAGGAGGAAAGCCAGGTACTCAAAAGCAGACTCAAGAGATAGATGACAAAACTATCCATTCACGGACTAGGGGCAATCCCAAAGCCCACTCTATCTATATGATAGGCATTGCAAAGTGTAGGCTAGCTAACAGGCAGCTAAAACCATCTGTAGCTGAGGTCTTAAAGGTCCACTCCTTCCAATTCAAATGCACCACTGTTAAGAAACTTACAGCTTTATGGCACACATATGTGTCCAGGTCACCATGTCCCAATCATGATACTAACATACGCACATCCATGAGGGGAAAGCATTGATTGCCACCTTTACCCCATGCATTTTCCTATCGTACCACGACCTCTGCCCTTCCTACCACTGGTAGCAGGGGTTAAACATTCTGAAAAAGGAACAGGAAATAATCAAAGAACTTAGAGCTCTCTTTACTTTCTGCCGTTTTCGTAGATCATCAGCATAAATAGGAGATTGCTGAGCGACCAAGGTACCACCACGTAATGTCATCAGGGATCAAGGGGTGAGCAATACCACTTCTGTTACCCCTAGAGTATTGGTCAATTGATTTTCATGAACATTAACTTCACATGAATGTTGCTTGATTTCTCCACATATATAAGGAAGTTATCACTCTTGATAATATACAAAATAAATTCCAATAAAGCTGAAAAACCTTTGCACCAGGTACTAACACCACTTGCTTCAGGCACTTGCCATTCGCCTAGCTGTGTGTTCTGAGAGCACAATAATCTGGCTTTAATGACATTTTCAAATATACTTGCTTTTCCTTTAATTCATTTACTCCTAGGTATTACACGCAAGGTAGAATCTTTTTGGAAAGTGTTGTAAGACATATTAGTCAATGATAGGAGCACCTTCCTGCACAAAAAAATCCTGACACCTTCCTGCACACAAAAAATCCTGAGAGGCATTTTCTTCTTTCTATGTGTGCTGCAATACAGCAATACAGCACACATAGAAAGAGGAAGTAACAAGGAGAAATAAAGATAGTTCTCCTCATGAAGCCTCACCTGGGGAGGCATAGAATTTTGACACATTCCCATCAGTAATAATAAATGTGAAAATTACCCAAAATCTATGGGTAGATGCATGGGAACACAGGGCGGACTAATGCAATGCAGTGATTTGTGCTGTATTGCGTTACTCTAGACTTATCAAGCCAGGCAAGGCTACACTAGGTGACCTTGCATGGCTTGATACATCTAACATAAGAGTTGGGTTGCTCTTGTGCCCCAGTGCACGGCGAAGAGCTACACAACTCTTTGTTAAATATGCCCTTGAGTGTGGCGGGTGGGTACTGTACATGATGACTGGGTTCACCCTTAGTCAGTGCTTTAAATGGTCCGGTACTCTCCGGTACTGAGTACCAGCACTTTTTTATTTTGAGAGGGAGAGTACCGGCATATCTCAAGAAAAACGTAATACTTTTAATTGGAGAGTACCGGCAGTTCTCAGAAACAAGCAGGTACTCTATTACAGAGTACCTGCACTTATATTTTTAGTGACTGGTTGGACTGGTATTCCCTGTATCTGATCCTTATTTGTTCAAGGTTTGCAGTGGCATCCCCAATGTGGAAGATTCACTAATCACTTCAGTGTCTGCTATTCGGATGCAAACCACGTTACGTGACACATGAGAAGAGGAGAAGGGCCTCACCAAATGAGAGAAGTATGAAACACTTGCAGGAAACTGGTGAGATTTGGTGGCAGAGCAGCACTTTAGCGGTTAAACATTGATGCCGAGGAGTGAAATAAGCATAAAGCAGAAGAGAGAAGTCACGCATGGTTTGAGAGGAAACAGTCCAAAACGAACCAGCAGCTTTGCAGTTCTGAAACCAGACATGAGGAAACACATTGCAGTATCAGGAAATACAAGATTATCAGCGATGTTGCGGTGCTCTAAAACCAGAAATAGTCTGAGCAGCACAGATTTATCCAATGGTACTTCCAACCCACTCAGGAGGTAGGAAGCATACAAAAAAATAAAATAGGTCACAAAAAAAGAGACTAGACTGGATAATTGCTCACAAACGTACAACCATGTTTTCAAAGCAGGATTCTTCTTATATAAACCCAATATATGTACACCAGGACAGAAAAAGAAGGGGGTTACTGCGGACACAAATTATAACGCTAACATTATGGAGCCAAAGAAACATCTACCTTGGATATGGTGTGTGCATCTGCTCTTGGACAACAAGGACCACATTACACAGACAGACATTACAGACAGGGTTCCCGGGGAGGCAGTGCTTTAAATGGAAAAATAGAAGTGCAGGTACTCTGTACCAGAGTACCTGCTTGTTTCTGAGAAGTGCCGGTACTCTCCAATTAAAAGTATTACGGTTTTCTTGAGATATGCCGGTACTCTCCATCTCAAAATAAAAAAGTGTTGGTACTCAGTACCGGAGAGTACCGGCCCATTTAAAGCACTGCGGGGAGGAATGGGTGTGTGATATCAGATTCTTTGGTATTTTTGGTATTTTTTCCTCACGCAAACTTGTATAAGCAACCTATTTTCTTCATATGTCTAGCCTGTTATGAGACTCCTACCAGGGTTCCGTCCCAAAATGAATTCTTAGATCATGTAAATATTTCAACATTTATGTGGCACACTCAATATATGTGAATGATAATCATATCAATGTAATGTCTTTATTATGAATTACCAAATTAATTCAAGTTCGTGGTCGTAATCTTTTCATTACACATTCATTGATTTCCTCTGAATAATTGTCCATATTTCAATTTTTATGTGCTTATTTCTTAAATGTTATTTATAGAGATAATAACCCAATGCATTTCAGTTCATAACCTTTGTCATGCTTATATGTAAGCAAACAATAATAATAATTTAATGAGCTGATTACCTTTGGAGACACATTATCGACGTAAGTAGAACGACTTTAACTTTCCTCATGAAGAGAGAAAAAGCTGAGGTAAGATTATCAGCAGATCATATGTTCAACTGGGTAACCAAGGGGAGATTTAGGTATGAAGATCAATAGGGGAATGATTTACATGGTCATATGTATGGCAAATTAACAAGACGTTATGATATACTGTTAAGAAGAATGACATTAATTCTGAAATTAACTATTTTTGCAAAATGCTTTAATTATGGAAAAATCACACACACAGGCATATTTATTGGCAGTGTTACAATTATTTATATTGCGCTGTGCTACTTCTCCTTCCAAGAAACTATGCGGAACTGTGGTACATCTCCTTCTAAAAATCTCCAAAGCGTGCATTTTTCTGCAAAACAATCTGTCATCCTACTTTTCTTATCTTTCAAAAACTATGTGGAATAACGTCAACAATAATAATCTGGTATTTGGCAAACCCACATAATAGAGACAACATCCAATAATACAAACTGTAATGAGTACTGCTTAAAAAAGTACAAGGCAAGATGAAGGCAGCTCCTGACATTGGCTTCGAAGTACGTTTTGTGAAAATAAAACAAAATAGGCTTTGGTGGGAGACCTCCTTCCACCGATGACAATGGAAGGGCAAAAATGTACACAAAATATGAGCAGTGCTTCAAAGGGACAGGTAATGCCCGTAACTGGGTACCTGCAGCAGGGAGTAGATGCACTCAGGGACTGATCCTCCGCAATAGCGAAGGAGCATCTCCCCTCTGGCTAAGAGCTAGCAGCTGAAAAATAAAACAATATTTTACTATTGTTTTATTTTTCAGCTGCTCTCTCATCCGGCATGTGCAGGAAGGGATGGGGCTGGGCCATAGGAGAGGGGAGGAGGAGTGGAGTGCACTTAAGTGCATGCACATGTGAGTTTGGCCGGCGGTCTTAGGCCCTCCAAACTGATACGTACACTTAAATTTCTCCAACCCAGCTGTGTTGCACAGCTGGGTTGGAGAAACAGCACAGATTCCTTAACACTGTCTGAGCAGCAGACCAAGCCGCTCAGACGAATCCTGGTTCTGCTCTCATGCTAGGTATAGCATCAAAGCAGCACCAGGATTGCATGGGGAGTCTGTACTCATGTCCCAAGGACTGCTGTGACACCACCAGGAGAAAGAAGAGCGAGGTGGCTGGCATCAGCACAGGTACTTTTTTTTTATTAATATTTTATTTCCCCTGTCCCATCACCCCCTCCCAGCCCTCCCCTTGAGATTTGCAGCAGCCACGGCTGGCTGCACTTCTCAGAAGGGGTTCAATAATCTTGAAGGGTGAGTACCAACACGTATCAGGAGCAAGCAGGTGTTCTGAAAGGGTAAGAACTTTCACTTCTCTATTTCTTTTTAAATCACTGCCTATGAGACTAAACAAGTGATGCTGGGAGCTAATATTTCTTTGAACCTAACAAATGAGAGATTATGTGATGCAAGAGCAACAGTGAAAGAGAAATGGTCTATTCACAAAGGTAAGTTACACATGTGAGTAAGTTAAGCGTGTAACTTTGATGAAGCAGAAAATGAAGGTTTTGATTTATTAACGCTTAAACGTAGTGCTGGAATAATCATGTGTGACATTAACCGAATTAATAAAGATTGTACGGGGACAAAATGTGCCCTCAGAGTAGTTTGCCATCATTTATACGCGTGCTTTATATAACGTGAAATTCTTTAAAGCATTCAGGAGTGCGATGAAGGGGGAGTCTTACATTAAAGCGAGCGTAGGAGAAGAGACGCCGCCCGAGGGTACACCAGCTTACATTGTAATGGAAGAAAAGGGGGTAGCTCCGTGTCTTTGGCTAAAGCAATGGCACAAGTGGACAGAGAAACATGGGAGCGTAGCGTTCCCGATACATGGGACATTCAATATAAGGATTTTAGAGAATTTGAGATTCACGATGTACGACATGAAGGTGCCTCCGAAGCCAGCACAGTTTGAGGCTCTAGCAATTTGGGAACTAATGGCCAGACAGAAACAGCAAAAGAAGTTCGAGACCAGGATGAGAAAGGTAGAAAAGACACTAGCGGATGCTAGGTGGGATAATGCACAGAAGGTGTGGAGGTCAGATGTATTGCAGGGGATAAAATTGTTCCCCGCAATTACTAAGGAAGGAGAAGAGACAGGTAAGAAAGCCACCTGTAAGACAGACAGGAAGTGTTCCAAGGATAGAGAGGACGAGGAAAAGTTGAGAAGAGAAGAGGAGTTAGAGGATGAGGAGTTAATAATGCAATTGCTGAACGACCGTCCACCGCCTTATGCAGAGAATGGACAAGGTCCAAGTACCAGTTCTGCCCCTCCGGCACCGGTACAGAACAGTGAAACCCAGAGTTCAGGAGCGTCATCGGGATCTAAGGACCCGAGTCTGCTGTTCACCCCGCAGATACCGCAGGTTAGGAGAATATATCCAGATGTGCCCGTGTTGAAACCAGCAGAAAATTATCAGCCGCAAATGCCAGGGTACTACAGTAGTGATAACAGTGCAGGAATGATTCTAGATCCAACAGTAAGGGGAGTACAGAATGGTTACAACCAAACAATGGCACAAGCTGAATCAACTCAGTTTTTGATGCCTCAAAAGCAGATGCAGGGAGGAAACGCATATGCTCAAATGACGGGGAGCCAGATGGGCATGCCAACAATGATGACCCATGGTGTGGGAATGAACATGTCACAGAACATGGGGAATGGACAGAACCCAGACGCGATATCCTTACCCATTACTGTAGGTCCAGCGGTACCTCTGTATAGTCAGCCTAATTCGGGTCTGAACAGTCAGGGATCAATGCTGCAGAATGGGACAGAAAGAAGATGCATAGAAAACACTCCAGGGATAACTCCGATAGCGGCTCAGCCAACCGGGTCTGGGTCCTTGATGGAGTTTAGTCCCATATGTGCTCAGTCAACACTGGTGAGGTCGAGCCCCCCACTGATAATACCTCTCACATCGAACACTGAAAAGCTGCCGCAGCCATCGATGGCAGTTGATGTGAACGCTACCCTGATGGGGGTGAATGCGCAACAGTTGACACAGTGGTTCAACAGTATGAATTCTACACAAAGTTCAGTTAGTGGGAAAGGAGAAGACTATATGAATAGGGTCAGGTTGAACATGGAAGCACAAGAATTGGTGGAAGGGACGATGGGTGTGAACAGGTTAGAGTCCTACACGGAAGAAGAGCTGAGGTATCTATGTCCCAGGATTACGAAGGAAGTGAACAAGATACATAAGAGCTTGCAGGAAGCAGCTGACAGAAACGGGGTTGACATAGACAAGACGAAACACTTGAGCAGGAGCTACAGGTTAGATTTTGGGACCACAGATTTTGAACACATGAGGTCAGCAGGCATGAAGACCCACCTTAGAGAATTGTTGCAGAGTGCACAAGTGTGGAGGTGCTTAGACAAATGGGAAAGCAGGTGGGTAAAGAGGAAGGATAAGAGGAGGGACAGTGCTACAGAGCACAATGAGAAAAGACCGCAGAGTGGTGATACAGTAACAATGTTACCAATGAGGGAAACAGCAGGAGGAAAATTAGTACATGTACCATGGCACAGAAGCGACATTCAGTCCTTTACGGACGATTTGCCCAAACTAAGAGAGAAACCAATTGAATGGTATCAGCAGACTGATAGGTTTGTGAAGCTTGCAAAATGTCTCTGGGAAGACCTGAATACTCTCTTTGAGATTGTGGTTCCGGCAGATTTGTGGGAGGATTGCAAAAGAGCTGTAGGTTGGCCGACAAGTGAACCAGAGAGGGACAGGGAGACAGGTGCACCATCACCTTTGGTGATGAGCTTGTACTATAAGGTGATTGAGCATTTGAAAACGAAGGTACCCGCGAAAAACGTGGATTGGCAGAAGATTGACCGAACTGCCCAAGAGACTAAAGAATCGATTCATAGTTACTATGAGAGGTTGTTGAAGGCGTTCAAGAACTACAGTGGCACGGAAACAGTAGAGGCTAAGGACATGCTCCATTTTGTTTTCAGATTTGTGGAAGGGCTGAGGCCAGAGATAAGTCAGATGATAAAGTCGCATTTGATTTGTTGGCAGTCGAAACCGATCAATGAGGTCTTGACTTATGCGAAATACTGTAGCGACGAAATTGAAGTGAAACAGAAAAGGTTGAAAGAGAAGGTGATGATGATGCAGCTTAAGGCAGCTCAAACAGGTTTGCAGGGTTTGCAAGGTCTGCAAGGTTTGCAAGGGATGCAAGGGTTCCAACAGCAGGTACCACAACCGCAGTTGCAGTTGCAGGGAAACATGGCGTTTCAGCCACAGGCCAGAGGCAGAGGCAGAGGAGGTTTTGTGAATAATGGTCCGGATTTGAACACTGTTGTGACGGGTGTGCAGGCAATGAAGAAGGTGATGCCGTGTCACGTGTGCGGAATCGTAGGTCATTGGAAACGCGAGTGCCCGATGGTGGTGCAGGAAGGTGCAGGTGTAGGTGCAGGTGCAGGTGCAGGTGCAGGTGTAGGTGTTGGTCAGCAAAACAATGATGTCAATGCATTTCAGACAATGAGAGGACCGAAAATGAGAGGTCCAAACGCGAATTTTCAGACTGTAAATCAATTGCAGGGATTGCAACCTATGCAGCCGCAGCAGATGCAGATGCCTCGCATGCAGATGACGCAAATGCAGCCGATGCAACAGCAGTTACCTATGGTACCTAATCAGCAAATGCAAATACCCTTGGCACCAATGAGTCAGCAGCAAGTGATGGTTCCTCCACAGGTAACGGGTCAGGCAATGAGTACAAATGGCACAGTACAACAGTTCCCATTACACAGTGAGAGTGGAATAAACAACGTATGGGAGAGTGAAAGTTCAGGAGAAGAAGGAGATTGTGTGCTTGCGGCATCCTTGGAAGTTGATCAAAGGGGTCCGTACGTAGAGGGAAGAGTAATGGGTCATCGTGTCTCATTCTTGGTTGACACGGGAGCCACACGTTCAACAGTTAAGAGTAGTGAAGTTCCAAATTTGCCACTCTCAGGGAGGACAGTTCAAGTGGTGGGAGTAGCAAACAGACATCTGACGAACCCAATAACAGATCCGGTACCAGTCAGTATCGGTACCTATCAAGGGGTGCATCAGTTTGTGGTATGTGACTCAAGCCCGATAGCACTATTAGGAAGAGACCTATTGTGCAAATTAGGTTGTTCGATCATGTGTTCAAACGAAGGAATAACAATACAAACGAGCAATGATGGGGAGGAGGAGGACAGTGTAGAGGGGGATGAGATGGAAACAGTCGACGAAGAGTATCCTCTGATTTGTCTCTTCCCGATGATAACTGAAGAAGATATCCCAGCAGAATTACGGGAAACAGTCGGAAAGGAAGTGTGGGACATGACAGGGAAAGAGGTGGGATTGATGAAAGGAGTGGAACCAGTAAAAGTGATGGTAAAACCCTATGCGATCTTTCCCCAGACCCCACAATACCACATGCCACAAGATACCCTCATGAAAGTTGCTCAACTCATTGACGAATTTGTAAAGCAGGGGGTACTGAAAGAAGTGTTAAGCAGTCCATGTAATTCACCAATAATGGGACTAATAAAGCCGAGTGGAAAGGTCCGACTTGTGCAGGATTTGAGGAAAATAAATGACATCATAATAAAGTGCTGCCCTGTCGTACCGAATCCAGCTGTGATAATGTTTCAAGTTCCTTGCGATGCTGAATGGTTCTCAGTCATCGATTTGTCACAAGCATTCTTTTCTGTGCCTCTTCATGAGGACAGCCAATTCCTCTTTTGCTTCAAATTCCTAGACAGAGTATACAGTTGGTGTCGAATTCCTCAAGGGTTTTCTGAGTCACCGTCAATCTTCAATCAGATTCTAAAGAAAGATCTGGAAGCACTAGAATTGCCATTCGAGTCAACCCTAGTACAGTACATTGATGACCTACTGGTTGCATCAAAGACAGAAAATGGCTGCACAGCCGATACCATTGCTCTGTTGAACCA
Source organism: Pleurodeles waltl (assembly GCF_031143425.1). Taxonomy (NCBI): domain Eukaryota; kingdom Metazoa; phylum Chordata; class Amphibia; order Caudata; family Salamandridae; genus Pleurodeles; species Pleurodeles waltl. The sequence continues at coordinate 519,697,823 of NC_090450.1, read as the reverse complement.
TTTGGGAAGGAATGGACATAAGGTGTCTCCTTCCAAATTACAGTTCTTTCAGAAGAAAGTGAAATACTTGGGTCACCAAATAGAGAAAGGGTCACGGAGAATAATGAAGGAAAGAATTACAAGCATACTTCAGATGAGTCCACCAAAGACAAGGAAGGAGGTGAGGAAGTTTTTGGGAATGGTGGGATATTGTCGCCAGTTGATTCCCAACTTCTCGTCTCTAGCGAAGCCCCTACTGAAATTGACCCAAAAGGATGCCTTGGATGAAATTGAGCTGAAAGGAGACGAGATGGATGCTTTTGTGGAATTGAAAGAGTGCATGTGCAGGGCTCCAGCTTTAGGTATGCCTGACTACACAAAGCCTTTCACATTGTTTTGCCATGAACGTGATGCATGTTCTTTGTCTGTCTTGACCCAAGCCCATGGTGGCGTAAACAGACCAGTAGCGTATTTTTCAGCTACTTTGGATCCGGTTGCAGCAGCACTCCCAGGGTGTTTGCGCGCCGTAGCAGCAGTTGGTATCAGCCTCACTCAGAGTGAAGGAATAGTGATGGAACACCCAGTAACAGTCATGGTCCCTCACTCAGTTGAGATACTTTTGACCCGCTCCCGAACGCAACACATGACTGGAGCAAGACTCACAAGATATGAAACGACAATTCTGGGCTCACCGAATGTGCAGCTGAAAAGGTGCACTACGTTGAATCCAGCAACCTTGCTTCCTGGAGAAAATGCCGAAATTGAGAACGCTGAAGACGTCGAGCATGACTGCCTTCAGGTGACTGAATTTTGCACAAAACCCCGACCGGACATCAAGGATACTAAGCTTGATGTAAATGACCAAATTCTTTTTGTTGATGGTTCATGTCTAAGAGATGGGATGGGGATTTTGAAAGCAGGATATGCTGTATGTACTGTAACAGGTGTCTTGGAAGCGGGATGGCTTCAAGGAGTCTATTCTGCACAAGTAGCAGAACTTGTTGCCCTTACAAGAGCATGTCAACTGTCTGCATTGATGAAAGTCACCATTTACACTGATAGTCAATACGGGTTTGGGATTGTGCACGACTTTGGACAACTATGGTCACAGAGAGGGTTCCTGACTTCTTCAGGATCCCCAGTGAAGAACGGGGAGAGGATAAGGGAATTGTTACACGCCATTCAAGTGCCAGCTGAAGTTGCAGTGGTAAAGTGCAGTGCTCACACGAAAGGACAGGACTATGGCCCTCATTCTGACCTTGGCGGGCGGCGGAGGCCGCCCGCCAAAGTCCCGCCGTCAGGTTACCGTTCCGCGGTGGAAAGACCGCGGCGGTAATTCTGACATTCCCGCTGGGCTGGCGGGCGGCCGCCTTCAGGCCGCCCGCCAGCCCAGCGGGAAAGAGGCTTCCACGATGAAGCCGGCTCGGAATCGAGCCGGCGGAGTGGAAGCTGTGCGACGGGTGCAGTTGCACCCGTCGCGTATTTCACTGTCTGCGCAGCAGACAGTGAAATACATTTAGGGGCCCTCTTACAGGGGCCCCTGCAGTGCCCATGCCAGTGGCATGGGCACTGCAGGGGCCCCGCAACCCCCCCTACCGCCATCCGGTTCCCGGCGGTCGGACCGCCGGGATCTGGATGGCGGTAGGGGGGGTCGGAATCCCCTCGGCGGCGCAGCAAGCTGCGCCGCCTTGGAGGATTCAATGGGGCGGCGGGACACTGGCGGGAGACCGCGAGTGTTGCCGGTCCGACCGCGGCTTTACCGCCGCGGTCGGAATCCCCATTGGAGCACCGCCGGCCTGTCGGCGGTGCTCCCGCGGTCCTATGTGTCTCTGGGAAATGCATATGCAGATCAAGTCGCAAGATTTTGTGCTTTGAACTGTATATTACTAAGGGATGATTGGAATACAATAAGTGAACCAGAACTCGAACCAGCTGAAGCATTTGCCTTGAAGGTTGTAGATACAATAGAAGAACTAAAAGCACTACAGAATAATGTCAGGGAGGATGAAAGAGATTCCTGGATTAAATCACAGTGTATAAAGAGACAAGATGAGTTATGGGTTTCACATGAGGGAAAATTTGTTTTGCCAAATAGTCTCTTATCACAGCTTGCGCGGTTCTATCATGGGCAAGCTCACCTAGGGAGAGATGCCATGATAAGATTGTTCAAAACTGATTGGTTTAACCCCAGATTTCGCCAAGCTGCAGAAGCAGTTTGCCATCGATGTGTCACTTGCCAGCAGATGAACCCAGGAAAGGGAACAGTTGTGAGCGCGAGTCACATTGGTAGGGCAAGCGGTCCTTTTAGTCGAATGCAGATGGACTTCATTGAGATGCCTGTGCATGGGGGTCTGAAATATTTGTTGGTGATTGTGTGCATTTTTAGTCACTGGATTGAGGCATACCCCACACGTAGAAACGACAGCCTTACAGTTGCCAAGCTATTGTTGAGGGAGTTGATACCACGTTTCGGATTCCCGATCTCTTTAGAATCAGATAGGGGAAGTCACTTCAACAATGAGGTGATGAAGTTACTTTGCGAAGCACTGAACATTGAGCAAAAGCTGCACTGTAGCTATCGCCCTGAAGCCTCAGGACTGGTGGAGCAGATGAATGGTACGCTGAAATCGAGAATGGCAAAAATATGTGCATCGACAAATTTGAAATGGCCTGACGCATTGCCCTTAGTGCTAATGTCAATGAGAAACACTCCTGATAGAAAAACTGGATTGTCTCCGCATGAAATAGTCATGGGCAGAGCTATGAGACTTCCTGCAGTTCCCGCAAACATGCTTTTGAATATTACAGATGATATGGTGTTAGACTACTGCAAAGGACTGGCTGACGTGGTTCGCTCTTTCTCTCACCAGGTGGAAGCGACCACCTTGCCACCGATCCAAGGTCCAGGACACGCACTGAAAGCAGGTGACTGGGTCGTGATAAAGAAGCACGTGAGAAAATCGTGTCTGGAACCCCGTTGGAAAGGCCCTTTCCAAGTGATCCTGACGACAACTACCGCTGTGAAGTGTGCAGGGGTTCCCAACTGGATTCACGCCAGTCACACAAAGAAGGTGTTGTGTCCCACAGATGAGGAAGTTGAAGCGCTGAAAGTACCAGTGCCTGATAAAGCAGTGCCGAGTGCTGAGACAGAACAAAAGCGAACTGAAAGCGAACAGGCAGAAGCAGGAGAAAAAGAGATATTCTCCGACAACGAAGACACCAACTCACTTGGGGGAGACCAAGGAGAAAGTTCAGACAGCGACGAAGAAGCTGCAGGTGACAAAGAGCCTGAAGCAGCTGAGGGTAGCAAAAAGCCTGAAGCAGCTGAAGGTGACAAGGAGCCTGAAGCAGCTGAAAGTGATAAAGAGCCTGAAGAAAGTAACGGTGACGAAGGGCTCGAGAAAGGCGAAGAGGCAGGAGAGCCTGATCAGAGGAGGGCTTTCCCAGAAGCAGACGATACAGAAAAAGAAAAAGAGAACGTGATTGATTCCCCAGAAGGAGGGAACAAGGCAGAACAGAACGAAAGAGTTCAAGCCTCTACAGAAAAGATCGCAGATCCATCAAATGGACATGGTGCAAAGAGAAGACTAAGTATCTCACCAATAAAAGAAAAGGGTAAAGAAAGTTTGAACGAAGGAGGAAGGCCGAAAGTGAAAGAGAAAAGAAAAGAAGTGACTGTTGTGGATCAATCGTCAAGTGAAGAAAAAGACTTGACAAAAGAGGAAAGTACCAGCGAAGCAGAGTCGAAAAGGGAAGCAAAATTGAAAAGGAAAAGGATACCGAACAGGAGGTATTCTGGTCCTGAGTGGGCATATGCAGTCAATGATGATTGGACTGACGAGTTTGTATCTCTAAGCATCGAGAACGAAGAAGAAGAAGAGATACCAATAGAAAAGAAAAGTTTCATAGACTCTGTCGATTGAAAGAGTAAATGATATTGCTCGCTACAATATAACGTGAAAGAAACAACCAGCTGAGACATTGTTAAACTGGAGGAGACATTTGCTAAACTGATAAAGACTGAGTTATTGCCGAATTGAGACAAATGCTGCTAACCGATAAGTGACTGGCCTTTTGAAGAAGACGGTGTGAACATTGCGCTTGTTCAGCTTTGTAACTGAATTGCTAAATAGTTTCATTTATAAGTGCTTCTAGCTCTCTGATTCTATACAGATCATGACTAGGTACGCTACGCAAAATAATAGAAAGAAATATTGTAAATACGTGTGTATAGGCTTGGTAATTACATGTGTGATAATAATAATGGCAATTGTGTTTGGAATGCATGGAAAGGGTGAAAGTGAGAATATCGAGGCTTCTACTATTGTTCCTGTTACTGTCACTGAACTAACACCATTGAAAAGACTAGCATTGGATGAGAGGCTCTTGCACGATAAGAAAGAGCTTTCGTATAACGTTTTCTATCGCTTGCTAACAGAGTATGTTGAGACTATGGATGCGAAGGATTGTTATGTGTGTACACAGATACCGACATCAGTGAAGGAGGGGGTGACATATCACCACATGCCTCTTACATACGGGATTACATGTAGTATAGTAATGTCTAGGTTTTATGGTCAAACTAACATACAGTATTTTTACTCGAATTATGATGTTACCTTTGCTTATGTTCCTATAATAGCGCAGCTAAGCCAGACTGCAAAATATTGGGATTATAAAATTATGGGGGAATTTTTCGAGCCAATGCAACCTTTTGAAACGGCTCATGCTCATAGGGAGAACCTTACTTGCTCAGTCTCTGCTGTAGAAATAAGTTTTTTAGATCGCACAGATGATAGAAGGGCTCAAATGAAAGCGAAATTAGAAAAGGAGCTACATAAGAGGACTTCAGTAGATAATTATGATTTTGCTGCTATCAAAACACAAGGGAAAATAGCTTTAGATGCTTGGCACGTAGGGAAGTTTTGTATATATCGAGGAGAATCTTATTATGACAATATTTTTGTAGGAGCGAGTGAATGCAAACATACGTTTATTTTTAAGGCCAAATGGACATTCATGATGGACGGACTTGACCCTGTCATCCCAGGTGTATATTTCATTTGTGGGCATAATGCTTATTATCGTCTTCCAAAGGGATGGTGGGGGAGATGTTATTTGGGTATAGTGTTCCCAAAGGTTTATCAACTGGATGACGTATCGATGATACAAAAGACATCTGGATCCCATCGTATCCAGAAAAGAGAGACCGCAGCTGCTGTGGTAGGTGATATATTTGGAGCCATGATTCCTTCATTGGGAGTTGTGTTGAATTCCATCAAGATCCGAAAGTTGTCTACTATAGTGGATAACATGCTGACAAAGTTTTCAGGTGCTATAATCCTGATAGATGCTGAGCTTGCAGCGGAAAGAGCCATGACTCTTCAAAATAGGCTTGCTTTAGACATTCTTTTAGCAAAGGATGGAGGCGTTTGCAAAATGATTGGTGCACGTCACTGCTGTACATATATACCGGATAATAGTGTGAAGATTAAAACTATGCTTGCTAATCTAACAAAAGAAAGTGCAGATTTGAAGGAATTGAAAGAACCAGGAGTGTGGGAGAAGGTTGGAAAGGGACTTGCTTCAGTGGGACATTGGCTTGGGGGAATTTGGAATGGAATATTATTGAAAATAATAGAAGGAATATTAATAGTAATAATTTGTGTATTTGGAATTTGGGGAATAAAAAGGAGAATAATAATGATTATGGAAAGAATTAAAAGAAGAAAGGAGGAGAAAATTATGAAAAGAATGGCAGAAGAATACAAAGCGCAAACTAGGGGAATTAAAAGGAAAAGGGAACTGACAGAATTTTAATGGAATAAAATTTGTGGGCATGATTTGTGTGATGACAAGTAGTCATCAGAGGAGGGATTGATGAAGCAGAAAATGAAGGTTTTGATTTATTAACGCTTAAACGTAGTGCTGGAATAATCATGTGTGACATTAACCGAATTAATAAAGATTGTACGGGGACAAAATGTGCCCTCAGAGTAGTTTGCCATCATTTATACGCGTGCTTTATATAACGTGGTGAATTAGAATTGCACTAATCCGACATAATCATAAACGTGTGCTACGATTTGCTTGTTTGAAATGTTTTAGCTTAGCATTACTTTAGCGGAGGCTTTGGCCTAGTTGCCTGGTCTCACGGTTTAGATGCTCGTATTTTTCCACTGTGCTAATAAACGTGTATTCTTGCTTGAAGCTGTACTTTTCCACAGAAACCATTCACATGCTTATCTTAAAGTTAGTGCCAGCCTGGCATATTTTCTCTTTAATTCAAGGTCGACTTGCAGGTGCGGACAATGGAGGCTCTGAGAGTAAGCTAATTGGGAAACAATGTTGCGATTTGCGTACCCATCTCCAAGGATAATGTATGCTTAAGTGAAAGCTTGAGAACTGTCGTTTTTGATTGGTCAATTTGAAGCTAACCTATGAACCCTCCAATGGAGACCCTACAGGACTTGAACTGTTGTCTATAAAAACCAGGTGCACGAGAAGAAGGGATGCCATTTGCCCGCGATTACGAACATTCGGACATCGTAGCTATTATGGCCCACTTTGCTGCGACGCCATTTTGAGAGACTTTGATGCTTTCTCTAATCGAGAGAAAGAAACTTTAAATGATTCTTGCCCTAGAGACTGTAACTTTGATTTGATCCCTTTGCATGAAGTAGTAGTTTTACCTTGCCGCCGTGAGGCATTTGCCCCGTCCACCCCTGCCCCTTTGCCCCGTCCAATGCCGAAAGAAAAGGGTACCCATGATGACCGAAGAATGGTACCTGTGAGACGAAGACTTCCTTGTATGCTGATCGTAATTGGTAAATATGAAAGGAAATTGTAAAATTGCATTGTGTTTCTTTTAGGTAACCAACTGCTGATTTTGGTAAGAGCCCTAGTTAGGAGTTTTCTAAATTAATGTTGCTAAATTGTTTTTGCATGAAGTCCCACATGCCGATGCTAATTTGAGGTTAGACGAGGATTCCATATGTTGCACGATGCAATTTGAGATCTTGTTATGCTGACTAAATGTATGCCATTAGTTCATTACAGATTATCGTATTAGTGATTTGCATTGCCATTATCGAATGCCTTGTGATTCAAATGCTTCATAGATTGCACTTGTTTCGACGTTATGGACAGCTATTAATGTTCATTTATGTTTATCATTTGGTGTTGAGACACATTTACATTGTGCTAGCTTTGTTAATATAGGGAAATAAATTCACTAACTTTGCAATAAACTGGTGTGGTTATTCCTGACTGAAAGGTCAGGGTTCGCCGAAATGTATTCTGGATTAATTGTTAAGTGTTATGTTGTTCAAGGTGTTGCTTATGTTCGTTATTGATTATTGATTTTGATGAGATTGATCGATTAAGAGTACAGAGAGTTCCCACTAAGTCAAAAGATTCATCGGCCTAAAGAGCGTCCAGACGTAGGTAAATTTATTACCACGTTCCGCTCTATCAACTTTGCTCTTAATCTTTTAAGTAACATCAGTACGTGTGGCATTCATCATTTCTGAGTGTAAAGATATTAAAAAGTATAGATTTACAGGTCTTCATCCACCTAAGTTTAGGATGTGGAGTCAGAATAATCATAATTTACAACTGTATAGTTGCCACAAGTAACTTACAACCATAATTCACATGCACAGGTCCTTTGCACTAGTGGTTGAACCTCTGCTTCGAGGGCACAGACCTCTGCATTGTATTGAATAGGCAACCACATTTAAAGCAGAACCTCCTTACTTGGGGTGGAGACCTCTGCATTGTACTGAATAGAACTCCGCACGGAAGTGATTACGAATATTATATACACCTGATAGAAATCACCCACACCTTAGACAGATTCAATTACAACCACATAAATACTGCATTCTCCACAGGACCTGCTTATTTTCTCTTTGACTTCTGGATTGTGCAGGCCACACCTTTAGGCAGAACCATGCAGACTACCACTCACTTCAAGAGGAAGAGAAATGTACTGAGGAGGAGAGAACCTTTGCAGTACATTTTGTGGTAAAATTCTCCGAATACATACATGGGATGCCTTCTAGCAGGTTACAGACTCTGTGGATGCCATTGTGAATGCAAGTGGCAAGACGAGAGGAGGCGGGTGAAGGAGAAGTTTTCCAAGGTTCATTTGGCTGAAGTTCTTCATAGAATGCCAACTGGATCCTGTCTCCATCTCACTCCCTTCAGGAAGGATGACCTCTCTACAATGCATCCCCACCTGCTATATGGGCTGCCTCTTTCAGACAATACAAGTGTGGTGCCAGGTAAGATTATAACCCCCATCCCTCCCAACTCTTTCTATCTCTCTAAAACCAAACCTACAAGCACTCATCCATATCATTTTACTCATACCTGCATTTTTAATTATCCATCACATATATACCCCTCCTAAACACCTTATAACGTAAGCATGATACATTCATACATGTTGTGTTAATGTTGATTTTAGTACTCCATCATAGGCCAATTCTTTTAAGGTAATTGGGTGCTTTAGCTGGGGCAGAATTGTTTTCAACTTGAGCAAGGCAAAACACAGGGCAAATCTTGCAGTGCAACCTACCTACACACAAAGACATGTGCTTATACTAACAATCTCACTAACACACTGAAAAGGATTTCTATCACCTATTTTAATAAATCCTAATGTGTTTTACAATGTCGTTTAACTATAGTAAAATTTAACCTCTCTTACGCTATTGTACACTCAAAGTTTTATTTTAACCAAGGCTTCATGTTGTTGCCCCGTCCATCACCTGGCACAACATCGACTTCTGCACCTAGCAGTGCACCAGCGCCCAGACTGGCACCACATAGCAGACACTTGGTACACACTGGTAAGTTTAATGTCTACTCTTTTGCCTAAGTATCCACGGGCCAGATGTAGCCAGTGTTTTTGCATTCACAAGCGGCCCTAATTGCGGAATCGAACAGTTTGTGAATGCAAAAAATCAACTTGGTATGGAAGAAACTGAAATCGCAATTCTATAACACGTCACTGAATTTCAATTTGGGTTTATGAGTGCATACCAGTTCGGTATTTGGAAGCAGTGAGTTTAGGGTATCCCTTCAAATTACCAAATTGCAGTGGGATGTCCTAATGTTTTGCGGCCAAAATCTGAGGGCAAAACATTCATGTAAAGGTAGTAGTAAGGCATTCATAAATAGGAAGGAGTCTCCTGGGCGCCTTATCTTTTGTTAATGTTGAAAAAAACATTTTTACGATCAGCAGTGCATCCTTAAAAAAGTTAGTTACCTTTTACATTTTTAATCACTTTCAATTTTCCTTTAAAGAAAATGGGCTGCATTTAAATAAAAATGATCGCTTTATTTAAAGACAGACATGGTTTTCTGCTTACCTCAACAGACCACTATTACTTTGAATGTAGTAATTCATGGTGGGTCGGAATTTCCAACCTACCTTATTAACATTCATGAGTCAGTGCAGAATTTCTGTTGAATGTTACTGCCTCCATTCTTTGTACATCTGGCCCTAACATCTTTATCTATTACTGAATGGGGTAGCTGTATGTCTTTTGTCTTGGCACCATGCTAAATATATCACTTTGTTTTTTTATATATGGTACATTGTCTTAAAACACTAGCCTCATATTTGGAAATGTATCTGTAGCAAAATAAGATTTCTTTTAACTAGGCCTGGGTGCAACTCATGTAGTTTCACTCCATGGAATTCTCTGGAGTTACAGAAAAATGCAGCAAGATTCCAAGGAGTTCTGTGAGGGGGAGGAATTGAGCATGTTACGCTGCTTGTGCTGATTTTTACTACCTAGAGCTTGTGCGCTGTAAAATTAGCATGAATGGCGCTACACGTGGCATGCTGCAGCATGGCAGAGAGCGCTGCTTCTTCTTGCTGTTCGAGGACATTTTCTCCTCAAGCGACAGGATAATTTCCACCAAACACCTGTTCTCTCAACACTTCAAACCTCTGTGGTCATTCACTCAACCCTTCATCTCAGTAGATCTAATGCTTGCCTTTCTTCTCATGAAACAACATTTTCCTACTTTTTGCCAATCCAAACTCAACTTGGGGCATGCCTCAGCATTGATCAATTTTACCTTTACCTGATCCCACTCACTCTGAGGTGCCCTATTGATTTTGTGCTCAAGTTCTAGCCTTCTGTCCTCTAATTTTTCAATAAACTGTTTCTCAGGTTTAGTTAACTTACGTGCCAGCCTTCATTTTGAGCACTAGAAACATCAATATATGTCAAAGATTGAAAGAAATGCCACACTGTGTCCATGCACCTAGTGTTATAACGAGGATTAGAATGTTTTTACGTAGGCACATGCTCAATAACTAAATCAAGGTTCAAGGAATAATATTCAAAACAACCCTGATGATAAAGATGACTAAGCATTATACTACCCAACAACAAATATGTGTGAGGCAAGTGATGATAGGTCACTACCTCCACAGTATATGCAGGCATGTAAGCACAAATGTAGCAGTTGTGAGTGCATGGCTCTAGACTATTTGTGCAACAGGTTACACACACATTATTCCCTCAGTTCACTTGAAAGTTATCTCCATGTAAACCATCATACAAAGGCCTGAATTTGACAAAAGTGGTGCTGCATCCAAATACAGTACCACTTTTCTTGCACCCCCACCATCACCATATGTGCGCTGTATTTAATATATGGGCACCATTGGCGCAGGGTGGGGGCAATAGCGTCAACATTTGTGATGCTACTGATATACTATGCAGGATTAGCGGCAAAATGTTGCAGCTAATCGTGCAGAGTACATAGGAACCCATTGAAAACAATGGTATGCCCCCTTTTAACCCCTGCTCTGTGTAGGTGTTAAAAATAGCCGCTAAAAATGGTACAGTGGAATCTCCTAGATTGCACCATTTTTGTGGTTCCCCTAATGGGGGAAAGGGTTGCATGCATTGCGCCACTTTGTAACTATGCCGTGGCGAATTTGGCCTGGTTGGGCCATATTAGTGACATCAAAAATTATGCTAATGTGACGCAAGGAGGCGCTAGGATTTCTTAAATCTGAGCCTACATTTATACTGTTTGCCTAAGTGAGTTGCATTAGGCGTAGCTATCATGGAAGCATTTTCAACAGGAAAATGTAAGCCCACTAATAGGCAAATCATAAAAAAGACTAAGACAACTGCTATTGCAATTAGTATCTCACTCCATGTTTTGGGTGAAGTAAACACCATAGCTTCTTCAGAGTCAGACTTAAAGGAACACAATTTAAAAAGCAAAAACAAATTCTACTTGTCGACTTCTACTTATGCAAATCTCCAAAAAATTGTTAATTTCAAAAGATGATCCTGTGAGTTTTGATTATTTTCAGAAGTTATCCATACCTCTACATTAGCATCTTCAAAAATGACAACCCTACACTTCTACTGGAGACTCAGCACTTGACTCAGGTTGACTCAGGTTGTGTTTGACATTTGTCTCCTCCCTCTGCTCCTTCAGGGAGCTCTGTAGTCTGCTCTGCAAAACAGTGGCTGTGATCACCTCTGCACCGGCCTGTCTCACTCTTCTGGTGAGAAGCATGTACATAGTTCGGCAGACTATTGTGCTTCACAATAGTGTTGGTCACAAGGATGACTTGAAAGGCGCCGTACCAGCGGGGCTGAAGATGCATCTTTCTTTTTTCACCAGGACTGAGTCTTCAGGGCTAATGTTGTTGCACTGTTCTTGGCTTGGCAGGGGAGTTGCTACTTCGACCTGACGAGAGACAGAATACACCACATCAGCCATGACTAGATACCCAAAACACCACATCAGCCAATCCCTTGCAGTAGTTAAGAACTATATCATCTATAATATTCACAATCACAGCTACAGGCACGGAGGGAAGCATCTTGGCTCTCCCCATGAAGATCTCATGTGGGGACAGTCATGTCCTCCAGTTAGGGGTACTTCTGAGACTCATCAGTACAAAGGGAAGAGCATTTAGCCACTTAACGGATGTGGATGGACCTACTTTGCAGTGGTGGCTGGTGGAATTTGAAAGTGGTGGGGCGTAATACCACAAAATGAACTAAGCAGGTAAGCAAGTGCAATGAACAAGCTTGACATTGACCCAGAGATTGGGGGTTTCTGTCTGAGAAAATTTTAAAAAATGAGTGGGAAATTGTGCATTTGCAAGTACAACTTCTTTTACAAATTGACCAAAAACACATGAAGGTATGCCCTGATGTAAAACCCACTTTTGCTGTTCCTCACAGTGAGGAAAGCTCAAATCCTGTTTCAAAGGTGGTGTCTAAAACATACTTTACACTAAGAAACAGATGCTCTTTCAGTTAGATGGTTGCCTATAATGTGGCATTCTGGACAATGTGAATAGAGTATGCTCTCTGGCATGATTCTAGAACACAAGTTAGCTGTCATGTGAACGGTGGTTGAAGGTCATAAAAAACACAAAGGGTCAGATCTACAAGAAAGTGGTGCATCGGTCCCGATGAGCCACTTTTCTTGCGCCGCTCCCGCCCCACCTATCGTTGTACTGTATTTACAATATTGTCCACCATTGTGTTCGTTTCCACAATAGTGTCATAATTTATGACGATGTTGTGACACTGTGTGTGCTGGATAAGTGCCCAAAATTATGGCGCTAGTGCAGCAAAGCACTAGGGAGGTCTATAGGTTACTATAGGTCTGTCACTTTAATGCTTGCCCGAGCAGCCATTAAAAATGATGGAAAAAATGTTGCAGTGAAATCTTGTAGATTTCACTGCACCATTTTTTGCGGCCTCCCTGCATAGGAATGCCCTTCTTTCATATATTATACCTGGCACAGATATAATGTGGTGCAAGGGGTTACAAAGTGGCGCAATAGCAGGGAAATGGCCTCCTTAACGCTACATTACTATAAAAATAATGACACTTGTGTGGTGCAAGGAGGCGGAAAGGGCTTGTAAATCTGGCCCAAAGTATGGGAAGTGTGATGCTGAGAGCCATAGGGTGGGGGTCAGTGAGTGAGGGTTAAAGATGTGTATAAAGGACTGTGGCCCTCATTACAGCCCTGGCGGTCAGTGTTAAAGTGGCGGTAATACCGCAAACAGTCAGGCGGAAATAAAAATGGAATCATGACCATGGTGGAAACCGCCAACATAGACAGCCACTTTAACACTCCAACCGCCACAGTGGTAGAAACAAACACCGCGGCGGTAACCGGCAACAGACAGGTGGAAGACAATGTACCGCCCACCGTATCACAAGAGGCCTATCCGCCACCTTTTCTGGGGCGGAACCAACGCGACCAAAAACACGGCAGAAACAGTACACAGAAGGGAAAACACTCATCTCTCCACACCCCACGAGGAACCAGGACGTCAGGGAGCCCGAATTGCAGATACTGCTGATGCTGGTCTTCCTTCTCTTTTATCAGGAGCACCAAAGACAGCGGCGACGACCAAGGTGAGTACTGCACCTACAACACAGGGGAGGGGGGAGGGAAAAGAGAGTGACACACACACACACAACACGCAACACCCCCCACCCTCACCCACAACACCATACACACAAATACATGCAGCAACATTACACATACACCACCCCCACCCCCTGGAAGAACGCAAGGACAAAAGGAAATTATTTGAATGATTGTAATCATGTGAAATCTCATTATCAAAGTTCAAAATCCAGTAAATACAATAATGTACACCAACTACACAAGTCAGGATAGTGCACCAATCATTGTCTGTGGACCACTGGGCCCGAAATGCATGGGCGAAGCTCACACAAGATACCTGGCTGGAAACAGAGAGAACACTGCAGGAGCATCAGATCGAAATGAAACAGGCACCTCAGGGGTACGGGGAGGGGGGCACCTCAGCCAGATGAACGCACGACGCCACTGCTGCACAATGGGGCTCCATGCCCATTGCTGTATCCTGTGGAGTGCAAAGCCCCGGTCTCTCAAGTCTCTCCAGTGGGTGGGTTGCCCACTGCTTTATCCTGGGGAGTGCAAAGCCACAGTCTCTTAAGTCTCTCCAGTGGGTGGTTAGCCCACTGCTTTATCCTGGGGAGTGCAAAGCCACAGTCTCTCAAGTCTCTCAAGTGGGTGGGTTGCCCACTGCTTTATCCTGGGGAGTGCAAAGCCACAGTCTCTCAAGTCTCTCCAGTGGGTGGTTTGCACACTGCTTTATCCTGGGGAGTGCCAAGCCACAGTCTCTCAAGTGGATAACAGTCTCCACTGGTTCTGGAGGGGGCCTGGTGCCCAGAGTGCTTCATCCTGCCAAGGACTGAGGTAGTGGATGTGATTCTCCACTGGTTCTGGAGGGGGCCTGGTGCCCAGAGTGCTTCATCCTGCCAAGGACTGAGGTAGTGGATGTATCTCTCCACTGGTTCTGGAGGGGGCCTGGTGCCCAGAGTGCTTCATCCTGCCAAGGACTGAGTTAGTGGATGTATCTCTCCACTGGTTCTGGAGGGGGCTTGGTGCCCAGAGTGCTCCACGTGCAGTGTGGCCGGTACAATTCAATCACCTGGGTGTGCGTGGCACAACATTGGGGAGGTACAGGTAGCATGATACGCCATGGAGGCAGCGACATACTCCACACTGCTGCGGCTTCTCATTCCACCTGAAGGTGCCAACAGTGATGACAGAAATGCTTCATGGAAGCTGCCCAGGGTCCTGGAACTCACCACCAGCCATGGACGACTGACCACTGGGGATGGTAGGCATGTCAGCGGTGGTGCCACTGTCCGAGGACGTCGCTGGGCCGCTGGCAGTGCTTGCGGCGGTGTCTGTGGTGGTGGTGCTGGCGGCGGGGTCTGTGGTGGTGGTGCTGGCGGCGGGGTCTGTGGTGGCGGGGCTAGCGGCGGGGCATGTGTCAGCACCTGCTGAGGGAGAAAGCAGGATGTCTACTGCAGCCTCGGATGGCTGCCCCTAGGGAAGAGGCTGGGGACTGTCGCAGCAGCTGTAGACAGGCCGGAGGTGGTGCAGGTGGTGGTGCAGGTGGCGGTGTTCGCCGCCGTACAGGTTGGCGTGGACGTGGACAGAAGGTGTGACTCTGGTCCCTCAGTCTGTGCCACCATGCCCTATCCTGACCTGCCCTTCTGTTTTTGGCCCTTCCCCACCTTGGATGTTGGCGCAATTGTCTTGCCACTATCCCCTTTCATTTTCGCTGACCCCTTGGTGGCTGGTGGTTTCGGCTCCTCCCTCCAAGATGTGGGCACCTTTTTCTCCTTGTCAGGTGGCGGAATGTCCTTGCCCTCGCTACGTGGCACACTGGCAGCCCTGATGGTTGGTGCACTCCATGACCCCGCAGTGGCTGGCACCACTGTGCCTGGGGATGTGGTGGCTGAGGTGCTGGTCTGGGACCTGAAAAGCCTGGCCCTAGGGGAAGGACGGGGTCGGGAGGTGTAGAAAAGAGGTCAATGTTAGCCAGGAAGAGTTTTTTAGACACACTGGGATGGGAAGATGGAAGGGGTTTGGGAGTGGAGGAAGAGGTAGTGGTTGTAGGAGGTGTACGTCTGCTGAATTTGGGTGAAGGTGCACAGTCTGGAGGCTGTTGTGAGGTGGATGGCTGTTGGGTGGGTGTGTGCCTGCGTTTGTGTACTTTGGGAGGAGGGCTCACAGACACACTGGTAGAGGACACTGGGGATGTGTGAATGGTAGTGGGGTGGTGATGGGCGTGCTGGTGATGGAGGTAGTGGCTGAGGATGTAGTGCATGCAGGTGTGAGTGGAGATGAGACTGGGAGGGAGGAGGGACACAGTGGAGGAAGTGGATGTTGGTATGTGTGCATGGGTATGTTGCTTGTGTGAGTGCCTGTGGGATGTGTGTGCTTATGTTTGCCTGAGCCACTCTTGTGTGTTGATGTGTGTGCATTCTGGTCTGATGGTGTGCTTGGGATAGACAGAGGTACAGGGGATTGGGTCTGGGTGGAGGAGATTGGAGGGGGGGAGGCTGGACACAGGGACAATGGCTGCCATCAGTGCTGAGGCCAGAGCCTGAAATGCTCTCTGTTGGGCTGCCTGGCCAGAATGAATGCCCTCCAGGTGTGCATTTGTTTGTTGCAACTGCCTTTCAACACCCTGGATGGCATTCAGAATGGTAGACTGTCCAACAGTGAGGGATCTCAGGAGGTCAATAGCCTCCTCACTGAGGGCTGGGGCAGGGCCTGAGGTGCCTGGGGCAAAAGAGATGCCCACCCTCCTGGGTGAGCCGGCACGGGACAGACGCTGAGGGGCTGCTGGGAGTGCCGTGCTGGTAGGGGGGGTGGCGGCTGTACCTGTTGATGTGGTGGGCACAGAGGGGCCCGCCACTGCAAGGGAGCTCCCATCAGAGGAGGAGTCGCTGTCGCTGGCCTCTGCTCCTGTCCCCGCCGTGGAGCTCCTCTCGTCCTCCGTCCCACTGGTGGCTTCAGACTCCGTAGCTTCACCCACCAGGGCCAAGTGGGATGCAGCTCCCCCGTGGTCCGGTTCCAATGCTCCTCTGCCTGATGATGATAATGCACACAAGAACAGGGAGACCACAAAAAGGGGGGGGAGACAGAAGAAAGACATGTTCAGTGCATGCAACACCACTACCATTGGCAGACACAACAGACAGTGAGCAGCCCTCTGCACTACGCCATGCACTTATAGTTTCTAGATTTTTCACATGCCATGGGGTACGAGGCTGTGACCGGGTCAGCCCGATCGTAAGCGAGGCACCAGCAGGACAAGAGTTGTTTTCGCGTTCCCATGTTGCCATGGGAACGCTTTCACGGCGAGGCCGGCATTCGGAGGTTGCCTCGACACCCTCCGATGACGAGGGCACAGCGGATTGGCCAGCGGGAGGCCAAAGGCCAGGGATTCCCCAGGAGAAGGGAGGAGAGGCGGGGGAGGATGGAGGAGCGACGAGCGAGGACGAAGGAACGGCGAGCGAGGAGAAAGGCGGCGGCGGCGGCGGTCGGAGAGGACAGCCACACAATCCGGAAGGCAACCCCGAGGACGGAGGGCAGTCCCACTGGCCGGGAACTTGTGGAGACGACGCCAGGAAGAACAGAGTGGTACCGGAGCCCAAGGGGACCAGACCAGACGACAGCGGGACCGGAGACCAACGAGAGGACCTCCACAGAGCCAGCCACGGCCCCGGAGGGTCGTGGCTCTGGAAGGTACGGTCCTTGTGGACAAACAGAGGGGCACCTTAAAGGGAGACAAGCTGGGCAAGGGAGGGAGGCAGGGTGAGGGGAGGACAGGGAGGGAGTCAGAGGGCACCAAAAAAGGGGCACGTAACAAGCACCAATAGTAAACACATTTAGGAGATAAGGCAATAGAGACCCAGCCCACAGTCCTCACTGGCACCCCCCTTCCTGAACCCATTCCCCAGTATTACAGCTAAGTAAAGGACGTATGTAAAGGCCTTCATTCCACTCACCATCGGTATTTATCCTTTTCTCCCCTGTATGCTACCCGGGATCCCATGAGGAAGATCCAAATCGCTACCTAAAAGGAAAAGAGGAAGAGAAGCACGTTAGGAAGACGAAGCTCACCACCCAAAGAAGGAATAGTCTCTAAAGCACTTTACAGAACCCTATACATCATTTATTTGAAATAACAAATAAATACTTACCTTAATAACCCAAGCTGCCTCTATTGAGTGTCTGTACTGTTGGGACTGCTACAGTGGTGTCAGAAGTGGGATCCTAAACCCCTCTTCTTGGCAGTCCAAACAGTATACACAATGAGTGAAAGTCCGTCCTTAGAGACCATGGTCAAGCAGCTAGCGGAGGGGCAAAGACACTTACAGCTGGTATGGGAAGCCCAACAGCGAGAAGCTAAAGAGGATCGGGAGGCCCTACAATCTGCTCTGAAGAGTCAGGCGACCATACTGGCTAATAATCAGCTAGTCCATGAAAGCGCGATGAAAAAACTAACTGAGACTATTGCCGCTAGTAAGGTACATCCGAACGTACCTAGTTCGGTACTACAGAAATATCAGGAGGGAGAGGATCCAGAGTCCTTTTTTACTAATTTTGAAAGAGTGGCTTCCTCCGCCCTGTGGCCGGAAGATAAGTGGGGACAGTACGTTGCTCCCTTGCTCACAGGTATCCTACAATCAGCGTATCAAGCCGCCAACCCGGGTGGTGACACCCCTTATCAAGACATAAAAATTAGTATACTGGAAAGGGTGGGCCACGATGCGGAATATTACCGAGTTAAATTTCGTAAAATCAAATGGGGAGTCAATGAAGATCCTAGAACCTTTTATTTTCGAGTAAAGGATTTGGCATTGAAGTGGTTAGGCCATGTAGGAAATAGTCGGGAGGAGGTTCTCAAGACCATCATACTAGAACAATACCTAGACGGTCTGCCACCGTCAACAAAACACTGGATCAGGCAACACCCAAAAGTGGACACTGAAACGGCCATTGATCTCGCCTGTGCTTTTCACCGGTCTACCGATGTTAGGAACCCTCCGACACGAAACATCCTTAAACCGATCCTTCCGAACCCAAAGACCTTGTTAAAAAGTCCACCCGACCACCTAGTACCACGAAGATTTCCGGAAGGCCCACCTACAATGGGACCCCAATGTTATAATTGTGGCGAATGGGGACACATCGCACGTATGTGTCCGCAAAAACAGGATACCGGGGAACCAATGGAGATAGGAATGACAAGACGGAGGGTACTATGTACAGGAAAGGGTGCTCTCAAATTCAAACTAATGATAACCGTTAACGGGAAAAGGGTGTATGCCCTGGTTGATTCTGGCTGTAGCCAATCGGTAATTAGAAAAGACTTGATACATGACGACGCAGAAGAGAAACAATGGGTAACAATATGTTGTATACACGGAGACAAGGCCCAGTATCCTATAAAGATACTTCCAATCGTGTGGGGACCCTATCAGGATTTCCTACCCGTAGGAATACTGCCCCAATTAATCGAGGAGTGTATCATTGGGACAGACTATATCCACTTCCAAGAGTTGTTGTACCACGTCAGAGATAACAAGGTAGTCAAAGATTGGTGGAGGGAGGCTCCTTTTGCAGAGAGTTGTATTGAGTGTCCAGCTGACCGTAGAAAATTGTCACGAAAGGAAAAACGACATGAGAGGGAGGAATATCGGAAGACTGCAGGTGAAAAATCTTGCGGAGAAATAGTGGCAGAACTTCAAGAAGCTCCTAGTAGTTTTAGCCAACAACAGAGAGAGGACCCCTCCCTTACCCACGCTTGGAGGTCAGCCGTACCAGAAGAGACTGAGGAGGTGGGTCCCTACTTTGTAGTACAAAAAAACGTATTGTATCGAGTAACTACCACACGGTTGGGTGTACGTAAACACCAACTTCTAGTACCTACCGATTATCGGGATCATGTTCTTGCACTAGCACATAATCACCCAGGGGGGGGACACTTGGGGAGAGAGAAAACCGAAGAATATTTGCTTAGAAATTTTTACTGGCCTGGGGTATACGCCCACATACGAAGGTATTGCGCCCAATGTCCCCGATGTCAGTTAACCGAACCTGGGAGGCCTAGGAAGGCACCTCTTGTACCCCTTCCCATTATAGATATTCCCTTTAAAAGAATAGGGATGGACTTGGTCGGGCCCTTAATTCCTTCATCAAAAGGACACACCTACATCCTGGTCATTGTGGACTACGCCACACGATACCCAGAGGCTATTCCCCTGACGAGTATGACGACCAAGGCAGTCGCCCAAGCCATGATTAATGTCTTTGCTCGACTTGGGTTTCCCCATGAAATTCTTACAGACCAGGGTACCCCTTTTATGTCCACCCTAATGAAACAAGTGTGCAAAACGCTGGGGATAGCTCAGATCAGAACATCCGTTTACCATCCTCAAACAGACGGACTGGTAGAACGATATAACCGAACCATTAAAACGCTACTTAGAAAGATTATCAACGAGACAGGGAAAGATTGGGATCAAAAGCTGCCACTAGTTCTGTACGCCCTACGAACCCACGAACAAGCATCCACGGGGCATAGCCCATTTGAGTTGGTGTTTGGACGCCAACCTCGCTCCCTACTAGACATGGCGGTAGAAGCCTGGGAGGCTGAGGCGGAGGAAGGGGGGACTCCGTTATTAGAATATGCAAAAAAATTGAGAAAACACCTACACAGCTTATGGGCTGACGTGCATGCAAACATGGAAGAGGCCCAACGAACTCAGAAACTCCAATATGACAAAGGAAGCAAACTACGGGTTTTCCAACCCGAAGACCAGGTCCTAATAATGAGGCCCACCTCCGAACACAAACTCCTCGCAAATGGCAAGGGCCATATCGCATTATCAAAGCAGTTTCCCCCGTCACCTACCTTATTGAAATATCCTCCCATCCGAGGAAAACACAAATATACCATGTAAACTTGCTAAAAAAATGGAAAACACCCGAACAGCCTAACCAAACCATAGAAAGGGGTCACTTCATCTGTCCCAACAAGCCACTAGATATCGAGTTCTACCCCACCACCCCATCCACGGAGGTTATTTTACCCTCGGTGAACGATACTTTATCAGGGGGGCAAAAACAACAAGCACATACAATATTGAAACAGTGGCAACCGCTGTTTTCAGAGAAGCCAGGAAAAACTTCCCTTATCCACCACAACATACGAACAAATCCCGGTACAATCACTAGAGAGCGTCCATATCGCATTCCAGAAGCTAGAAAACAAATAATTGAGGAAGAAATCAAAAAGATGTTATCCTTAGGAGTCATCGAACCCTCCAATAGTCCCTGGTGTTCACCGGTAGTCCTAGTACCAAAACCTGACGGTAGTGTCAGGTTTTGTATCGATTTCCGCAAACTTAACGCAAGCTCCCTCTTTGACACTTACCCCATCCCGAGAGTAGACGACGTTCTCGAAAAACTAGGAAGAGCAAAATACATGTCCACTATCGACTTAACAAAAGGATATTGGCAGATTCCCCTAGCCGCTCAGGATAAGGAGAAAACAGCCTTTTCCACCCAGTCAGGGTTGTATCAGTTCACCGTACTACCTTTTGGGCTTCACGGAGCACCCGCAACCTTTCAGAGGTTGATGGATAGGATTTTAAAACCCTTTCCTACATTCTCTGCCGCATACCTAGACGATGTAGTAGTTTTTAGCGAATCATGGGAAGAACATTTGGTACACATACAGAAGATATTCCACGCCCTCAAATCAGCCGGCTTAACAGCCAATCCCAAGAAGTGTATCATAGGTAAGACAGACATCTCCTATCTGGGTTATCGGATTAATCAGGGTACCCTACAACCTCAAAACCCAAAAGTGGAGGCTATCTTGCATGCCCCTCTTCCACACACTAAAAAGGATTTACGTTCATTTTTAGGGTTAGTGGGCTATTATCGACGTTTCATTCCGCATTATTCCACCATAGCAGCCCCCCTTACGGACCTCCTCGCTAAACACCATCCCAATCAGCTGTTGCCTTTTTCGGAAACGCAAAATGCGAGTTTTGAACGACTAAGGGACTCCTTAACCTCCAACCCCATCCTACGCTGCCCGGATTTTACAAAACCCTTCCACCTTTACACCGATGCCTCGGATGTTGGGCTTGGAGGGGTTCTAACACAACCTGATGCAGAAGGGCTTGACCACCCCGTAGTCTACATCAGCAGGAAGTTATATCCTCGGGAGCGTAATTACCCAATTATTGAGAGGGAATGTTTGGCTATCAAATGGGCCATAGACTGTCTACAATACTACCTCCTGGGCCGACCTTTTATATTATTCACGGATCACGCTCCCCTTACGTGGTTAGCTGCACATAAGGACTCGAACTCCAGGATACTCCGCTGGTTCCTTGAACTCCAACCCTTCTCTTTTCATGTGCGCCACGTGCCCGGATCTCGCCAGGCCCCCGCGGATTATCTGTCTCGGTTTCCCCTGTCTGCCACTGTCCTAGAGCAGGACAGTTCTTGGGGAAGGGTGTGTGATCGGGTCAGCCCGATCGTAAGCGAGGCACCAGCAGGACAAGAGTTGTTTTCGCGTTCCCATGTTGCCATGGGAACGCTTTCACGGCGAGGCCGGCATTCGGAGGTTGCCTCGACAACCTCCGATGACGAGGGCACAGCGGATTGGCCAGCGGGAGGCCAAAGGCCAGGGATTCCCCAGGAGAAGGGAGGAGCGGCGGGGGAGGACGGAGGAGCGGCGAGCGAGGACGAAGGAACGGCGAGCGAGGAGAAAGGCGGCGGCGGCGGCGGTCGGAGAGGACAGCCACACAATCCGGAAGGCAACCCCGAGGACGGAGGGCAGTCCCACTGGCCGGGAACTTGTGGAGACGACGCCAGGAAGAACAGAGTGGTACCGGAGCCCAAGGGGACCAGACCAGATGACAGCGGGACCGGAGACCAACGAGAGGACCTCCACAGAGCCAGCCACGGCCCCGGAGGGTCGTGGCTCTGGAAGGTACGGTCCTTGTGGACAAACAGAGGGGCACCTTAAAGGGAGACAAGCTGGGGAAGGGAGGGAGGCAGGGTGAGGGGAGGACAGGGAGGGAGTCAGAGGGCACCAAAAAAGGGGCACGTAACAAGCACCAATAGTAAACACATTTAGGAGATAAGGCAATAGAGACCCAGCCCACAGTCCTCACTGGCACCCCCCTTCCTGAACCCATTCCCCAGTATTACAGCTAAGTAAAGGACGTATGTAAAGGCCTTCATTCCACTCACCATCGGTATTTATCCTTTTCTCCCCTGTATGCTACCCGGGATCCCATGAGGAAGATCCAAATCGCTACCTAAAAGGAAAAGAGGAAGAGAAGCACGTTAGGAAGACGAAGCTCACCACCCAAAGAAGGAATAGTCTCTAAAGCACTTTACAGAACCCTATACATCATTTATTTGAAATAACAAATAAATACTTACCTTAATAACCCAAGCTGCCTCTACTGAGTGTCTGTACTGTTGGGACTGCTACAGAGGCCTAAGCCCAATTGTTGCACCCCTGGAAGTCACAGGAGCCTGACTAGGTGTAGATGGCTCTCACCACTAATGGGGTTTGGGTGCCACATAGCCTGCCTCACAAGGGACCTTGTCAACTAAGATCGCCCTGGCCTAGGGGAACCCACTTCCCACCTCCCCCACCCAGACACCTCATAATGCATGCAGAGTCAGCTGAATGAGAGTGTACCCACCCCCTTGTGGCTGCTATGATGCCCTCAAGCGCCCATCCAACTCCTGATAGGCCACCGCCAGGATCCGGAACAACGTGGGGGGTCATGGTGCGACGGGCACCCCTCCCACGTTGGAAGGCCATCCCCAGCTGGGCCTCCGCCGTCTTCTAGCTTCAGCGGTGCAGGTCCCCACATCTTTTACGGCAGTGGGTGCTTCGTATGTGGTATACCCCCAGGGTCCGGACGTCCTTGGCGATGGCACGCCAAATAGCCTTCTTCTGGTGGGCGCTGACCTAGAGGAATGGTACAGGGTGAAAGGACATTACTCACCCGACCGGACCGTCATTCTCATTGCCCACCAGTTCCCACCCATGCCCTGATGCACATACACTCACCATCTGCACATGTAGGCCTCAGCCCCCCCAATGTACCAATGTATCAGCTACACTACTCAAAGCAGGCATTGCCCATGCAACATGCTCCCTGTGTACTTACCTGTTTGTCTGGAGGGCCGTACAGTTGTGTGGGGGGAGGACCCCATCCACTAGTTTCTCCAACTCCTCCGAAGTGAAGGCAGGGGCCCTTTCCCCAGACACATGAGCCATTGTCGCTTCCAGACACAGGTCACAGCAGCACTTGCAGTGTAGGTCCTCTCCTGTTGAAGGTAAGGTATCAAGTGAGTGAACAGACAGAAAATGGTGGTCACGTCCGCGGCGGTGCGTACCGTCACCGCCAGCGTACATCGTCATTGGCTCCTCAGATCCTTAGGGCCCAATGTTAACCAATGCTGAATTGCGCTGTGGTCTTCGACCGCCCACGGCAATGGTGTACAACGCCAGCGCAGTTACCTCATATCCCATTGTCCCACCTTACAGGTCAGGCAGCCGCCATTTCAGGGGGCCACATGGCATTAATAATAACTGCGTCAAACCTATCTAGGCCTGGAATACACACAGTTACAAGCGCATTGCGGATTAATACATTTCTGCAAATGACATTTTGTGATGCCTCAGTGTTGGCTGACTCTCTGCTCACTGTTCTCCTCCATAGGGCACGTCTGCTGGGGCAGGTGATGAGATGGCGGCATCCTCCGGTGTACAGACCCCTGGTGGACCTCTCGACAATGAAAGAGAGACACATCATAGTCACACAGACTTGATCATGCAACAATCCGGGAACTGTGTGCCCAGTTGGTGCCAGACCTGATGTCAGCTATCCACCATCCCATAGGGGCAACCCCTCTAGTGCAGGTCCTGTCAGTACTCCATTTCCTGCCAAGTGGTTCCTTTCAGTGGCCATTGCATCAGGGATGTCCCAGCTAATGTTCTCTAACATGTTGTCCAGTGTGTTGTCTGCCCTGCTGAAACACATGCGCAGCTACATCGTGTTCCCTCAGGTGGAGGATTTGCCCACAGTGAAAGGTGACTTCTCTGCCCTGGGACATATCCCCAACATCATTGGTGCCATTGATGGAACACATGTGGAATTTGTATCCCCCCGCAGGAATGAACAGGTGTACAGAAACCAGAAAAGCTACCATTCGATGAATGTGCAGATGGTGTGTTTGGCATACCAGTGCATCTCCCATGTCAATGCCAAGTATCCTGGCTCAGTGCATGACGCTTACATTTTGAGGAATAGCAGCATCCCTTATGTGATGGGGCAACTCCAGAGGCACCGTGTGTGGCTAATAGGTGAGGCCAAGGACCCAACACAGTGTGAATAGGTGTCTGGGTATGGGGTTGTCCCTAAGGGTTAGTGTGACCCCAGTGAGGAATCCCAGGACAAGGGCAGAGGAACTCTACAATGAGGTATATGGGTGAACCAGGAGGCTGATCGAACGCTACTTCGGCCTCCTGAAGGCCAGATTCCGGTGCCTCCATATGACAGGTGGTTCCCTATACTACTCACCAAAGAAGGAGTGCCAGATCATCGTGGCCTGCTGTATGCTGCATAACCTGACTTTGCGACGGCAGGCACCTTTTCTGCAGGAGGATGGGCCAGCTGGAGGTCTTGTGGCAGCTGTGGAGCCTGTGGACAGTGAAGAAGAGGAGGCAGAAGAAGAGGATATCGACAACCGAAACAACATAATCATGCAATACTTCCAGTGAGACACAGGTAAGAAGATGTCACTGCCTCCACCATCTCATACTATTGTTGGAGCTAGCATAAGTCTGTCATTTTCACTCAGTGTATGGACCCTAACTTGTCACTTTGCCTTTCAATTTCACAGATGTGGGTCCCACTTTGTGCCCTCTGCTATATTTCCTACTGGCCTACAGCTGTGTTACATTGGTATGTGCACAAGTAAATTGACATTGCTATGTTTCATGGTTATTGCAATTACACATTTGTGAAAGCACAGACTGACTCCAGATTGTTTTGTGATTGAAGTGTGTTTATTTCTGTGCTAATAAGTGGAGGGGATTGTAAAATGGGCTGGGGGGATGGTGGAGGAATGTCTATGGCAGAGTCCAGACTATTTGTTTCACAGGTGCATTGTCCAAAGGGGCTTAGGAAGTGGAGCAATGGCAGTTTAAGGATGGACAGGGTGACAAAGTGGGACAGAAGGGTGACATTCAGGGGGTGTCTCATTTCCTGGTGGGGGTCTTGGCAATGTTCTCTGTCTTGTTCCTGGATCTCAGGGACCGTTTGCGGGGTGGTTCTCCATCTGCGGGGGGTGGGGTGCTGGTGTTGTGTTCCTGTGATGGTGACTCCTGTCCACTAGCGCCGGCGGAGGTGGAGGGCTGTTCATCGTCCAGGCTAGTGTCAGGGGCCCCTTGTTGTGCCACTGTGTCCCTCCTGGTGTTGACAAGGTCTGCCAGCACCCTTGCAATGGTGACCAGAGTGTTATTAATGGACTTCAAGTCCTCCCTGATCCCAAAGTAGTGTTCCTCCTGCAGCCGCTGGGTCTCCTGAAACTTGGCCAGTACTGTTGCCATTGTCTCCCGGGAATTATGGTAAGCTCTCATGATGTTGGAGAATGCCTCGTGGAGAGTGGGTTCCCTGGGCCGGTCCTCCCCTGTCGCACAGCAGTCCTCCCAGCTTCCCTGTTGCCCTGTCTCCTGAACCGTGTGCCCACTGCCAATGCCCCCAGGTCCCTGATCGTCCTGTGGATGCTGGTGTTGTTTAAGGTAGTGTCTCTCTCTGGCCTGCTTTCAAATTTCTGGTAGTAAGGGTCTGTGGGTGATTTGGGTGTGTTTTTTATAGTGGTGTGAGTGTGTGGGTGTGGTGTGTGTATGTGTATTAGGTGTGTATATTTCGAATTGTCCAATGTGGTGGTGTTTTGTAAATGTGTGTGTATTTTGAGCGCGGCAGGGTGTACTACCAATGGTTTACCGCGGTTGAAAGTCTGCTGCGTTGATTCGTGGGTCATGATAGTGTGGGCTTATTCTTGTTGGCGTGACGGTGTCGGTTTTGGTATCGCCAGTTTATCATTGACATATGGTGTGGTGGACTTGTGTGGGTGTCTGTATTGTGGCGGATTCCGAGCTGTGGGTCGTAATACCTATAGCAGAAATCCGCTGCCGCAGCAGTATGTTGGCGGTCTTCTGCACGGCGGTAAGCGGGATTTACCGCCAGGGTTGTAATGAGGACCAAAATGTTCTTTTTTATCTTCAGTTACCAGCCTATAAAATAGCACACCTACCTGAAGTAATTTTAGTTAAACTAAGCTGTGAGAAATGAACTCTGTTATGTTATGAAACTTTAATTGAATTATGCAATAATGCAGGTGTTAGTGTGTGTATCCAAATAGTTGCATAATTGAATCCTGAGAGACTACTGACTTGTAGTCATTATTTTACAATTTAATTATATACAGTTTGTTGCCAAATGTCAACAATCATTTAGAGGTAAAGACAAAACAAGTGCTTGGTAAGATATATATTTTAGCAACATCAACAAGTCTGCACCTAGTGCAGTTTTTTTATATGCGTATTGAAAGAACACACTCCAGATCTCACCAAGTTACACCCTTACACCACCTCTGAAATTGAATAAACATTTGTCATCCACCATGGAGCTTAAAGTATCAATTACCCTGGGTCTTGTCCACAACAAGGTGTTTATTGCCCTCTCACTCTATGGTCACCTAATTGGTGCTGTACACGAGAACAGGGAGAGGGAAATGGGATCTTCACGTTTTCATTAAAGTGATATGCTTAGTAAATTCTGAAAATGGTACCTTTAACATGCTGTAACTTTCCCTCACTTACCTATTCAGCCTTATATTGAAAACATTACGGCTAAGCAATCACATGTCTCTGCTTTATGGCTAATCACTTTCGTAGGAAACCATGTGACTGAGCGACCCTGACAATGGACACTGAACCCTTAAACGTGCTTCATTTAAATAAAAGTAACATTGACTTTAGAGCTCGGGCTTTTTGTGACTGCTCTGGAGGTGATGAGTGTCCTTGCAAGTGATGTGCTAAAGTAGCTTTCATGTATGGCTTTCTTTTTAAAAGCTTACCCCCCCCTTTTTATTTCCTTTTTTTGCAGTTAATTACTAGGAACTCAGCCTAAGGGTATTGGTGCTACTTACGAGCACCCGTTACATTACACAAGGTCAGATGTATATTATATTTTTATTTTTATTTTGTTGCGGCGAGATTAATGAATTTGTCCAGTATCATAGTAGATGGAGCAGACGCTGAAATTTGAACCAGGGTTCCCAGTTTCAAAGCTGGCTGCTCTGGATTGACCCTTGTCTTTCTCAGGAGTTGCCAAGTGCCTGCTTGAGAAGTGTGATGCTAGGTGGCATCTGTGCGTGGCATGCGGGCTGTGATTTATATTTACAAATACAGACACACACCAAGGATACGCAAAGGCTTAGATCCCACTTAAGCACAGAGTGATTTCTGAGTGTCAGGAATCCGCATTCACAGCCTCCGGTCACAGAACCCCGCTGCAGGGCTCCAATCCTGCAAAAGAGGGGTCAACTGGGACTGGGGTGTGTGCTGGAGGGAGCTGGTTCTGGCATTTGCCACTGGGATTTAGCAAAGAGTCGATCCTGATTGCTGCCTTTCGCAGCCTGCTGCTTCTGTGGATGTCCCTACCCACCCTTCCCAACTTGTCATGAGGTGGGGTGAGGGTCTGTGTCTCTTATGGACCACAACCCACCCTATGACGACATGGGTAAGGAAGGTACTGCAAATGAGCATGCAGCCCCAAACAATACAGAGATGATAATCATGCCGCCTGGGGCTGCTTCAAACACTGATGCTCCTGTGCATCAACTGGGGGTGGACTCTAGAGTACGCAGATAAAGGAAGGCCAGGGCTGCAGTAAATGAAGCCCTTTGGCCTCCACAATGTCTGGCACATGTGCACCAGTGCATGTGTCAGTGAAAGCCAGGCTGCCTGACCCTCCCACAATCTAAGAGCAGAGTATGAAGCTAACAGAAAAGGCAGGCACTGATGATACGATGCTGGGTCTGCAATTTCTTTCATGCTTTAGATGCTGTCCTCACTGATAATTAAATGGTCATAATACACAGTGTGTAATGTGATTAGTTATTTACCAATGTTTATGGCATATAAAGCACAAACACTGCGAGCGTAGCCCCAGTGCCCAAAGCAAGCAGCCACCCCTGATACTTTGGCAGTCTGGGAGTTTAGCATCCCATTGATCTGTTCAACAATATCTGACGCTTTAGGCTGGTAACTATAATGAAGTCTCTTATCCTCTTGCAGGGCTACACACAGCTACTTCATCACTTCATTATGAAAATAAGTTCCACTCTCTGACTCCAAAGAAAATGGAAACCTAAACTGAGGGGCCAACTCCCTCAGTAACAACCTGGCCACATTGAGACTGTTATTTCTCCTGGTTTGGTATGCCTTCACCCAGTGTGAAGATATACACACCACTACTAAGATGCAGCTGCACCCATTGCACAGTAACATTTCAACAAAATCAAGTTGCATGCGATTGAAGAGACCACCTGGTAAAGAAATGTCTCAACAGAATAGGTACTATAACTGTAAGGACATAGCACATGACAATTGCTTCACATTGTTGAATGCTGACACCAACTGCAGCCACTGCCCTTGGGCAACCTGGCAATGTGGCAGCTAATTGTGCAAGGGTGGCAGAAAAATAAGCAACATTGAGTTTAGCATTGCCATGGGTCTGTGTGAGAAATGAGAGGGACCATTTATCCCTTTCACTGAAATATCAAACAAAGTCCTGCTTATAGTTGGGCATTCCTAGAGCCAGGACTCAGGAGGGACTTTCTTTCAGTTCAAGGCAGGCATTCATTCATTTGTTGTCCTGTGTTGGCATATCAGACACATCTTTGTGTGTAAGCCTCTGTAGAGGCTTTGCCACTAGGAACAAGTTGGTAATCTACTGACAAATGTAGCCCAGAATTCCCAGTAGCATCCTGCCTTCTTGAAGGGTTCCGGGAGGGTTCATTTTCTGAATGGCAGAGATTCTCTCTTGAGACACCTTTCTTGCTCCTTCCTCATTATGATGTTCTAGATATATGATTGCCTTTTGACATTATCATAGTTTGGTAGGGGACACTTGGGCCAGATTTACAAAGATGCCAGGCAATGCAGCACAGCACCCACAGACACAGAGCAGGAGAGCACCATAACTACAGAGATATGGCTCTCTCCTCACCTCTCCCTAACGCTTGTGCAGATTTTAGGAGCTGAGGACCACACACACACACACCTATGTGCTATAGTTCAAGAGTGTGTGCATGAGTCTAGCATAGGCTTTGTACTCGAAGCATAGACTTCTAGTACAAAATATTATTCTAAGACTTAATTTAAAACTTGGAACAAATACAATTCTGGAGTCTGTCAATTGATTGAAATATGTATTAGTACAACATTCTGAAATCATTGCAATCCATATGTACAGTAATTTATACATTGGTATGACCTATAGTAGGCAGCAGTAAACACACCAGGAGCCAGAGTGGGGCACAGCGATCTGAAAATAGAGATGCCAAAGGGTACAGTAAGTGGCCATAGACATAGGGAAATCATGCTGCCATGTACAATGTCCAACAGAAAACTGAAAAGTAAAGTGAAGTTACAGTGTCTTACCTGTGTGTCACTGGAAGTACTGCTGTGTGATATTACTTCTGTTGTCCACATCTTCTTCCTCTGCCTCCTCTTCCTCACTGTCCACAGGCTCCACCGTTGCCACAAGACCTACTCCAGGCTCATCCTCCTGCAGAAAAGGCACCTGGCGTCTCAAGGCCAGGTTGTGCAACATGCAACGATGATCTGGCATACCTTCTTGGGTGAGTAGTACAGGGATCCACCTATCAGTAGGAGGCCAAGGAGGTGTGGACCCTGGGGGTCTTTGAAAGGCGGAGCATCCACTGCCGCAAACGGTGGGAGGACCTGCGCCGCTGGGCAAGGAAGATGGCAGAGGCCCAGCTGGAGCTGGCCCCCCAATGAGGAAGGGGTGCCCATCATACCCTGACCCCCCTGATGTTCCGCATCCTGACGGTGGCCTATCCGGAGTTGGATGGGTGCTTGAGGGCATCACAGCAGCCACAATGGGGTTGAGTACAAATTCAGATTCATGAGTTGGCGTGCGTTAAGGTTTTACCTGGGTGGGGGATGTGAACTGTGGGTGCCCCTAGGCCAATGCGAACATGGCAGGTTAGGTCCCTTGTTCGGCAGTCTCAGCAGAACTCCAAACCCAATGGTGTTAGTGGGCATCTACTACTGGGCAGGGTCCTGTGGGTGGGTTTCAGGTATGCAGCTGATGGCGTTATGCCATGTCCCCCATGGGCTGGTGACTAGCATTGTAACTGGTAGTGCATGGCCTAGTGCATAGGGCAGCTCCCTGTGTGTTGTGTACGCCAACAGTAGTGTTGTTGCTGGCATTGATCAAGTGTATCCTCTGTCTCTCCCCCACTTTTTGTTTTGTCACCCTGTCCTTGTGTGCATTAGCATCATCTGGCAGAGGAGCAGAGGTACCGGCGACGGAGGGAGCTGCATCTCACATGGGCCTTGAGGTCGAATCCACCAAGGGTGATGGCACCAGTGGGATGGTGGGCGAGGGGAGCACCATGACGGAGACAGGAGGGGACACTACAGACAGCGACAACTCCTCCGATGGAAGCTCCCTGGCTGTGGCGGACACCTCTGTCCCCACCCCAACAACAGGTACAGCCGCCAAGCCCCACGAGCACCGCCCTCCAAGCAGCTCCTCAGCGTGTTTCCCATTCCCGCTCACCCAGGAGGATCGGCATCTCCTTCGCCCCAGGCACCTCAGGCCCTGCCCCAGTCAGCCATGCTGCCCTCAGTGAGGAGACTATTGACCTCCTGAGATCCCTCACTGTTGGGCAGTCAACCATTCTGAATGTCATCCAGGGTGTGGAGAGGCATTTGCAACAAACTAATGCATACCTGGAGGGTATTCACTGGGCGTTGCGGCCCAACTGACAGCATTTCAGGCTCTGGCCTCCTCACTGATGGCAGCCATTGTCCCTGTCTCTACCCTCCCCCTCCAACTTCGTCTACCCAGTCCCAATCCCCTCAACCCCAGCCTATCCCAAGCACACCTTCATACCAGCATTAACCCAAATCAACACACAAAAGTGGCTCAGGCAAACACAATCACCACACTTCATCTCACAGGCACTCACACAAGCACCATCCACATGCAGACACAACAACATCCACTGCCTCCACTGTGTCCTCCTCCTTCTTGTCGTCCACCTCGCTCCCAGTAGCGTCTCCACTCACACCTGCATGTACTACATCCTCATCCACTACCTCTATCACCAGCACGCCCATCACTACACACCCCTCACTGACAGTCACCAACCCCACATCCATGCACACGTCCCCTGTGTCCTCTCCCACTGTGTCTGTGACCCCTCCTCCAAAGTACACAAACGCAAGCACACACCCATCCAACAGCCAACCACCTCACAACAGCATCCAGCTCATGCACCTGCACCCAAACACAGCAGACTGACACATCCTACAACCACTCCCTCTTCCTCCACTCCCAAACCTTCACCCTCTTCCCGTCCCAATGTCCCTAACAAGCTTTTCCTAGCCAACATTGACCTGTTCCCTACCCCTCCCCCGTCCTTCCCCTTGGTCCAGGGTGATCAAAACACAGCCCAGCACCTCCGCCACCAAGTCCACATCCACTGTGGTTTCTGCAGCTGTCAGAGGCTCAAAAGGGGCGCCCGTCAGGCCAGCCAGTGTGCCACAAACCCCTGCCAAGGCAAAGAACATTCTGCCGCCTGGCAAGATGAAGAAGGGGACAGCATCCAGTAAGGGGAAGGAGCCACAACCACCCAGCTAGGCCACCTCAAAGACTCCAGCTGCCAGACCCAAGGTGAAACCACCATCTGCCAAGGGCAGGAAGGGGCACAAAACACCAGCCAAGGCACTTCAGCCATCCGAGCCTGCAGGTGAAGGCCTGGTGGCAACCAGCACAACTGGCAGCAACGCCACCTGCACCGCAGCCAGCACCGCCACCTGCACCGCCACCTGCCGCAAGCACCACTACTGTCAGCAGCAGCAGCCCCTGTGGGCAGCCGTCCGAGGCTGCAGGAGAAGGGCTGGAGCCTCCCCCCACCACTGGCAGCACCAGCATCGTGGGCAGCACTGCCACCTGCACCGTGGCCAGCACTGCCACCTACACCCCCGCAAGCACCGCCGCAAGCACCACTACCTGCACCACTGACAGTAGCACCACTGCCAGCAGCAGCAGCCCCAGTGGGCAGCCGTCCGAGGCTGCAGGAGAAGGGCTGGAGCCTCCACCCACCACTGGCAGCACCCCCACCACCACCGGCACTACCACCCCTGTGCAGCTGTAGCCACCGGCGGATGGACTGTAGCCCTGCCTCCATGGATTATCATGCTTCCTGACCACTGCAAATCTCGTGGCATTAACACACCCAGGTGAGGGACTGTGGTCTGGCACACCCCAAGTGCTGCATCATTGGGCACAAAGGCCCCTCCAGAACTAGTGGAGAAAGGAATCCACTCACCCTTCCTTTGCAGGATGAAGCACACTGGGCATAAAGGCCCCTCCAGAACCAGTGGAGAAAGGCATCCACTCACCCTACCCTTGGCAGGATGAAGCACACTGGGTACAATGCCCCCTCCATAACCAGTGGAGAAAGGCATCCTCTCACCATATCCTTGGCAGGATGAAGCACACTGGGCGCAATGCTCCCTCCAGAACCAGTGGAGAAAGACATCCACTCACCATATCCTTGGCAGGATGAAGCACACTGGGCACAAAGCCCCCTCCACAACCAGTGGGGAAAGGCATCCACTCACCCTATCCTTGGCAGGATGAAGCACACTGGGCACAATGCCCCCTCCAGAACCAGTGGAAGAAGCCATCCACTCACTGCATCCTTCCCAGGATGAATGCAAAAACAACAGATGATGGGAAGAATGCAGAACAAATCAAACATTCACCCCCAGTCACAGATCTGGGTTTAATCCATCAGTTGTTTTGCTTGCTATGCTTTTCCAGTTTAGACCCAGCCATATGGGAACGGTCCAGCCCTAACTGCCAGGCCAGGTCTTCCCTGGACCAGAAACAAGCATCCTTGGACCGGTTTCAGGGTATCACCCTTCATCAGCCAGGCTAGCTTGAACCTGGTGGCATAGCAAGCACGAGAACGATGGATTAAACCCAGATCTGTGACTGAGGGTGAGTGTTTGCATTGTTCAGCAGTCTGTCCATCATCCTTTTGTATTGCTAATCCTTCCCAGGATGAAGCACACTGGGCACAATGCCCCGTCCAGAACCAGTGGAAGAAGCATCCACTAGAGAGACTGTGGTCTTGCACTCCCCAGTACCAAGCAGTAGGCAAACCACCCACCTGAAAGACTGTGGCCTTGCACTCCCCAGGACATCGCTGTGGGCATGGAGCCCCCTCCAGGAGCAGTGGTGTTGTACCATCTTCCGGCTGAGATGCCCTCCTTCCCCGCCCCCCTGAGGTGCCTGTATGTTTCGTGTTCTCTCCGTTTTGAGGCAAGTGTGGGCTTGGCCTATGTGTTATGGCCCAGTGGGCCATGGACTATTTTTGTGTAGACATTGTCCCTCATTTTGTATATACTGTACATATTGTTTATTTATTTATGAACGCATTTCTCTAAATTTGTAATATTACACTAATTTGACTCAATTCCTTTTGTCCTTGCGTTATTCCAGAGGGTTACGGGGTGTATATGTAATGTTGTTGTATGTGTTTGTGTGTATGGTGTTGAGGGTGGGGGTGGGGATGTTGGGTGTGTGTGTCATTCTCTTTTTCCTCCCCCCTCCCCTGTCTAGTAGGTGCTGTACTCACCGTGGTCGTCATCGTCATCGCCGCTGTTGGTACTCCTGATATATGAGAAGATACACTAACATGGGCAGGATGTGCAGCTCGGGCTCCATGGTGTCCTGGTTCTTCCTTGAGTGCCGAGAGGTGAGTGGTTTCCCTTCCAAGTACTGTTTCCACTGTGTTTTTGATGGCGTTGGTACCGCCCTGGAAAAGCTAGCAGATGGGCGTGGTGTAATGGGGTGGGTGGTATATTGTCTTCCTCCTGGCTATTGGCGGTTACTGCCGTGGTGTTTGTTGCTATCGCCGTGGCGGTCGGAGTTTCCACTTTTTTAACCGCTGGCCTGTTGGCGGTATTACCGCCGCTTTAACACCGACCGCCAGGGTTGTAATGAGGGCCATAGTCCCAATCACAATCTTCCAGTGATGTGTAGTATGCATCTATAGATTGAAAAGAGTGACTGAGTTGGTTCGTCAAAGGTGGTTGAGAAGCAAAGATCATTTGTTGCAATGTATTAGTAGTTCCAAATGTAGTTTAGGAAATATGGAATAGGGCTTAGATTTTGGACATTAAGAATAGGTCAACTCATTACTAGTACTATATGCGATCTGATTTAGAAAAGTACAATGTTGCTGCGTTTGCCTGTCAAAATATATTTTGGCATAGTAACTGTAGTACTAATATATTTTCTTTCATTTTCTGTATTTCTTACCTCAGCACACACAAGGGCAAGAAGAGGGCTTCGTGGCAAGTCAGGGAGACAGGGGTACCAGCACCAGTGTGGCAGCTGGCAGATCTGCTGGCCACAGTAAGTCCTCCTGTTATATTAATAATTCCCTAACTTTTACCTCTCCCCATTTAATATAATTTTTCCTTTTTATACTATGCCTGTCTCCTTTTTTTCCTACTCATCTTCGTTCTATCTAAGGCTTGTTAAATTCTTCTTATCCCTGTATTATCAGGTGCATTTCTTGTTTCTGTAGCTGACTTCCTCCTGTCTGTACTAGTCTGTAGCTTTCCTCTACTTATTAGTAAGCTTTTCCTCTCCTCATATATATTGTGGACTGGTAGAGTAAGACTATGAGAACAGATTTAAGGACAGGCACTCTACCATGAATATTGTATGCCCAAGTAAGCTTTTCTTTGAATGTTTGGTGAGAAGGCTTTCCTTCTCTTGCTCATGCTCCAACAGTAAAATGAGAGAGTCGCCATGGTCATGGTGGACCCCCTACCCCCACAATGTTGTGTTGTATTATTACTCATTTATACAGTAGTATACCATACCAGCAGTGTCGATGACAGTGCAACATGGCTGGAAAGTAGTATGAGGACAGTCGCATTGCATTTGCCAACCAAAACCTCACCATATGTCCTTGATTGACCAATTATTCCACCCCTTCATTGTATTCAGCAAATTAGCTCCGCCCCTCCGTTACAAAACGTTTATGATTGGCTTGACTTGACTGTCTGGCTTTTATAACATGGTTAACCAACACTATTCTTAAATTGAATGATAGGAGAAGCAAGAACTGCAGTGATTTATTGTGGTTGTATTTTGTTAAATTTGGGCTTAAGAAATAACAAGAGGAGGCATATCTAGCATCTAAAATGTGTAATGTTTTTTTCCAGCCGCTCCACCCACCAGTGCACTAGAGGTGCCAGCGGTTGGAAGGGGAGAACTGGCTGCAGCAGGGACAGATATTGGTAAGTTATATTGCTTGCTTATTGACAATTACGAGTATACTCACTATAAGGGTTTTGCTTGTGAACCCCCCGCATTAGCAGCTACAGCAGGGATTGAGTTCTTAATGGCCTCTTCTATCTCAAATCAGCAGTCAAAAGCACATAATGAACATTACAAATTATGGATTGATGGAAAAAGGAAAGAAGGATTGACAGTTAAAAGAAAGGATGAGTCAAATGGTATATGAGTGAACGGATGTGTGGCTGGGTGAAAGGATGCATAGGTGGGTGATAGGAGATGCGTGGATGGGTGAAAGAGTGGATGTAACAGTATATGAGGGTGAAAAGATGCCTTAGTGGGTGAAGAGTGGATGGGTAAAAGGATGCTCAGATGGGTCAAAGGATGGGTGGATGAGTAACGATGCATGCGTATATGGATGGATGAGTGAAAGAATGGTTGAAAGGGTAGATAGGTGAATGGATGGATGGGTAGATATATGGATGGATGGATTGGGATGGTGTAAACCATAAATAATGGGTATCAGAGGGTGAATTGAACAATGAAAGGATGAATTGATAATTGCTTGGATGAAGACATAAAGGAGCTCTCTAGAGTGGGGCATGTTCTATATTCTCCCTTAACTCATTGTATTTGTTAGGCAAGGCAGATATGTATTCTTTCACCCATCATCACTTATCACCTTCCTGCTTATAGCATTTACTCACCCATGCCATGACCTAACTGCAGCATGGTTCAATTCGGCAGTACAATAGTGTTGTCTGTGCAACGTACACCTGCTTCAGTTGATGCAACATTTACAAAGTTTTCAATGCATTGCAAATCAAAAAGTAGATGTGTTTCCCTTCCCTCCCAGTGTCGACTCAGTCACCTCTTACTGCTTCAGTCCTTTATTCTTTCCTGAGTTCTGCTGCAGCCACCCAAAAAAATAGAAAAATCCCTTTTTAGCATGAGCCACATTTTTCTGGATGAGTGATTAATATATTTCATGGCTTCCATAGTGGAATTATGCCTGTTCAAATATTCCCCTTTCGTCAACCACAGTGAGGCAGGTGTGGGCAAAAAATGGCCCTGTGACTCGTAATCAGCCACATCAAATTCCAACGGCCCTAGTGGACCATCAATATACTTCTACTGCACCACTCTAATTTAAACACGTTTGCACAGAGCACTGTTTACAATTTGTCATTTTTCTTTGTTGATATAGATACTCCTGGTGGACCACCTACACGCCAGTAGATAGCACTCTAGTTGTGGTGGCAGAGGCTAGAGGCCATCAGTTCGGAGTGCCAGAAGCTGGTTGCTCTGCAGGATGAAGAGGAAAAGGCAGCTGCCTTACCTACGGGCCCCAGCATACCCAGCCACCAGCGACTCCAGCCTTCCAGCAGCAACATCGCCAGCACTGCCACCAGCTGGCAGCCACCCATCTACATCAGAGAACGTAGAGAACAACAATCACATTCAGGCATATGGACACAGACTACACAAAATGACCCCTGCCCACATGGTGTGGAGAACAAATAATGGTGGCCTATGGCAAACATACTGGCCAGACAAAGGAAGCATGGTAAAACTGAAAAAAACACTACCATTAATTTGGCAATGCAAATCACGAAAATTAATTGAGCTCTGAAAATTTTTAGAACAGAACACATCCTCCTATACACCTATCCTACATATGCACTTTTTTCAGGAAAAAATGAAATACAAACAATAGCCAATATTTTTAAATTAACCCAATGTCATTCCTGCCTAAAATTATGTTTTAAAAAACATATGTCACAGAAACAGATATTTCATGCACTGATGACTTGAACTGAGCCTACTGGTTGGGTGACCCATTGGCAGACTAGGCCACATAGTAAAATA
Source organism: Pleurodeles waltl (assembly GCF_031143425.1). Classification (NCBI taxonomy): domain Eukaryota; kingdom Metazoa; phylum Chordata; class Amphibia; order Caudata; family Salamandridae; genus Pleurodeles; species Pleurodeles waltl. Next base: position 519,659,897 of record NC_090450.1, on the reverse strand, counting down.
AATGCATATTGCAAATGTAACAAACATGGAGAAAAGGTACTGAAATGTGCAACATGTTTCCTTTAAAAAAGGTGAAAAATTAAATGCAAAAAATAACTATGCCCCTACTGAAGCTCCAGGCTACTCACCAGTGAAATTTAAAAATCAAATAAAAGTACCAAGAAGTACTGGTGCATGTCCTATCAAGCAACAACACCCTTATGCAATAGTTTTTTAACTTACTTTTGTGATATCACAGAAACAAAATTCCTAAATCCAAAGGTATATATTCAGCAGACAGAGACAGTGATCCATCCACCCCAAAATCCAAGTGGAAAGTGACCAGGAGATGGACAAAGCCCTAGAGGGGCCTATTGGACAGGAGCAGGAAGTTGAAGTCTCTGGGGCATTTCCTTCCTGATGGGAAAAAAAGTTTTAAAAAAAGGCTTCTCACACTAAAAAAACAATTTGAACTGTCAAATGGAGTAGAAACTACACTCAAAAATGTCTGTTTGAGTAAATTTAGCTGCTTCTTGAGTAGAGAAACTACTCAAGGAGCACTCGCAGTCACTTGTGAGTGGCACTATAATGGCGCCATCATGGCTGGAAGTCGCTCAAGTGGGTGCAAAATCTCACATGCACTTGCAAGTGGCTTGAGACTATTGTGGTGCTTGCGAGTGAGCACCAAAAACAATTCTCGCACACGCTAATGGTAAACAAAATCCTGCCACACACCAGATGGTGGAATTTTGGAAACTCCGCATTGCTCTGCTCCATGAGTGGAGTGGTTTGCTGCCCAGGCTTAGCCCTTACAACAAAGTCTCATTCTTCTTTCATGGAGCACTGCAGATATACATTCTTTCATGGAACACTGCTGCAGCTGTCACATCCAGAAGTCCATGGACCACCAGACTGGCGGTGTTGCTCGGACCACCACCTACAGGGGTGCTCCAACTGTCACATTATGACTGTGGTGGAGCCGCCACGCTCCTTCAGTTGAAATCGCCAGGTTTCTGCCAGCCGACGGCCTTTCGGTACTGGTAGCCTCAATCCACCAGGGCAGTGCTGCAAGGCTGGCAGATAGGGGGTGCCGCGAGCCCCCACGGACAGCCCTGCCATGCTTTTAACTGCCCGAGTTACGAGCAGGGAAAAGTGTGGTGGGTGCTGCCGCACCCGATGCACAGCAACATTGCCTCTGGCTCTAGTATGAGCCGGCATCAATGTTGTGCCGGTCGAGCGGGAAACTCGTAATAGGTTCTGCCAAGGGACGGTAGCATATGCAGTCATAACCACACGAGACTTTGGCGGGTGGCCTCCGCTGCCCACCAAAGTCATAATGAGGGCCTGAATGTCTGCAGGAAACATCGGTCACTGAGAATTTCTGTGTAAATGGCTTCTAGTCTCTGTGTTGTCCAGCTATGCCTTTTCTTGCAGGCAGGGCTAAAGGGGAGGATATCTGTTCTGATTTCTGTGAAATGACTAGACTATTGACAAAATACATGATTTCTACTCCCTCTTATCAATTGGTGTTATTGTAGATTCCTAACTTCTTTGATGTCTTGCTAGCTAATTTGTAAAGCAATTTTTATGATACACAAGTTACAAATGTTATAGATGACCAGGAGGATAGTTTGATGCCATTTTATTATGGCCACATCAAGGAGGTCCAACAATAAGGGCAGGGGATTTTAATTCACATTTATGTGTGCACAGCATATCATCAACCTGTGGCCTAAATGAGTGGGACGAGAAAGACAAGCCACGGTTCCAGCATGTTCCACATGGGGAGGATCTAAATAGGATTCTAGGGGCATATTTATACTTGTTTTGCACCAAATTTGCGTAATTGTTTTTACTCAAATTCAGTGCAAAACTAACTCCATATTTATACTTTGGCACTAGACCCATATAGCATCAAATGTATGGAGTTAAAGTCATTTTATGGATGTGTGAACTTATTTTGTGTCAATGAGATGCAAAGTAGGTGTTACCGTGCAAAAAATGACTCTATGGCCTCAGCGTCAAACTTATCCCCCTTGCTAAATTCACGCACGGGGAGAGGAGGGGTCAAATAATGGTGCAAAGCTTACTTTGCACCATTATGTAACACCTGGGTGAGGGCAGGCATTAGGGGACCTGTGGGCCTATTTCCATGGTAGAACACCATGGAATAAGCTCACAGGTGCCCTCCCCATGCCCCAGGGACACCCCCACCCACACCAGAGGGACAGCAGAGAATAGGGGACCCCATCACAGGTAAGTATAGGTAAGTACAGGTAAATATATATATTTTTTAAAGTGCCATGGGTCCAATGGCCATGCCCATCGGACCCTGGTCACCTGTGATGGCCATTGGAGTGGTGGGCATGACTCCTGTCTTTTCTAAGGCAGGAGTTATGTGGTATGGATTGTTTTGCGTCAGAAAATGACACAAGGCTGGTTAGAGTCATTTTTTTACTCTAACCTGCCTAACGCCATTTTTTGGTGCAAAACCCCCTTCTCCTATACCGTCAGCCCCACCCGGCTAATGTCATTTCTTTTACGCTAGTCTACCCTTTGCTCCGGCTTGCACCATTCCATAAATATGGTGCCCTGCTGGTGCTCAGAAATGGTGCAAGCGGGTGCTAAACTTTTTGGTGCAAAACTGCGATGGTGCAGTTTTCCACCAAAAAGTATAAATTAGGGCCTTAGAGTCTAAAAATCTGCCATTTGCTAAAGAATTCAGGACAAATGAGACACCCCGCCCTCCCAATATAAAGGTGTAAATATTGGGAGTGAGGTAGATTACATTATTTTGTCCACAAATTTAACAGTATTACTGAGGGACAATAATGTTGAAATTTCATGCAAAGGCGACCACAACCTGCTTGTCGTGGTCCTTGATTTAGAAGGATCTCAGGAGAATATGCCTCTAGCTTATTCGCAAAATAAAGGCACAGAACATAATGGGATAGAATGGATAAGGAGGCCATTTTTCATAGACCCATTAAAGCCAACTAAACAATCTATCTTATCCTGACAATACTCAAACTGTTTTTAATACTTTTCGCACTTCCACAGTGAAGGGGCTGTCGATATGTAATGCTTCTACAAAGTCTCCTCCACAGGGCTGGTTCACCATGCATGCACAGTCGCCCTTAAAAAAATTAAAGCTAGCATTATTCAAAACCCCACCCTAAAAGGAAGACATTATGGGGCTTATTTACAAGCCTGTTGTGCAACTGTTATGTTATTTTGTTTGACGCATCAGTGGCGCAAAGCAGTCCCCTACAGTGCGCCACATTTACAAACTGATGCAATGAGACCATAGCCAGTCTGTAAAGCCCTGCGCCACATTATACCTACACCTGGTATAATGTATGCAAGGTAGGCGTTTCCCCGTTAAAAGTCAAGCAGAACTGGCACAGTGAAATGTGCAAGATTCCACTGTATCATTCTGCTCCTTCACTGTGTCAAAAGTTTAACTCCAGCTCAGAGCAGGCATTAAAATTATGCAGGGCTTTTGTCAATGGGAGCCTACTTTGCATTGCTGGAGTATCGTAATTTTTTTGACGCTAGTTCAACAATGCATCAGGTTAGCACCAACAGATGCACTAGAATTTATTACGTATCTGTGAAAACGTGTGCCACGGAGATGTGTATTGTAAATACAGTGCATCCATGTCATCATTGGGAGGAGGCACAGGGCAGTGCAAGAAATCTGACGCATCAGAGCCAGATTGTTGTAAATGAGGCCCTTATGTGTGACAGGAATTTCTATAAAGAAACTCTAGGAACAATAAGCTTAGAAGCGAGGTCTGAGAGAAGTTTGAAATGGCAGCTATGCAGAAAGACAGTGCAGCTTTTTGGAAGGTTGTTAATCATCATTTTTTAACTTGGTACGCAAAGCTGTTAATGGAGTCAGTCACACCTGTCAATGTTTGGGTGGATCAACTTTGCTAGCATTTTCAATACAGGCAACAAGGATGTCATTCTAGGTAACCGGCAAGTAATCCCATGTAATTATGAGGGCATCACCCAATTTAGTGAAACTATCAATGTCAGGGGTGTAATTGTTGCTGTCAATCTGAGTTCCCCTAGTAAGGCCCCTGGGGCCGATGGAGTACCATTAGACCTGTATAAGGATAACGTTGCCTTTTGGACCTCAATTCTAACTAATGTTTTCACTGCTACAATAAAGGGCAATGCCAGAAAGCTAAAGAGTAAATTGTTAGCTGTGCATGTCGGCCCAGACATTTACCTGCAAAGAGCTAGTTAACAACTATAAAAGCAAGTGTGTCTCAGTGACACTGTATGTATGGAGTTACAGTTTGAGGGTACAAGGTTGTAAACCAACGACAGCGGGTTGAAAATACATTTCTTTACAGACTACTGGCTGTCCCACAATCCACACCATCTTTTATGTGTCGTCTCGAGGTAGGACTGGATTTTATGGTGGATAAAATAAAATTAAGGGGCCGATTTAAGAAAAGTGGTGCTGCACCCAGTGCAGTGCCACTTTCCTTGCGCCCCTTAGTGACCCCCTGCCGCCACCATTTGTGCCCTGTATATAAAATACGGCACACCATGGCGCAGAGTAGGGGGCAATAGCATCAGACTTCCTGACGCTATTGACATACTCTGCAACAGTAGCGCCAAAATGTTGGCGCTACTCCTGCAGAGTATCCGTTGTATTCAATGGCATGCCCCTTTTTGACTCCTGTTCTGAGCAGGCGTTAAAAGTGCCAAAAAAATCTCTTAGATTTCCTTGCACCATTTTTTCAGCCAACTAAAGTGGGAACACCCCCTTGCATACATTATGCCGGGTTCAGGTGAAATTTGGCGAAAGGGTTTACAAAGTGGCACAATGCATGCATTGTGCCACTCTGCAAATATGGCGTGTGTAAAAAAATGACACTATGGCGCACTAAGCTGGCATTATGGCCTCTTAACTCAGGCCCTAAAATTCCTTACTCGTGTGGACAAGAGTATGGGGGAATCCTGAGACACGTTTTCCAAAGGAAGTACTGATCGATTGTCTGCCTTTAGACAATACTATGGCTATCCTCTGGATTAGATATCTTACAAGTGTTTTTTTAGATCTGGGTCTAGCGCAGTCGTTTCACAACCAGTAAGTTATTGATGCACAAACCTTGCAGGAAATGTTTCTAGAAAGGCAAGCTAGACTTCACTTTGAGAAATATGACAACCTTCTTTCCAGCATTATCTAAAGTTTAATTAAACAGTCTCTGGGCTGTGAGTTTTATCTGATCAGTGTCTCAAATATTAAGTATTGGTTTTATCTTATAAGACTCCGTTTTAACCTTATAAATGTGTTTGTAAAAAAAAGGGTGATTGGAATGCTGCATTGCCAAAGCATCCTTGTGATAATGCTTTCACACAAAGCACTATGCACGTTATGCTTTCCTATCAGTTGTATTTCTATGCATGCAAACACTATCTTGCACCAATTTTGTGAATTAGTAGAATTAGCTATTGCAAAGAAACCTTCGTGTATGTACTACAATTGAACAATCTAAAAATGTGCTGCTGTGATACTCTAATTCGCTGGGCATTGGCTATTAGAAATAGACATGGCACTTTATCAACTGTTTTGTGATTTGTTTTTAGGTATTTATCCGGGGAATAATGAATAAGAATCATTTTTAAAAGTGATGTATTGTGTGCTTTGCTACACTAGCATCAAACATTTTGACGCTAGTGTAGCAAAGTACAAGGGGGTCCATAGGACACTACGGGAGTGTCATTTTAATGCCTGCTCAAAGCAGGTGTTAAAAATGACGCCAAAAATGGCGCAGTGAAATCGTTTAAATTTTGCTGTGCCATTTTTGAGGGCCTCCTAGCACCAGAACGCCCCCCTTTGCATACATTATGCCTGGCACAGGCATAATGTGGCGCAAGGGGTTACGAAGTGGCCCAATGTAAGCATTGTGCCGCTGTGTAAATATGGGGCAGCAGAAAAGCCACTATAGCACCGCCTTAGCGTCAAAAAATGCCGATAATGAGCATTCACAGACTCTTTAGACTCTTGGGTAGTTCTAGCTATTTTAATCCAATCAGTCTCCTTCTGCAGCACCTAGGTTTTCAAGAAGTTAATCACATGATTGTAATTTTCCATGACAGTATGTGAAGGGGCATTTGGATGAGCAAATCTCTGCCAGTTTCTTAGTCAGCCACTGTACTGGTACCTTGCACTGGTAAGCCCTAACCTCTGAGTCACAGTCTGCAATCAATGGTATCTAATACCAGAAGGAAGTGGGTGATAGCATGAAATGTCCTTACCACTTATTGACTTTTCATCTTCTGGTCCTCCATTATCATAATCCTTTTTCTTCTGTACTTTCTGAGCCCATCGATCTTTAATCCCTTGAATATCACTCCTCTATAGGATGGTTTCCAATGTATTCCCTTAAATACAATTTTAGTCCAGAGGTTCTCATATTCTTCAGTAGTTCTCACTCATTAACATCCTAAAAGTCTGATTCAGGTTCTGAATCTTGGATAAGTCAACCCCAAATGTGATTTCTATTTCATCTAGAACTTCATGAGGCTCACACACATGCCTAGCAGCCTCTCAGCATAGGTGCACGATTTCCCCTTTGTTGTACCCTTTTATAAATTCCAGCTACAGATTTCATTTAACAATTTCTTTAAATTCTGTCTTTGTTCTCAACACATCTAACATCCTTACTGGAGCATCCTCCTCTGGGGTGTCTGACTCGGGACCTTCCTTGACCTCTACAGTGGGCAATCACAACTGGAGCTGTTACCGTTTGGGCCTCGCTACTGGATCTATTAATGCCAGTATTTGGGGTAACTGGGACAGTTGTATTTGTAGAAGGAACTGGGGCTGGGGTAACAGCAGTAGTTCTCAGAGCTCCTGCTAGTGAAGCTGGTACAAAAAGGGGAAGAACTTCTACAGGAAGGCGTTGATAAACAAGCACACTTACATCTACATTAAGAGCAAGTGGGACCCTCTGGCCTGTTGGGGCCCTCCAGCCTGATGAACACATTATACAGTCATTATTGAGAAGCCAAATGCTGGTCTAGAAAATCATCCATAGAGTGACTATCACATGTGTTATCTTTCTTCTCCTGGATTCCAATCCCTTGTGCTTTCTTCCTCTTTGTACTCTTCCTGGTTAATTCAGGATAAATTCTAGTATCCACAATTACATTTTGCCTCTACTTTTTCTGTTCTGCAGCAGTTCTCCCTTCCATCTAACCATGGACCTTGTTCTCTGTTCAGGTTTGATATTTATCCTTCTCCTTCAAATGTGCTGCATGCTTCTATGCACTCAAAGTTTCATTTTGACCTGGTCTAGGTGGAGGTTTCATCTCTACAACACTTGTCTCAAGTTCTTAATTATTCTCCGGTTACCATATGCAGAAACTGCAATGGCTCTTCATTTGCTGTCATCCTATTCTTGAGTTTGTTCCAGATTCATGCGTGTAAACCAACTTTGGTTGTCAAGTGATATGTGGACGTGCCCTTGGGAGGGGGCACCTAACCCTCCTGGCCAGGTATTCTCATATCAGCTCTTAATTTTTTGAAAAATCTCATCCTTTCCCTGTAAAGAACGCATCACAACATCAATAAAGTTCACTTGAAATAACCAGCAGTTCCCAGCAAAGCACAATACAATACGCAGAGCCACTGACATCCAATCTTAGGGCAACATCACTGAACTCAACTGACAATTTGCAGTGTGGCACTCTTTGACATAATGACCAATTCCGGTGTGGCACCGACAATGACCGACTAATAACAGTGCTGCGCTTTATGACATGACTCACAGCACATCACAGAAGCTCTCACTTCACAATGATCAGCCTCACAATAGTAAATTACCAAAACTCAAAAACAAAACAATAATTCTAGTCCATCACACTAAAAGAAATTCTAATTGACCCGTCACTGTAGAGGAATGGAGAATAAGCCCCCCAGATATGCCACACACTTGGGCCCTGATTTATACTTTTTGGTGCAAAACAGCACTAACGAAGTTTTGCACCAAAAAGTTTAGCACCGGCTTGCACCATTTATGTGCACCAGCCGGGAATCATATTTGTGGAATGGTGCAAGTCGGTGCAAAGGGTAGACTAGCGTCAAATAAAATGACGTTAGTCGGGTGGGGCTGGCAGTATGGAAGAAAGGAGTTTTGCAACAAAAAATGACATTGGGCAGGTTGGAGTAAAAAAAAGTGCCTAACCTGCCTAGAGTCATTTTCTGACGCAAAGCCATCCATACCACATGACTCCTGTCTTAAAAAAGACAGGAGTCATGCCCACCACCCCAATGGCCAGCACAGGGGACCAGGGTCTCTGGGCATGGCCATTGCACCCAGTGCCATGTAGGGGGGCCCATTTAAAATACTTACCTATATTTACCTGAGATAGGGTCCCCCATCCTCCACTGCCCCTCTGGTGCGGGTGGGGAGGGTGGAACCATGGAAATAGGCCCACAGGTCCCTTAACTCCTGCCCTGAACCAGGCATTAAGAAATGGTGCAAAGCACGCTTTTCACCATTTTTTGACCCCTCCTCCCTCCTGTGTGTGATTTTAGCACGGGGGGATGAATATGGTGCTAAGGCCATAGAGTAATTTTTTGCATGGGAAGGCCTACTTTGCATCTCATTGACGCAAAGTAGGTTTCCACGACCAAAAAATTACTTTAACTCCATAAATTTGGCGCTAGATGGGTCTAGTGAAAAAGTATAAATATGGAGTTAGTTTTGCACTGAATTTGCGTTAAAAAAAGGACACAAATTCAGCGCAAAACAAGTATAAATATGTGCTTAAGTGAGTTCTCGAGAATGGAAAATTACCCTGACTAGTGCTGTCTGCTCCTCTGCACAAAAGGATTAACCAAATGCAAATCTGAATTAGCACACCTTCACAAAAAAAGTTTAATAAGTCCCTATCTTCATTGTCAGTGGTCTGGTACCGCAAACCATAACAGGCAAGTTTAAACATCATTTACTCTATATCTATCGCAGAGTCTTAGACTAGTGGTTATCAGACTGCGAGTCTGATGACCAGGCTTCAACACTTGCAGGATGCATGTTTCTCTTCATAGGCACAAGCAATGTACAATAGGCAGCACCTCAGATCACAACTTCAACATGAAGCTCTTCTAGACTTCAATGGACATCATATTGCATAACACACTGGCTCATCAAAACCCACAAACACTGCAGTGCTCAACAACATACAATCAAAGACACATAAACCTACTATACTCACACTCCTCCAACACTGTGACCACTTCCGGAATGGTAGATCACTGCCAATTCTCCAAACTGAACCTTGAAACCATGGGAAAATGAACCGGGCTGGGGCACATTCTAACTGTCTCTGGCACAAATTCTAACTCCCCAAGCCTCAGTAAAAACAATCCTTTGCTACTAATTGGAGTAGCGCCAGATAGAGTTTGTACCATGCAAATCTTTGGTGGAAATTTAAATAGAAGTTGCACTCGAGTGAATGGACCTTTATCTCAAATTGTGGCTTAACATCGGCAGTTCAATATTATATCAATAATAGTAATGCACATTTTACTCCATATAACAACGGAGAGTAGTAGATTTGAAAACCATAAAACTTTATTAGCAGACTAGTAATGTTACAAGCTCAAATCGATCAATTTAGTCATAGTCACCATATAAAAGCATGATTCAGCATAGTCCAAAGCACGTCAGAATAACAAAGACAAAGGCAAGTATTTTTTCAAGGTTGTCATACGCAAATCAAATAAGATTTAACTTCCCCTGAAGAAAAATACCCTAATGCTAAGCTTGGGGGAGGTTTGAGTGGCAGGTGTCAGCAAGTAAACCTTCTAAGACAAAGCCACATAAAGGTTCTATCAAACAAACAGAAATGAATTTGCTCCAACGTTTAACTTCATGAGTTGGAATAAAATAAGCATAGGGCCTCAAGAAAGAGAAAAGCGGTGTCTGATCTAAAATAGTTTAGAGGAGCACCTGAAACTAACTAGCTCAGCAGTGCAGAGTTGAAACACAATATTTAAAAAAGGAGTACACTCACATGCTTCCCAAAAAGTGGGAATTAATCAAAATTTAGCATTACATCATAAGGTTTCATCCCTTTCTTCCTAAGCCTTACACAAAGGAATTGTATAGCTGCAGGGCCTTCAGGACATATCTCACACATAATGGTACATCGCAGTCAATCCATCTGAGGTACAGGTGGAAGAAACCAATTACTCGGCTACCGTGAAACTAACATTAATATTTTTCACGGAAACTAAACAACTGAGACTATTCATTTATTCAAACCACTGCAGGTTATCTTGGCTCCTGAAACAAGTGAAAGAGCTGGATAACACACAGCAGCCAAAAGCACAATTTCAATGTTGGCAGGAATTATTTATCTGAGGCCTCCATTAACTATGGCTAACTTATGATGAACTATAACATGAGAATAGCTAGGTATGAGCTTAATAATAATAATAATAATAATCATCATCATCTTAACATTAAATCACATTTTAGACATATGTAGGTAACGTGAATTAGTATAATAGTTAAGCACAATAAAAAATAGAGATAGCCCATCACTAGTGGTGAATTCACATTGTTTAGCTATAATAATTTCATCCATGGACCACAGTGTAATTGCATATTTGATTTATATTCACATGGTACTAATTTTATTATTGGTTTACAGAGAAATATTCATTAAAGTACTCTGTTGTTATTTAAACACAAAACTGGACATGATGTGTCTCATATGTTGAAACCTTCAGTTAGTACGTGGGACATTATGGCAAATGATAATGTTGAACAACCTATAAGCCAAGGACGGCAGGCAATCGAGGGAAATAATCCAGCCCTTTTCCAAACTACAATATCAGTGCCCAGCACTGCTCAACAAGAAAAGAAGGAGGAAAATGAGGAGCAGGAGCTGTTTGAGAAGGTGGAAGTCTTGGACAAAGAGGAGGACATTGTTGCCCCAACACAGAACATTTTCAAAAAAGCTGCTTCATGGCTGATCAGCAGTGTTCCTCCTAAATCCATTTTAAGAATTGCCAAACCTCAGCATTTAGCTAAGCAGCACAGATGATAGTTTGCCCTATGCATCAATTCCTTCTAAACAATCCTCCACTCACAGTTACCTCTGTACAAACGGCTAATCACTCCATCAATGAAGGTACATCTCCAATCTTCCCTCAGTTATCTGATGGGGAGAACATCACTGGTGATAAGCAGTATGATTTTCCCCACACAGCCACCCAGATGCTAAAAAACTTGCTGGCCATGACAGACTGCCACACATGTAAGGGGTAGGGGGATGGGCTAATGCTGCTCACTGAAATGATCTGTTTTACCAACAACATTCTAATATGCAGAAGGATGTTAATCCCAATGTGGGCTACTCTCAATGAGAAAGCTGCCTCCCTTAAAGGTTTCCATCAGATGAGTGATAGGCAGACCTGTGTGTTGGACAACATTGCAAAATGTTAACAAGACATGGTAAAGATGCACCAAGAACATCTTAAAATGTTTAGGGAAGAGAGTGCGATACATCATGTCTTGGTCATTGAGATGATAGAAGCATTAGGCAAAAAATGGCGATGCAAGTCTTTACGACCAAAGCATGCAGAAGATTTTCCAGAGGCACCTCAAAGTAGGAGGAACACAACACTTGTCAACCACACAGCTCTGCTGCATCCAACTGCAACACCTAAACATGCACTACCACCAGGATCTCTACCCCCACCACCACCACCTTAACCACCACTAACTCACCATTCACAATACAATTACATTCTCAATCATAATCCCCACCAGCATTGCACAGGCAAAGTAGCGGGACAAAATCACAAAAATAGCTTAATTCTATCTATCACTATCTCTAACACATTTACTATAAGCATTTTTGACTAATAAATATCTGTATACTTTCTGGATAATAAATAAACCAGTGTCAAACTTGCTGAATATTTGATGTTGTAGTTACGATATTGGAAAGCAGTATTGATATTCTTTTCTTTGATCTTCAAAGTGTAATGCATTAAAATCTGCATCCTGAAATAGAAATCATCTTCTAACTATGCTTTTCTTTCAACTGATAAATAATGCCACATTATGCAGTACCATTTGTAAATGCAACAAAGAAATCGTTGCTTCAGTTTTAATATTTATTTTATATATGTATTTTTTTTAACAAGACATATTTTTGGGGGATGAAAATTTGTCCGCGAAAAGGAGAAAACATTAGCAAAATGGAATTGTTATGCAGAGTTAAAATGCAAACTATTAGGGGGCTGGGCAAATAAGACAACCAGACCAGAAACGTCAAGTGAACCATTCTATATAAAGAGGGGAAAATAAAAATTCTGTAGTCCATTAAGAATCCAAAACCAGGAGTCTACTGTTCAAAATGGTAATACCACCAAGCCAGAGTGTGTGTCAGAAACATGGTCTTGGAGGCAAACGCTCCTTGCCATTCTCACTTTGCATCTCCACAGCAGTGCTCAAATCCTCCCCTGACACAAACATCAAATGGCTGACAACAGCAGGAAACAGGTACCTCACTGGAAGAATGAAACAGAGGAGTAGTGGGGAAACAAGGATCAGAAATTGACCTACAGGAGGTTGGGCAGGATGGTGAGGCAGAAGAGACATAACACTTGCTATAAAGAAGGCCATGAGGCAACATAACATTCAGTGACCATCTCTCTAAGTAGCCAAAACTCAAAAACTAAGTTCCAGATTTCCTGAGAAATTGCTTTCAGAATCTCTCTGGGTGGTCACAGGGCCTCCTTAAGAGCATCCAAGGACACATATTCAGGGGAAAGGGATTGGTCTTAATGAGAGAGACGTGTTGTTGGTGACAGAAGTGACCCTAAAGTTTAGTTCTTCTGGTTGGGAACTGGAAAGAGGAGGCAATGCATGAGCAATGGATGTAGCAAGAATGTATGAAGGATTAGGTATCTCAGGAGTCAGGCTTGGCTAGGTGCAAGCCTATATAGCATGGAGCCTGCCTTTGGGATACCAAAGGTAGGTGTTATTCAAGGCCAGAAGGAGACCCGACCTCTTTCTGTCCCTGTCTCTAGTAGGCTGTTCTTCCTCCACCTGGAGTCTCTTGGCAATCAATCATGTTAGTCTCTGAGCAGGTACACTAGCCCCGCTGGTGGTGAGTTCTTTCTACTCGCTGATGGTGTCAAATGGTTGCACCTGTCTCCATACTCAATATTTACATTCTTGCTTCTGATCCTGATGTGAACTTCCTTGGCCTGCCTACTCCACTAAAAATGAATGTGAAAAAAGAGAGACTTATTTAACTCATTGGGTTAATAATACATATCTACATACCTTTAACTAAAAGAGAAACTCTTTCCCATTGTACAACTGCTTACATTGGCAAGTCTTTAACAAACATGTCACTATCTTCTGCTTTTAATGTTGGGAATTACAAATAGTTAGAATGGAAGAACGTTGAAATACCTGTGGAGTGAGGCATTCAAAGGAGCAGAAAAGGGTAGTAAGAAGTTATGTCTGCAAAAATATGAGTTTTAACCATTGAAAATGTAGGTTTTACACATTGGGTATCTGAAAAGATTGTGTTTTAAACATGGCTAGAAAGCATTGTGAAGGAAGGTGAAATGTTCTACATATTTTCACATCAAATGTTCCACATGTTGCTAATTATTTGTGTAAACTCTGAAAGTAAAATGTAAAAATTATATCATGGTTGGGAAGTAAGATAAAGGTATACACAATGTCAGCATCACATAAACTATAATTGGAAAAATGGAAATGTTATAGACTTCAAAGGGAGAACGTAGGTTTTAATGTTCATGTTGACAAAAATTCTGAGTATGTTAAAAGGATTTCCATAATGTTAAGATCAGATATTTAGTAGGGGTGGCAAGAATTATTTAATTCTGCTGTCAGAATTGGAGTAATTTATTAATTCTGCTGTAATGCAGAATTAATAATTAACTCTCCTGTTCTGCAGGTGGAATAAATCAGCACTGTAATGGTACTTGAAAAGGGCTGAGGGGACTGCGAGTGAGCAGTCCCTCTATGTTTGAAAATCACGGCAGATTAAACTTTAATCTTAAAGACAGAGGGACTGCTCTGTCTTCCAGCTCAGTGTAAGTGCCACTGCAGTGCACATACCCCTTGGTACTCGTGCAGAAGTATATAAGAGCACTGAGGGGTATTTACTGCATACCCCTCAGTGCCCTTACACACATATATATATATATACATACATGCATATATATATATATATGTATACACGTATATATATTTTCAGTAGTAATGTGGTACTTGAAACCCTCCCACTAAGAGTAAGCACTAGCTTACATTCAATCCACGTTGGGATTCATATTCTACGTTTATCAAGGCATTATTGTTAAATAAAATTTTATTAATATTGATTAAAAGATTGGAACTCTAAAGGCTTGCCCAAACGAAAGACAACTGACAGCTTTAATCTTATTGAATATAATGGGTTAAGATTTCGGTGGATGGGACATCTGTCACCGTTGTGATAGAGTAACCTGCCCGCCAAGTCCTAAATCAGGCCTGATGTCTCCATTTAGAAAGACCGTTTAAGGACTGACTTATCACAGTTTTCCTCCAAGGTTGACTATAATGGGATGGTGCAAAGCTCTCCTACTGTTTGTATACAAAATTAAAAAGCTTAGATATTCTGCACACATATTACAGTGCTGTTTCATATCCATGCCTTAGGCAAAATGTTTTGAAAATCTGTTTGATGCATGTAACAAAATCTGAACTGGAGTTTTGGAAAAGTTCCTGCTCATTACCAGGTTATCTAGAGCTTGCAAATCCAAGTCAATACAAACACCACTATGTATAGTGGTGCAGATTTATTAAGATTTTGCACCAGTGGTTTTATCACTTTTGTGGTTCGGCCCCTTAGTAAATGCCTTATGCAGTGACACTTACTAAACAAAGTTGTGTGGCGTGTTTAGTAAACACAAAGTAATGGAACACATAGTGCTGCCTTGCATTACTGTGCGTTGGCTAGGCATTGGATTGGTGGTGCGTGGGCACTCTATTGCATCCACCCATGTATTTTGGCGCAAACCCTGATTTACAAAGACTAGTAAATGTGTGTGGCACCAAAATGGTTTGCCTACCAAACAGAGGTGTAACTTGGAAACATTTTTTTATTTCTCCTCTTTACTTCCGCAATCTATGTGTGCCTCATTTTGCAACACACATAGCAAGAGGAATTTACCTTTAATGATAGCTATCGTAGACAAATGTATCCCTTCCATCACAAAAACAGTCCTTACCGTAACACAGGCACCCTTGCAGTATGGCACATGGGTGCCTGCATTGGTGCTAAGCGGCACACAGTGCTCCAGCGCTAGGACTGTGCAGAAGTGCGCCATATCTTAATAGATATGATGCATTTCTGCTCTCTCCCTTTCACACAGTGCAAAGCGGTTTATTGCCTTGCTGCATTGCACTGAATCAAATATTAGTAAATCATCCCCAATGTGTGAATGTAATTTAATAATATTTACGATTCCACTAAAATTGTCTTGGGGATCACTGTAGCAATAAATATCGGCAATAACATGTTTCCCTGTTTACATGGTGAATAAAATGTTGCTTTCAGCAACAAAATGTACATGTTCCAGAAATCTCCAGGCCTTTCCCCAGTAAATATCAGACCTGCTGATATCTACATGGGGAACATTAAGAAAGTCAGATTTTATTGTACCCAGTCATTACTAGTTGCTACAATTTTCAACACCTTTGTAAAAGGGGTATACACATGCATCAGAGTAGACAGAGGAACTAGTAATTGAAGCAATAATGCACTACTGGTTACTTGGGTTTAGAACTGATATTTGCATTTTAGAACTATTTTAAAGACATTTATGTGGCAACATTTTAATCGTGAACATTGTTAATTGTGCTTCTTTGTTTTTTAAACATATTTTATTGAAATTTATCAGTAACAATTAGGCACTTTCAGAGCTCTACATTGATGATCTTTTTTAAAAATTGCCAAGATAATAATGACAACAGTCATATTATTTTCGGTTTAGGATGTCTAAACAATGTGACCATTATCTTGGGGAACATGCTTTTCAGCATTTATGGTGGATATTTCTCTCCATATTGTCCTACTGCCTCCCCCTTTCCAGCCATCATGCTTTCATCTATTTTAATTGCTCTTCAGTTCAAGTGCCTACCCTTGTCTCCCCCTCCTTCCCCATTTGTCCTCCGCTGTCCCAATTCTCCCATGTTCCTGTTATATCTAACTTTAAGTATTGCTCGAGATCCCCAAGTGTGAGCCACCCTGATGTCCTGCCTGTCCCTTTCAGGTGTACTTCGCAAGATATCATTATCTACTGACTGCTTGACTTGGTTGTGCATTATGTCATGGTGTTCAAGGAGGTAGCACATCATCACTTGGTATATTATCTGAATGTTTTCAGAGACAGATCAAAGCACTCAGGCCAGAGCTCTCTCAATCAATCCCTGACCTCTCTTGACCTCCCGGTCCCTCACCATCTCCTCAGCCTTTGCCCACTTACTACTTCCCTTCTCCAGGACATGCACTGGGGCCTCGCACCTGCTTCCAACTTAGTTATCTCTCATTTTGTTAACAGCAGCACTAGGTCCTGTAAATGGTTGGTGACCCTCTGCTGGGCTGTGTGTGGATACCCATTGAGTAAGCAATGCTTGGGGTCATAAGGGACCTCTCTCCTGATGACTTCCCCTATTATACCAACCACTGAGTTACAGAATCCTCCCAAAACTAGACAGACCCAAAACATATGAAAAAACTCTACTACCTCCTCCCCACACCTCGGACTTCTGGCTTCCATTCAATTAAAATGCCTTTGCAGCCTTCCTGGTGTCAAATATACTCTGTGCAGTACATATAAGATAACAAGCCTGAATCTAGCAATCCTAGAGACTTTGGGGACCCAGGTCAATATGTTCTCCCACTCAATATTCGTGATCTCTGTACCCAGGTCTTCTTCCCACTTCAGTTTAAGGCTCATGAGGGGTTGGCAAAGAGCTGCTCTCATTCTCCCATATAGGAAAGTCACTGCCCTGTATGTACCTGCACTACTAGTCAAGTATTGACAGAGGCTTGAGAGGGGAGGTTCTGTTCGTCCCGTTTGCCAGTGCTGAGTGATTGCCTCAGTGACCGCTCTATGGAGCAAGAAGTTCCTCTGTGGTAATTCATATTGGGTCCTGAACTCTTCAAAAGGTAATAAAGCATCTGCCTCAAATAGCGTTCCCATGAATGTTGTTCCTGCCTCTATCCAGCTAGATAGTCCGCTCCAGTCACTTCAATGGGGTAATACTGATAAAAATTGCATTGGGATCTCCGGGGCATAAGGCCTAGCCTCACCCGATCTACGGTGATATCGCAGCCAGCAGGCACACAGCACCCTCAGTTCTGCTGGTAAGGTCGCGGCTGGAGGCCTGAGCCGGATGACCCCCCTGGCCAAAGTCCGGAGGTCCGGAGTAAAGGGTGTTACTACTGTGTTCAGCCTCACGTGGCTGGCTATTCATTGGGTCAACCATTGCAGTTGACCTGCTAGATAATAGATCTCAAAATCTGGTACTGCTAGTCCTCGATAGTCTCTGAAGCTTTACAAATGCGAGTCGTTGTCTACTCGTCCCCCACAGGAAACCAATTATCAATGAATTCAGAACCTTAAAAAGGCTTGTGCCATCTGTAGCGGTAATGTGACAAATAAATAAAGCAATCATGGCAGGGTAATCATTTTCAATAGAGCAACTGTTCCTGCCACTGATAAGGGCAACAATTCCCAGAAGGCCATATTACTGTGGAGTACCTGCAGTGCTCGCCCTATATTACCTTCAAAAAGGTCTGCTCTGTTATGATAAACATGCACTCCAGATATGTCAAACAAAATTATCCAGTAGCTGCCACGTTCCCCCAAGTGCATCATTTGCATCCGCTAAAAATAACAATAAATCATCAGCATATATGGCCATATAATGGGTGTTGTTCCCCACTCTCAAGCCTCTATAGGCAGTACCCGTTCTTGCTAGGCTTGCAAGGGGCTCAATGGCCAGGGCAAAGAGGAGAGGGGAGAGCGGGCATCCCTGCATGGTGCCTCGTTCCACTGATAGTCCCCTGAAATTGTGCTGCCTTTGCGAACTGTCGCCCGTGGCATGGTATAAAGTAATCGCGTCCAGGCTATGAAGTGCTCGCCCAGCCCAAAGTTGCGTAGCACTTCATATAGGTATGGCAATTCTAAGCTGTCAAATGCTTTCTCAAAGTCTATACTGCAGAGACCACTGCCCTGGTTTTATCACAAGAGCTGTCATCGACTAAACAGAATAGTCAGTGTATGTTAAGGGCCGTATGTCATTCAGGGATGTATCCTGCCTAGTCTCTATGGATCAAGCGATGCATATGGGGGTAGCGGGCATGTCGCTAGTATTTTACTAAGGATTTTGTAATCTACCTATAACATTTACAGAGGCCGGTAGGAAGCTATATCAGTGGGTGGCTTCCTGGGTCTCAAAAGGGGAATGATAAGGGCCTCTTGCGCTGATGGAGGGAGAGTCCCAGCTATCTTGGCTTCTCCCTACATGCTAACCAATTGGGGCCCCAGTGTTGCCATAAACAAAGAATAAAATTCAACCTGCAGGCCATCTAGTCCTGGAGTCTTGTTTTGCGCCATACTAGTGACAGTTGCCAGTCCTAGGGTCTAATATTCCTGCTCCTATAGTGTTGGAAGATTAAGGTGTTATAAGGACTCATGGATATCTGTCAGCAATGACTAGACCTTGCTCATGTAGAGATCCGTGAAATAATTATAAAATTCTTGATTAATTGCAGCTGGGCTATAGACCGTCTGACCTAGGGATGTTTCTAACTCAACTATACTTTACCCTCTCTTTGCTGGATTCGCCAACCATGCCAAAAGCGAGCTCGCTCAGTCGCACTCTGCATGAGTTCTTGCCAGGTAAACTTTATAATCATAACAACGTAGCCTTTCAACCCCTGTTGCTACTCATTTTTGGGCTTCCATGACTGATGTTTGAACTTCTGGTTCGCCGCGGCTTTTCCGCTCCATCTCCCTCAACTCATGTTCTGCCTTCTCAATGCCCCGTATTATCATATGCTGGACACCCTTGGGAGCACTTTAAGAGGTAGGGGGTCAGCCATTGGATATACTAGTGGTGTTACTTGGGCGTCCAGGAGGGTCCATCCTCACCTCCATCTGGGATCTCTCCCATAGTGACACAGTTGATATAAGTATATGTGGCGGAAGACAATTCCCTTCTTAACCTTTTTAAACATTTCCCAACTCCCATGCCCCAGAGCGAACAGTGTGATCCATTTGCCCAAACAATCAAACAAGGAATAATCAAACATGTTCGTGCTTACTAAAGCTCGGGCTACGATCTGCTGGGGGGTGATACTTCTGTCAATTCCTGGCCTCGGACTCGGGGCCTCTCAAGCACCCACCCGATTCCCAAAACCACACAGCTTGGAAAAAACATTATAAGCCTTGCCACAAGGACCTTCTCTTTACTGCAGTAGTATCTGATTTACAATAATTTAAAGTATAGCCCCCTCTAGTCTGCCCGGGTGAGTGTTCGCTTCAGTGTCAGGGTTAGGACTAGATAATCTCAACCGCAGTTCCCGGGGTGACCACTGGTAGGATCTTGTTGGAGGGTACTGAGGCTATTGAGTCTCTATCCGATTCAGTCCCGCCTTCACCCGCCTCCCTGAGCGGGGATGCGCGGTCCAGCAAATGATCCACCCAAGGACGCCGCCACAGCCACCGCCTCCTGTCGGCCTTTCTGTGCTTCCTGCACTGTGGGAGATGCAGTCGGTGCCACCTATCCCTGTCATCTTGAACGAGGATGGTGCTTCCTCTTCTGTGGTCGGGGTGGACCTTGGGACCCGGGTTGGGTTGCCCCTCTGCCCAGTCCCAGGCCTCTTGAGGTGTAGCGAAGAATTGTATTCCCATGGGTGTTATTACTCGGAGTAGTGCAGGGAACTGCATGGAGTATATTATTCCTGTCTCTCGGAATCGTCTCTTCACGGCAGTGAAGGCAGCCCTCCGGTGCTGTACTTCCCTGTAAAAATCTGGGAATATGGAAACCTTATTGTTCTCCACTACAAGATTGCCACCCATCTGAGCGTGCTTTAATATGGAGTCCCAGTCTTTGAAGTGGAGCAACCTCGCTACCACTTGTCTGAGTGGGGCACCCGGGGGTTGCTGTAAAGTTGGTACCCTAGGTGCCCTCTCTAGGGCAAAAAAGGGGGGATTGACCCTCCAGAGCCACTTCCTTCTTAATCCATTCTTCCAGGTAGCACACCATGTTGGAACCCTCGACTATCTCGGGGAGTCCCACCACTCTAATGTTGTTGAGTCACACAGTGTTTTCCTCATCTTCTGCTCTGCTCTCAAGTGCATGTAGCTGCGATTCTACAGAGTCCATTCATCCTCCTACTGCAACCACCGTAGGTATCATCTCGGAGATTTCCCTTTCAGTCATGGTGACTCTCTCTGATAGGCACCTGCGGTCATCTCGAATTAGTCACAGATCACTACTGTGTCGATTGTGACCTCTAGAGCCTCTTTCGATGCTGCTATAGCTTGCAATCCATCTTGAAGTATAGGGGTGGAGGGCATTGTCTCCAATGACTCGGACAATGTTTGCTCCAGCTTCCTGCTAGATAGCCCCATACACTGAGATCCCCCCAATTCTCCATCCCTCTTTTTGAGAGCTTTAACCATGGCACAGTCTTCAGGGGGAGATAATGTATATTGTTCTCCTTCTGCCCTCTGTTTTTTCCAATACTCTGTGCGAGTGCCCTCATTCAGGATACAACGTATAGCCACGTGTACCGATTCCCTTGTGTGCACCTCCTGTGGCCTTTCAGTCCTCAGTTGTCATTTTCTGCTTGCTCACCGTGGGATCAGTCACCTTCGCACTATCCTATACAGCAATTGTTGGTTTCTCCACCTTCCTTTCTATTAATTCCTCTGCTGGGTAGCTCTCCCTGCTGCATGTGTGCCACAACATGGATGTAGCTCCATGGGCAATCTTGCTGTTGCTCCTGGTGACCCCTTTCACCAGCTTCAAGCCCATCAAAGCACCAGTCATTATTACGGGCAACTCTGTGACCGGGATCCTCAGAGCTCTTCAGACATTAATACATTTATAGAAGTCCCCGGGTCTAGCCCCAGTCTCTACTGCTGCTCACCTTGTCGGTCTGTCTAATGAGATCCAGCTGCATCTATTCACCCTGTTGGTCGTGAAGTCTGAGCTGCTACATTGCTTTCCCTCCAAAAAACAGTAGTCGGGTCCTCACCTCTCTCTCTGGTGTTTTTGTCTGCTGTCCGGGGCCTTCCCCTCGGTGTCTGTGGTCAGTGTCTCCACCACGCACCTCAGGGGCCTCTCTCCCCACTTGCTTCTTCAATAGGCGACCACCAACTTACATCCTCATGCGGCCGGTGTTTTCAGAGTTTCCCCACCATCAGGCTCTTCATCCGGGACATCTCTGTGGCCGGGTCAGCTCAGTGCTCCTCCTCACTGGTTCAGCCCTCGCCGCCTGTGCTCTGCTGCGCGCTCACCTCATGGACTCTCCTGGCCCAGTCAAGTGCAAGCCCCCCGCCCGCTTCTCCTTCTTGCTGTCTCAGGACGCCATCGGTTTCCCAAGGTGCGCTCCAATGCGGTCCGGCACCCATAGACTGTCTCGCCATCTGGGTCGTCTTCTCTGCGCTCCTGGTTCAGCCGCACAAGGCTGCTGGAGCAGTCCCAGGCATGCCTGCCATCTTGGATCGTCTTGATTCCTCTGTCTGAATTTTGGTTTCTCTCCCTTGTCGCGCTCTCCCAGTCCGATGGTCACCGTGGAGGACCTACTCATCGTCCGGAACACGTATCTGGTGGTTCCTTGTGGCCTCGGCGGCAGGATGAGGGTTGGTTGGGGCCCGGCTCACCGGAGCTCTGGAGCTCACAGCCCCACTCCATTGCTGTGAAGCCACACCCTTAATTGTGGTTCTTTATGGTAGATTTTGTATTCTGTTATGCCATTGAATGAGTATTTGGTTTAATGTAACCAGAAATAAACTATTGAATAAACACATAAAACATTATTTTTTAGTTATTTTTATTGTTACAGTTTTAAGTAGAGAAGATGAGGCCCAAGCAGAGCCCTATATGAGAAGCACAAGTAATATATTCTACCAAAGGTAGAAAAGGAATGCAATCTGCAGACACTATTGTCCCTGTAGTATTACTTCAGCACAGACCTTTTTTTACTAGTTTAAAGGTGTTTGAAGGCCCTAATTGTCGTAACGGTTTTAGAATGCAGTCCACAACATGTTCTGGATAACATGGAGGCTCTGAAGGATGGGAAAACTGGAAGTAACTTCCATTGTAAAGGAGGGGAAGTGCTAATACAATAAGACATTAGCAGTCAGGCGATTCACACCTGCCAGTAGGGGCTGACTACAGAATAACCTAATGTGTGTTCATAAGCATTAAAGAAACAGAACAATCAATACTATATGCAAGTATACGAGGGAGGATAGGTGACTAGGCGAATCCACATACAGATTATAAGGTGTATGCAATCCAGGAGGTGAAGAATACTAGTGTGAGGAACAGATTTAAACAGGTGAGAGGTGGTTAGGTACAGAGGCCAGGGGAAGACCACAGGTGTTCAATGGTGACGAAAAAACGACTGTGTTCCTTTCCTGTGTTTTAATAGAAATGTTGACTGTTTTTTAAAATATTAGTAATTTGCATGATTTGAACGCATGCAGTTTTTTTGCCAAATAAGTGTCAATCTATGGACATTGATTAAAAATTACTATACACAGACACACACAAACACAGACACCCACAAATACATTTTTGTACATATATATATTATATATGTGTATATGTTACACAGTTGCAGTATCCACTCTGTAGTTATATGTGAGTCAGCGTTTCCATAGGATGAGTCTTTTTGCCTTGCTAACAACTTTGGCACCGTTCGACAATTCTTGACAAAACATTTCAACAAAAGTTTGAGATAATCCGTGAAGTAGGGCTCAAGAAATAGGGGGGTCTAAACACTTTTTATCAAATGCAATTTCAATGGGAAATATTAGATGATACAAAAGATACAGCTAGACAGAATTGTACCAAATGTGACAGAAAGCTCAAAATTTATCCTGAAAATGTGCTTTTTGTAATTTGGTAAAAAACTGTTGAGCTATATTCATGAAATTAGGATTGAGAAACTAGCAATATCTAGTGCTGCACAAATAATGAGAAAAATCATTCTTTTCTGGCTGGCCCTGTGCGACAATTGTGGAAACAAGCAATGTGAATGACAGCTGCAATGTGAGAAAATATGTTGCAGCCGCCATTACAGGACACCTGAACTTGGTCTCTGAGCCCTGAAAAGCTAATAGCAAGGAAGACATAAGGGCCAGGGTAGGAATAACCTGACCCTCTAGCTCCTGTGAGGGAGGAGTTCTGTGCCAGGTTGGCCACTCTTGGTGGTGATGGCTGCCTGTGGGTGGTGGAAGCAGCCAGGACCTGCAGTCAATCTGCCATTCTACACAACAGAAGGTTGTGCGGACAGGACTTGTCCGGAGATTTATTGTATTAACTTAACTGCACCTTATACTTTAACTCTACTTAAAAATAAACTAAACATTTAATAAAAAACACAGGTCTAAGTATAGTCATTCGTAAGTAAGATGTTCACTGATGTTAAAAACAAACTTTAGAAATTCACTGGAAAAAAACAAATGTTAAAGTGCAGTAATTCGTAGGTCTTATAATAATTTTTAAAAACTGCAATTTAAAACCAAAAAAGCCTGAAATCAACCAGTTATGTATAACAGACAGAAGTAAAACTTGCATCGCTATGATGCACTCCTTATGACTGCGCATAATATATAATTGATGATATCTGGAATCTATGGTGGTGTGAGTTATACAGATATCAGTTACATATACCTGGCAAATTTCAGTGTTTTTTTGGTTTTATAATGGTAGGTTTTTTTTATTAATGGAAGAGCTATGTATAATTCCACATCACATGTTCAATGACAGCGATGATAACATCACTACTGCCAACTGAAAATGACATAATTTATGACAACAATGTGTATGTCAGGAGTTAGAGGTACTTCAGGGCGTGAGTTATAGTTACTTCAGTTAACTATAAGTGGTGAATCAGTGTTTTTTTAGTTAATTAGGTTGCTATGTTCAACTGGCATCGTCACCTAACTATAACTTCATATAACCTTTAGTTTTTTTGTCTCTCTCACACACACACACACACACACGCGCACACACATACACACACACACACATATCTCTTTTAGCTTACATTTTTAAAAAAAACTGAAATTCACTGAAAAAAACAAGAGAGTTAAAGTTATGTTATAGGTAGGTATTGAACTGAGATTAGAATGTTCAAAAACCAAATTACAGCTGAAATTTACCAGTTATAATTTAGTGAAACAACTACAACTTGTGCCACCATTAGGCACTGCTAATAGCTTCAAGTATTGCTTCACTTGTTACTTGTTTAATGACATCATTAATGACATCATTGATGACATCTCAAGTTACACCATCAATGAGCTCACTCATGACGTCACTGATACCATCTTATCCTTATACTCCCGCTGACATTTCTCTATAAATACTTACATTGTTTTAAAAAGGCAATTATTAGTAAATGGTCTACAGTTATACACAGGAATAAATTACTAAGGGTGCATGTGTTGGTTCAAAAAATAGACATACAGGATGACCTGAGGCCAAGTGTGGTTGTGTATGGCCATATGGTGCATAGTTTACCAAACATTAAGGATATTTGTGCAAGTGATATTGCTTCTTAAACTGTTAAAGTAGAACACACCTTGTTTGGGTTAGAAAGGTGCATTTGAAGGTAGGTTCTGCCATAATAGCACAGTTTGTTACCAAAAGTCTGTGAGCAGTATCAAAGATTTCATTTTCACAAAAGATTATCCGTGAGCACATGTCTGGCCACAAGCTATTACACAAAGCTATACTCAACTTATATATTAAGTGAAGGTATATAAGGTGTTCATATTTAGATGCTGAACTTCCCTCAATTTTTTTAGTTATTCCTCGCTGTTTAAGAATTACCATGTCAGGGTGACCACTTACACATATTGTAACTCAGATTGCAGTTTGAAGCATGGGCTCTAAGTTACATGCCAGTCTCCTCATTTCAGCAAGGTTTATAGTGTATGATACAAAACAAAGCATGGCTGTCCATTGCACCTTGCTAAAGGTGGCTTATCATTGACTATGCATATATGTCAACCTTTGGTTTGTCAGTTGTGAGTCTTGTGACTTCTCTTGATGGGTGTTCCAATTAAAGTAAACGAATCACACATAGGTATTTTATTGGTGGTCAACATTTAGGAAGTATGTACACCATTAAAATCCATAGAGGTTATTTGTTTCCTAGGTGAGTAAGTACAAGTAAAACAAGGGTGATATCCACCAAACATGAGTGAGTTGAGTGATCTGAAATAAGTACAATATCTGGTGCTCAACAATAAAAGTAATGGCCATTATTTGCTAGTTAATTTTAAAAGACTGGTTCATTTTGAAACCTGTTGAATTACTCTCAGTCCCCAAAGTATGTAGCAAAGCAGCACAATCATTGGATAATGTCATCAATGATGTCAATAATAAAGTCATTTGAGATGTCCTCAGTGATGTCAATAAAGATGTTGTTTATCATGTCATGAGTGATAATAAGTGAGGTCATAAACCCTGTGTGAGGGGGCACAATTATAGTTAATTCACTAAACTATACCTGGTGATTTCAGTGACTTTAAATGTTAGTCATTTAGCATTTCAACACCTAACAATAAAGTCACTCTAACCTTTTCTCTTTTCAGTAAAATGTTTCATTTTTAAGGATCTTATTAGCATACTGTAGGAAAATGGCTCCCTGTTGCAGTTACCCCCCACTTTTTGCTTGATATTGATGCTGACTTGACTGAGAAGTGTGCTGGGACCCTGCCAACCAGGCCCCAGCACCAGTGTTCTTTCACTTAAAATGTACCATTGTTTCCACAATTGCCACACCCCTGGCACACAGATAAGTCCCCTGTAAAAGATACCAGTGGTACCAAGGGCCCTGTGACCAGGGAAGGTCCCTAAGGGCTGCTGCATATGTTGTGCCACCCTAAGGGACCCCTCACCTAACACATGCACACTGCCATTGTAGATTGTGTGTGTTGGTGGGGAGAAAAATGCAAAGTCGACATGGCATCCCCCTCAGGATGCCATGCCCACAAAATACTGCCTGTGGCATAGGTAAGTCACCCCTCTAACGTGCCTTACAGCCCTAAGGCAGGGTGCACTATACCACAGGTGAGGGTATAGCTGCATGAGCAATATGCCCCTACAGTGTCTAAGTCTATTTTTAGACATTGTAAGTACAGTGTGGCCATATTAAGTATATGGTCTGGGAGTTTGTCAAAACGAACTCCCCAGATCCATAATGGCTACACTGAATACTGGGAAGTTTGGTATCAAACGTCTCAGAATGATAAACCCACACTGATGCCAGTGTTGGATTTATTTAAAAAAATGCACACAGAGGGCATCTTAGAGATGCCCCCTGTATTTTACCCAATCCTTCAGTGCAGGACTGACTGGTCTGTGCCAGCATGCTGCTGATAGTCGAGTTTCTGACCCCCTGGGGTGAGCGTCTTTGTGCGTCTTCACACCTCCCCCCTGCAGGAACTGTAACTCCTAGCAGTGAGCCTCAAAGGCACAGGCATCGTGTTACAATGCCCCAGGGCACTCCAGCTAGTGGAGATGCACGCCCCCCTGGACACAGCCCCCATTTCTGTCGGAAAGTCCAGGAGAGATAATGAGAAAAACAAGGAGGAGTCACCCACCAGTCAGGACAGACCCTAAGGTGTCCTGAGCTGAGGTGACCCCTGCCTTTAAGAAATCCTCCATCTTGATTTTTGGAGGATTACCCCAATAGGAATAAGGATGTGCCCCCCCTCCCCTCAGAGAGGAGGCACAAGGAGGGTATAGCCACCCTCAAGGACAGTAGCCATTGGCTACTGCCCTCCCAGACCTAAACACACCCCTGAATTTAGTATTTAGGGGCACCACAGAACCCAGGAAATCAGATTCCTGCAACCTGAACTACAAAGAAGGACTGCTGACCTACAAGCCTGCAGAGACGACTGATGACGACAACTGCTTTGGCCCCAGCCCTACCGGCCTGTCTCCAGAGTTGAAAACCTGCAACCAGCGACACATCCAAGAGGGACCAGTGACCTCTGAAGCCTCAGAGGACTGCCCTGACCCCCAGGACCAAGAAACCCCCTTGAGTAGCGGCTCTGCCCAAAAACAGCAACATCTGTGCAACAAAGAAGCAACTTTCAAAGAACTCACTCTTCCCGCCGGAAGCTTGAGACTTCACACTCTGCACCCGACACCCCCAGGCTCGAGATCCAGAGAACCAACACCACAGGGAGGACTCTCCGGCGACTGTGACCCCGTGAGTAGCCTGAGACGACCCACCCTAGACCCCCACAGTGTCACCTGCAAAGAGAATCCAAAGGCTTCCCTGATCGCGACTGCCTGTAACAAGGGACCCGACACTTGGAACCAGCACTGCACCCGCAGCCCCCAGGACCTAAAGGAACCGAACCTCAGTGCAGGAGTAACCCCCAGACAACCCTATGCCTATCCCAGGTGGTGGCTGGCCCGAGAAGCCCCCCCTGTGCCTGCCTGCACCACTAGAGTGACCCCCGGTTCCCTCCATTGTTTACTATCTAAAACACAACGCCTGCTTTGTACACTGCACCCGGCCGCCCCTATGCCGCTGAGGGTGTGTTTTGTGTGCCTACTTGTGTCCCCCCCAGTGTCTGCCCCGAGGACGCGGGTACTTATCTGCTGGCAGACTGGAACCAGAGCATCCCTGTTCT
Organism: Pleurodeles waltl; assembly: GCF_031143425.1. NCBI lineage: Eukaryota > Metazoa > Chordata > Amphibia > Caudata > Salamandridae > Pleurodeles > Pleurodeles waltl. The sequence goes on along the minus strand of NC_090450.1, from coordinate 519,631,933 downwards.
CCATAGACGCCTATGTGTTTTGGGCACCTTTTGACCTCTGCACCTGACCGGCCCTGAGCTGCTGGTGTGGTAACTTTGGGGTTGCCTTGAACCCCCAACGGTGGGCTGCCTATGCCCAGGAACTGAGACTTGCAAGTGTTTCACTTACCTCACAATCTAACCTTTACTTACCTCCTCCAGGAACTGTTGATTTTTGCACTGTGTCCACTCTTAAAATAGCTTATTGCCATTTTAGCAAAGACTGTATATGATATTGCTTTAATTCAAAGTTCCTAACTTACCTGTGTGGAGCACCTTGCATTTTATGTATTTACTTCAAATATTGAACTTGTGGTTCTCAAAATAAACTAAAAAAATATATTTTTCTATATAAAACATATTTGCCTGAAATAAGTCTTTGAGTGTGTGTTTCTCATTTATTGCCTGTGAGTGTACATCAAATGCTTAACACTACCCTCTGATAAGCCTACTGCTCGATCACACTACCACAAAATAGAGCATTAGCTAATTATCTAATGTTGCCACTATCTTACCTCTAAGAGGAACCCTTGGACTCTGTGCACACTATTTCTTACTTTGAAATAGTATATACAGAGCCAACTTCTTACACATACCTAACTATAATGTCACTTTAACCTTTTTTCAATTCATTTCTGTGATTGTTTTTGCTGCTCCAAAGTTTAGCATGTTCCCAACCCTCTGGAAACCTGTGCCTAACCTATGTTGGAAGTCCTTTCTCATGACATTGTGCATTGGGGTTGGCTATAGTGCCTGGCCTTTGGCAAGGCCCTGTGCCCATCGTTGTGGATCACCTGTGCCCAACCTTCTGTGGCCTGCCAAACCCTGTGCTGCACGTGACCTTTGGACAGGTTGGATTCTCGAGCCGATACTGCAGGTGCACAACAGGACTAAGGGGGTTATTTAACTTTGGAGGAGGTGTTAATCCGTCCCAAATGTGACGGATATACCACCAGCCGTATTACGAGTTCCATAGGATATAATGGACTCGTAATACGGCTGGTGGTATATCCGTCACTTTACCGTCACTTTTGGGATAGATTAACACCTCCTCCAAAGTTGTAATAACCCCCTAGATCTCTCTAACGTTTATCCCTTTCATGCCCACCCACGCTTGTAAACACTTATTTCTCAAAAACTACTGAAAAGATTTACAACCAATTTCATAATTTTGCCATATCTGGTGTAATTCCTTTCAGTTGTTTTTTCCTGTATCAGGGAGCAAACTGTCATACGGGAATTAAAATGGTAAATCACTTAGGGGTTGAGATATTGGCTGTTGGTGAGAGTCAAGTTTAATGCACTGACCATTATGCAGAAGCACACTCCAGAATTATGGCATCAAACATTTGCTGGCTTACAGTGAAGTCTATCCTTGGATATGCCAACAGTTGTACATAAGCAGCTGTCACTGGTTAAATACTAGGGCCATATTTATGAGCTGTTTGCACCATGCCTGCACCACGCAATGTGGTAAATGCGTGGCGCGAACCACTGTCATATTTGAGAAGCTATGCAAAGCCACTTTCTATGGCTTTTAGTAGCTTAAAAAATTTGGAATAGGGCAAGGATGCGCAAATCTCTGCGTTGCCTTGCTCTGCTCAAGAGAGGCATTCCATGGGTGTTGCATGGGTGTTCCCACACAACTCTCATGGTTTTTTCTTTCTTTTTTTTTGTGCCCTCATATTTTTATGACCTTACATTCTGAAAACATGGCCCTCATTCCAGTATTTAAACCTAGAGACTACTGAGTATTCATGATAGGAAGCCAGAAAGGATAGGAGGCATATCTATCTATACACCCCTTTCACCAAAATGTCTCCATCCGATGTGTCTTAATCATCGGACAGCCTCTTACCTATATACTTCTTGTTATAACACAAGCCCCTTGGTCCACCCAATTCATCCAGGGTTTCCATAAATTCACAACACCTTTTGCACAAGAACGGCTAAGATCTAGCTTACATATTTTTGTTACAGCTAACAACCATTCAAACCGAAATGGAGGTGTTGAAGATAACTATTGTCTACCGATCTCCCTTCTACCCAACAAAATAAGATAGAACAGTAAGCTCCTCTTATAGCCAACCAAACACCCTATCTTGGGGGACCAACCAAATAAAACTAGTTCTAGAGAGCACTCTACGTGCACATGGAATACTTTTTTTATGATTTCAAAGATCTCTACCCAAAAACCCGAGATCTGGGGACAAAGCACAAACATATGAACATCGTCAGCATCCACAAGACCGCATTTCCTACAAGCCAGGGTCCCTTTAGAAGTGAATTTATCTATCTTCCCAAGGGTATAATAAACCCTATGTAAAACAAAAAAGTGGTTCTTCCTCAATGAAGCAGGTTTCATTACCTTATAAAGAAGCTGCCAAGAAGTTGACCATAAACTGGTAATCTCTTCCCTCCGAACCAAATCGACCCATAGAGAGCCAGGGAAATCCTGGTCCTGCTCTAAAATATCTAAAAATAAACCATAATAACCAGCTATTTCTTTCCTACTGGAAGGACCATCAATCAGTAACTCCTCTAACTTGTTTGTATAAGTTCCCACTTCTTGCAAGGAATGTGCCCAGCTTTGTAGTTGAAGATGCTTAAATCTAGATAATGAGCCCCGTGTTACTAACAAAATTTCCTCCCAAGATTTTAATTTACCTTTGTGGAATATCTGACCCCATTCCACTATACCCACATCCTTCAGAGGTCGAGAAAGAGAGTCTTTGAGACATTCTGGTGTACCTGGGGAGTCCCAAATGGGGGTATAAACACTATAATAAGATAGGCCTGTAATTTTCCTTATCCGTGCTTATAACCTGGCAGCGGCTTGTAACACTTTCAACCTGACTTTTTTGAAGAATTTAGGGTGACCAAATTTATACATGAAGTTTTGTCCATCTTTCCCCTCACACTTTAACATAGCTCTCTCTAGTAAGGTCAATCCGTTCCCTGACAATAAACTCTTAGCATTCTTTAACTGAAAAGCCCAAGCATATAACTGAATGTCAGGCAACGCAATTCCTCCTTTATCATATTTCCTTCTAAGCTTCTTCCCAACTATCCTAAGCCCCTTAGAAGCCCAAATAAAGCTGTCTATCTTAGCCTGGAGTTTTTTATCCCTATCTTATTAAAAGATAGTGGAATCATATTGATAAGAAAAGTAAGCTTAGGGAGAAGGAACATTTATATCAAATTCACTCTAACATATAATGTTAACGGTAGGTGCGACCAACTCAACAATAGTTTGTTTATCTCTCGTGTCGTATATTTTAGATTCTGTGCTGGAATGTCCTCCAGATTACTACAGATCTTGACCCCCAAATATTTCAGCTTCTTTCTTATTAATCCATGATTTTCACTCATATTCCAAGTCATAATTTCTGTTTTGAGACATATTTACTGCGTAACCCGAGATTTGGCCAAATTCTGATCTTAGCAGTTCAAGCCTCTCCAATGCAAGGGACACATTTTTTGTGTAAATCATAATATCATCTGCGTAAAAGGAAATTTTCTTCTCCCAACCCATATAAGCAAAGGGTTTAATCAAATGGTCCCTCTTAATCATGAGCGCCAATCGTTCAATATACAAATTAAATAATAATGGGGAGAGGGGGCAACCCTGTCTGGTTCTCAGTGTAATACAAAATGGTACAGTCAGATCCCGATTTAGCACCAATCTAGCTGAATCTATAGATGTTCTTCACTGCCCCACGAAAAATCTCCCCAAAATTAAGATGTTTTAGAATGGAAGTTAGGAAGACCAAATTCACTCTGTCAAAAGCTTTAGTGGCATCCAACGTTATCACAGTCAAAGGTAAATTGTGCACATTCGCTAGATCCATAACTCCAATCAAATCATGGCAGAACTCATACATATATCTATCCCATAAAAAGCCTTTCTGATCATCCTGAATCAATCCCCTAATCACCGAACTCAGCCTGTTAGTCAAAATATTAGCATAGGAGCATGTGTGCGCTAAATGTCAATTTTAAAAATGCATTTAGAATTCATTTTTTAAATCTGCAAATGGTTAGCACCAAACTTTTGTTGGTGGTAATTGCATTTCCTAAATGCCCAATTTGCATTTAGGAAATGCTTGATACATGTGCTTAAGAAATCACAAATAAGGATTCCTTATTTGCGATTTCCTATTTAGAGAATCGCAATTTGCGATTCTCTAAATGGGGTCGCAATTTTAAGGAATCGCTATTTTAGCGATTCCTTAAAATTGCACTGCAAATGCCTTTCATACATTCTAAAAGGCATTGTGGCATTCGCAAACGGCCAAATTTTGCGATTTGCACCGTTTGCGAATGCAAAATCGCTTGCTACATCTGGCCCGTAATGTCTAATGCCATGTTAAAGCCAATAGGCAGCTAAACTGAATACAACATGTAATGTGCTACTGGTGAACATTGAGCAACTAATATGCGCAGTGGTGAAACACTAAGTCATTGGTCAAACACAATTAATGGCATAACAATGTCCGAAAGCGAATTCTGAGATCCTATATGCTCCATCAGAACCAAAGATTCAGAGTCTGTTCCACAAAGGCTTTCTGAAAAATTACCCAGTTCATTTACCAAGGAGTTCGAAGCCTGAGCAATACCGCGATCCTCAGCCATTGTACCTGTAACAGTTTCGCTAAAGTCTCCCCCTCTCATGAGCATAGGACAATGGGATGTTGGTGGGGCTAAAACTATGTCACTCTGTCCTTCAACTGCAGCTTCCATCCCACCACTTAACCCTCTACAGGCGCGTATGTTTGTTAAAGGGATAGTTAAAACCCCAACCGAATTTTGTGCTTTAAAGTACGATCTTAAGGACGGGGTGACCTTCAGTTGGCACACCAGGGGGAGCTGTTTTTTCCTTCTCCCCTGTGTCACTATCTGGCTTGGGGATTGTCTCCTTCCTGCCTTGCTTGTCACCACTCTAGAGGGATTTTCTCTCCTTTTCTGCTGGCAAACAACACTGTTCTCTTCACCAGGGAGGCCTTCTTTTCCAATCTCCACCTTTAAAGACACAGGTGCCCCTTCCAAATTATCCGGTTTAGAAGTTTCCAAAATAGCACTCCCCCTTCCACCCTCTTGAGAAAATATGCCAAACTTGCCTCCTGAGGTGGGCTCCTCCAATAAACAAATAAGGGGGATAGTCTCATCTGCTCTGCTCTTGCTGCCTCCAGGCTTGCTCGATCATCCTGCAGCAGTTCTCAGCCGGTGCTGCCTCTGCCTGAATTCCCCCTAGTTGCGCCTTTCAACACAACCCTGGATGTGAGGGTCCTGACCCTTCTCACATCCAGGGCCGCCCTCCTCCAATGTCCGCCGCTTGCTCTCACCGCCTCCTCCTCTCTTTCTTGCATCTCAGATGTAGTGTGGGGCCCTAGGCCCTCATGCTGGGAAGTAACGTGACGCAGACATAGTGGTAGGGTATTACTAACTGGCCTCAGGCACGTGCGCCCGGCCCCTTTTATTGGCAGGGTCACCAGAATGGTGATGCCTGTGTTGGGTGGGTGTGGGGTACACATGTAAGACCAGCCCTCAGCAGAGTGGCTGGCAGAAACACTAGAACGAGTCCAGCTGGACTCTACATCAGACAGTGTCACTGCACGGGCTGGGATGCAGCCGCGAGCCCGGAGCGGCATACACAAGACAAAGGTAAGATCGGGGGGGTTTATTTCCCCTTCTATGATGTCTCTACACTGCCTGCTGCTCCACTACTCCTCCTTCACAATCTCGGGACCCGCACGGCCCATCTTTACTCATTCTGCTGAGAATCACCGGCTGCCATGTTCTCCTTGTGCACTCCAGCTCTCATGGTTTTTGAGACGTAACGAGGTGAAATATCTTTTTTTGTGCTAGTTTTTCCTCTTTCTATGAGAGCACACATAGAAGGAGGGAAAAACCTCTCAGGATTGTTTTTGTGCAGGGAAGGTGTCCCTTCCTGCACAAAAACAATCCTGTATGCAACGCAGACACCTTGCACCATGGTACAAGGGCCCTGTGTAGGTGCTAGGCTGCCAAAAAGGGCATCAGCACTGAGGGAATGTACAGCCATGCACCCTATTGGGTAAATACTGCACATTCCAGCCCTTTCCTTGTAACTCAGGCCAGGGCAGCTAGGTATCTTTCTGCGCTGCCTTGTGCCAAAAAAACCATAAAGATGGGCCTGAGTGCATTTTCAGTCTGTACCTATTCACGATCATAAACGCTCTGTTAATATGTATTTTGCACCGTTACCCATTCAAATATTTATATTCAATATAATGTCTACCTGTATTCCATTCCAGACAGTTGGTTGTTTTTATAGGTTTAGGAGTACTTTAATTTGTGATAAGGATATGTGCAGAATATAGTTTTGCTCTGGACTGCACATGAACCCATTGTCTTTGTGCTATTGTTTTTTAAACAATTTTCCTATGACATGTAGAGGTGTGCTTTCTTACGTTTACCTTTGTTAACTGGGCCTCAATTTAGTCCTAGCAGCCATGTATTCCAAAATAGATGTCTTTCTGTTGCACATTTCACTCTTTGCTATTTCTGCAGCACACCCTCAAACAGAGTCATGTTTGTTTATTTCCAATAGCATTATTCTTGCTGTTCTTGATGAATCTCCTGAGCTTGGTCAAAAATCTAAAACTATGTCCAAGGTCCTTCAGTTAGCTCACTGTAACCTATTTATTCACAATAGTTTGCAGTTGTTCATCTACCTACTTTATTCTACCGTTTCCGGATGACATTAGCATAAAGTGGGCAGAATTAAAATTAATGTTATGGGACATTAGGTTTAAGGCAAGATGATGTTTAATAAAACTGTGCTCTACTTTGCTGAAATTGCAACATTTCTGATCATACCATGATGATGTAGCAGTTGTAGTGATTTAACATGCAAAAATAGTGTATATAAAACCTTGATTTTGCTAGGGATGCTGTTCGTTTCTCTTTTGACTTTGTTGCCCACTTGGGGCTTAAATATGTTTGAATGTGCACTCCTCTATTATGCTCTATATATTGAAAGCCATCACACCAATGATTCCTCACTACATCTTTTGAATTTTGTAATTAAACATTTACATTTATTTTGCTGATCTAGAACTCAGTTATTGAGTGAGCCCTTTACTTAACTGACTGTATTTCTGATTCTTTAATGCATTGTGTGGTGCCTGACACCATCTGTGTTTCACCAACCAGTTTTGTTGCGGTAAAATGTTGGGGGCAGGAATTGAAGGACCCCACGTCCACATGGTCGAGCCAAGGTGCTTGAACACTAAGACCCTGATTACAAGTTAAGCAGAGAAACATTATTGCACATTTTATATGTCAATTTTGCTCCACCTCACTATGGGTTATTAGTCTTTTGGCACCTGTTTTTACCAGGTACCCATGAGCATGCACCCATTTTTCAAGTTTTCAATTCCAGCTGGAAAAATTAAATAGCTGTTGGACCTCTTCCACATGTGTTTACTCAAAGAGGGAGCATACAATGAACCCTTGTGCAGGAAAAAAAGCTTTAACATCACGTTTACCACCTTCTCAACGTAAAGTCCATAGAATGACCTTAAAATATTTTATAGGCCAGAAAATCTGTCCCACGTTAATTTCCCATTTCATAGGGTTCAAATTGTGATAGCACGGAGCTGGGATGAATTTTCTGTGGGGTAATGGTAAAATTGCACGTGATTTTAACCTGACTCCAGTACCATGCATCTCAGATAACAACCTATCTGGTTTATTTAGCACTGGCATTGGCCATCAGGTTTGTGTGTTTGAATTAACCAGAAGTATGCTGTGCAGCCATGATGCTGAGATGGGCTGGGTCGTTTTTTAGGAGTTCTATTTAAAAGTGTACTATTGGGTGATAGCTTTATGAAAGCATCGTGTTTTTATCATGCAAATTTGGTGCAAATTTCAAGCAGCGCCATAACTACTTGAATGGGTCTTTATCACCAGCTGAAGCTAAAAGTATGAAATAAAACAACATATCAATGACGGAGAAGCATAGGTTGGTGTACAGTAACAACAGAGAGGATCAAATGTAAAAAACAAAAAGGTTTAACACATTAGTAAAGTTACAGTTTCAAATCAAATTTGATTAGTCATAAATCAAGAATCAAATGAATATAGCATATGTGAATAAATTCCAGGCACGTCAAAAGGCAAATATGAGGTCAAGTTCTTAAACCTAGAATAGGCAAATTATAACAAGTTTTGTTTCCCCTGAAGGGTATCTTCTTAATGCTAAGCTAAAGTTGTGGGCAAAGATGGGGAATTCATAAGCAGCAGGTGTCAGCAAACATAATACCTCAAATAGAACCAATTGATGGTTCCAATCAAGGCAAGAAGAAGCGTTCTTGCAGGTGTAATTACCTATATTAGCAGGATCAAAAAGCACATTAGGGCTTAAGAACGGGAAAAGCAGCGTCCATCTGTAAGGATGAACAGACAGAGGCTGCTGCTGCATTACTCAAGGTGAAGGGCAGGGATGGGGACAGAGATGAGGTAAAAAAAAAAAAGAAGCACTTACCTTGCCTCTGTCCCTGCCGCCTCCTGCCGCCTCATGCTCCTCTTCTTCTGGTGTCACAGCATTCACTGCTGGGCCACCAGCACAGGCTCCCCAGAAATCCTGGTGCTGCTTTCATGCAAAACGTAGCATGAAAGCAGTGCCAGGATTGGTCTGAGCAGCTCAGACACAGCCTGGTGGTCTGTTGAATTTCTCCATCCCAGCTGTTAAACACAGCCGGGCTGGAGAAACCTAAGTGCGCATGTGACGGCCGGCCAAACACACATGTGCACTTAGGTGCCCTCTCCCCTCCTCCCCCCTCCCATCTCCCGTGGCCCAGCCCCTCCCCTCCCCACACTGCTGGCTGTGGAGAAAAATAAAATTATAGTAAGCTATTGTTTTATTTTTCTGCTTCTGGCTCAGCCATTGGGGCGACACTCCTTTGCCAAAGCAAAGGAGCTGCCCCTGTGAACAGATGGAAGTCTAACTGTCTAATACTAAAATGAACAATTAACTCCTATGGTTCCCCCAAAGGAAAGAACCAATCAAAATTGACATTCACGATGTGCCTGGTGTTGAGCCACTTCTCATGGTAAACACAATACAGAATTCTCCATCACCGTTTGCCTCCCTAGATACTACACAAGGGAGTATTATTTTTTACCTCCTCCCTTCTCACGCAGGTGCTGAGAATCACCATCCAATTCATTAAACTGCAACAGCACTGACCCTCACACAATTCTAATAATAACAGTACAATAGACAAGATCGCAGCAACTCTTAGTGCTGGGAATCAGAAAAAGATTATGCACAGCAAATAAGAATACAGCAATTCATTTAAAACTGAGTTTTTCATCTGAGACCTATAAAGATTCCAGCTATGTTAATGTGAACATACCCTAATTATAATGAACTGTAAATGTAAAAGTCACACATGATGTTCAGTATAAATACAAAATTATAAAATAAATGAAGATACGTGTTATACATTAGTATGTCATTAAATACAATAGCCATACTGTGTCACCAATGGCGTGTGTTGAGAAAAAAAGAAGATGCTGCTGCAGGGTGACATACATGTAAGTTGTATTTCTGTACTTTGTTGGATGTGTGAGAGGTGTTCTTTCTAATATGGGGTGCAGTAAGTTATTCTGTATTGTTACTGTATGGTGAAAGCTGTTGTTAGCATGTTGATATCCAACTCTATGTTATGTCTGTGCTGTGTAATGCCTGGCAGTGGCAGCGGTTGAGGGAGTGTGATTCCTAAGGATCTGTGTCAAAGCCAGTACTGACATATGTTGTAGGCAACTATCAGTATGCTGTCTGCTAGATACCAGATAAAGCTTGGACAGTATGACTCATTTAAGAGTAGGTAAACTATTTGATACTAGGAAATTGATGTTTTTAAGTTAATAAGGGGCTGATTTATTTTCAGGGGGATGGCCCATAGGTTTGCCTTGGGAATGGAGTAAATTACGTCTCCATGGTGGTGAGGCTTCCCACCTAATTTATAAATGACTGCCAAACAGTCATTTATAAATGCATTGGCAGCAAAAAACACGGTTGCTGCAATTCCTGTCAATGCATTTTATTGTTTGCTACAGGTCTACACCAGAAAGACACAGCCCTGAAGCAAACAGTGTACTTTTTTTCTTTAAAAAAAAAACCCCAGGATTGTCTCTTTGAAGAGAAAATAAGTAATGCCCCCTTTGCCATGGGAGTCTTCTCCCATGGCAGAGAGAAAATAATACTAGTTGTACTGTTTCTAGCCTCCAGGTTTCACCTGGAGGTAAGAAACTATAAATTATCACCTCATGTCTTCCCATCTAAATTGGGCATGTAGACATGTTGCCATTTCTCCAACGGCCCTTAAACACCCGGGCTGTATAAGACATTTGACCTTGGTGAAGACAGAGTAGTCTCCGCTGTGGCAAACCAAAAGTTCAACTGCATTTATATCGGGCATGCAGACCTTCATATTGGAGGTGTGTATACTCCATCAATAACACAAAGAAGTACGGGGTTCACTAATAAATCAAAAAGCGTTAGTAAGGGGCATGCTTATGCTCCCCGCTGCTTGAAGTCCTTACTAGGAAAATGAGTTCAGTGCGACGCTGCGGAGTGTTGAAAAAACAGGGGGAAATTCCTTTACAGACTAGGTGGTCTCACACACTATACAGTGTCATGCTTCATCATTTGACCACCTAGTCCCACCTAGGTAGGGCAGTGCCACCTGGGCGGACTCAACCTCACTGTTAAAAGAACAGGAGGGAGTGTGTAAATTAATTCTTGGTCTGGAAAAATTCCAGCTAACCTAGGGAAAATAAAAACACCTAACCAGTCACCGGTGCAAAGTTACAATTTAATAATGGTGTCTGTTTGGTGTGGTTAAAAACAAAAAGTGGGACACCTCCGTGAGAACAAGGACTCACAGGGTCACCTATCTAAAATTCGGTTGCCAACATGTTTCTGCCCTTAATAATGAGCCAAGGAAGGTCTCGGGCATTCATCAGGGCTCGGATCCCTAAGACTCACACTGGAGTGAAAGAGCCTACTCCAAATTAATGGAGAGTGAAAGTAATAAGATAATGGGCCTACATTACCCAAGGAATTACCTTGAGGAGGCCTAAGGAATGTAAAACAGAGAGGCAATTAAAACAAAGGTGAAACACAACATTTCACAGCAAACCACACAAACATGTGACAAGGAGAACATTACTCATGCACAGTATATAAGTGGAAGACAATTCTACCACTAACAACGAGAAGGAATTCTTACCCTATCCCTAGAGACTACTAGCCTCTGGTATCCAGGAGGGGGAGTGTCCCCTTATAGTCAAACACTAAGGATGAAAACAAGTAGCAAAGATAAGGAGGAGAAATATACACACGCAAGAGAGGGTAACCCACAGCTATGCCTGCGCCTATCAATGAAAGCCCAAATTGGCACCAGTACGTTCCCAGAAGTGGGTAGGTGGTGGAGTGTAGAAAGATCTGTACAGATCATGGCTCAATAAAAGAGAGAGCATCTCTAATAAACAAATAATGAGTAATGAATAAGACGCGCCAGCCAAAACGAACAGTGCATAGAGATAAAAATTACACATGAACCCAAACATAATCTTATCTGTGCTGCGCGTGGTCCGAAGAGTCACTCACTACATCAAAAGGGGTGCTCACTGTGCGCCTATACCGTCCTCTCCCAGGACCGCTTGATGGAATGGCTCAGGGAGAGGTGGTCTTTTATTAAGGGCGCGTTGGAAATCCTTCGTCACCGCCGCAGGCCTGAGTTCCAGGTGTGGGCCATAAGTGCCTAATCACCGCCGCAAGCCCGAGAAGGATAGAGCCTCTTCTGTAGTTCCTGTCCAGACCAATAGGATGTTGTCTATATATCTTTTCCAAAACTTAATTTGCTGAAGGAATGGGTTGTCTTCATGGAGAACCCTCTGGCTCTCAACACTGTCGACATAGAGACATGCCAGACTCGGGGCAAAGGTGCTGCCCATTGAAATTCCCTGTACCTGTAAGAAGAAACTATCTTCAAACTTGAAGTAGTTCCTTGTAAGTGCCAGGTGTGCCAAATCCAGTATAAAATCAGGGGGCGTACGTGATTCACCTCTGCTAGCCTCAAGAAGATTACAAATAACCTCCAGGATGGCCTCTTGGGGGATATTAGTATAGAGGGATTCAACGTCTAATGTGATCAAGAGTTCTTTGGTTTCATCAAAAGACACAGAGGTGGTGATTCCAACATTGGCGGGCGGCGGTCGCTGCCCGCCAAGCGGGAACCGCCAGAAGACCGTACCGCGGTCAAAAGACCGCGGCGGTCATTCTGACTTTCCCGCTGGGCTGGCGGGCGACCGCCAAAAGGCCGCCCGCCCGCCCAGCGGGAAAGCACCAGCAACGAGGAAGCCGGCTCCGAATGGAGCCGGCGGAGTTGCTGGTGTGCGACGGGTGCAGTTGCACCCGTCGCGATTTTCAGTGTCTGCCAAGCAGACACTGAAAATCTCAATGGGGCCCTGTTAGGGGGCCCCAGCAGTGCCCATGCCAGTGGCATGGGCACTGCAGGGGCCCCCAGGGGCCCCACGACACTCGTTCCCGCCATCCTGTTTCTGGCAGTGAAAACCGCCAGACACAGGATGGCGGGAAGGGGGTCGGAATCCCCATGGCGGCGCTGCTTGCAGCGCCGCCGTGGAGGATTCCCTGGGGCAGCGGGAAACCGGCGGGAAACCGCCGGCTTCCCTTTTCTGACCGCGGCTTTACCGCCGCGGTCAGAATTGCCCCAGAAGCACCGCCAGCCTGTTGGCGGTGCTTCCTCCGTCCCCAACCCTGGCGGTCTCGGACCGCCAGGGTTGGAATCACCCACAGAGTCTAGCAATACCAGCACATCAGTGGTGTCTTTAAGATAAGTTGGAATTTTCTTCACTAGTGGCTGTAGGAAGTGGCTCTAGAACAGCCTGGTGAAGGGTTCTTTCCTTTGTGCACGTTTGGGAGAATGTAGAAATAAGGTATTCTGGGGTTTGCTTGTACCAAAAAGGCTGCTTCATGTTGCGTGAGCCAGTCAGTCTCAGTTCCCTTTGTCACAAGAAAGGAGATTTCTTCTTGGATGTCAGGTGTAGGGTCCCGGGACAGGCGTTTATAGTGTTGGGTGTTGCCTAGTAGGCGTTCACCTTCATCTCTGTACAGTTTTTGCGGTAAAATTACTGTTGCTCCGCCTTTGTCAGCAGGTTTGATGATTATGGTTGAATCGGATGTGAGACGTTTCAGAGCCGAGAGTTCTTCCATGCTCATGTTATGGTATGCTTTATTCGATGTCTCAGTGAGTGCACTTATTTTTTAAGACACTGACTTTTCAAATGCCAGGACCTCAGGGGGCATTTGTCCCGTGGTTGGACAAAAGGTGGATTTGGGACATAGTCCTGTATTTTGTTGTGGTGCCTCAAAATTTTTGCCTAAAAAGAAAGTTTTCAGGTGAATTTTATGGAACAGATCGGCTAATTCTGTTCTAGTTTTAAACAGATCTATTTTGGGTGTATACTCCATCACCTTTGCAACAAAGTATACAAAAGGCAATATGTGTATTGAGCCCTAAATTGTGAGCGGATATCTTTTTAGTGATTTGACATATATATTTTAGTTGTTGACACATTCGAGCGCTCACAACACAATACAAAGAGTTGCAAAACCTTGCCCATTTGTATTGTAAAGCTCTGGTAAAGCGGTAATACAGACATACAGGAGGATTATTGATTACATTTCATTGCATCTCAATAGCACTATTGGCACAATACAAATGCTCTTGTTGTCAATGAATATTATTTTTTTCCATTATTTCTACAGAGAAAAATAAATAATAAAAGGACTACTTTCTACAGTTATGGATAAACCATCTGTTGCATTTCGCACACCAGGGACAGCACCCTACAATAGCCTGGGGACAGTGGTGGGTTGTTTCTTAAAGCACTTTGGAGGAATGAGAACCTATGCATAGCCTTATAAGAAAATGCTTCTAATGATGCTTTTAAAATACAGTATTTTTTAAAAGGTCGCTGGTGAATCCTGGCCATTAAACTGTGGAAATGTTCAATAGCCTGCCAAGTTCACACATCACTTGCAAATTCTTTTGATTTGAGGTTCAGATGATGAAATTCAGATGGGCATAGTGCTGAAAATGATTTATGTATATGTCTCTTTTTTATATCTCTTTATACATTTTGCCAAAGTGTAATGACATGTTTATTTCTTCTTTGTTCTCTTTCTTTTAATTTGGTGATATTTTGTGTGTAGCCAATCATTTATGTGTGTGGAGATGTTTCATACATGCTTGTGTATATATTTTGTTGATGAAGTATTTCCAGTTACACACATTTATGTGCCCCTAAAGATTGTGCAACAGCTTGTTAGTTCATTTGCACAATGTATTTATCACTCATTATTATCCCAATTAGTTCAATGGCCACTCATGTATTCCCATTCAACAATGATTACAATTAACTTAATTTGTATATGTAAATTTAACTTTTTTCTATTATCCTGTAGAAAAGCATTTCCTGAATGTTACATATCATTTTTTCTCACATACTCACTGTTGAATATGCTAGAAAAAATAATCAATGTTAATAGAAGTATGATTTCAGCTCCTCGCCAGGTGACTGTGTGAGGGGAGTTGAAACCATGTGACACATGGTGGCACCATGTGAGTTGATTGGTCTGCTGCCATTACCATGATTTATTTTCCCAGAATTATGTTTGTACGTCTCACAAATAGATTTATTTGAATTGATCTTGACCATTAAAAACTTAGAAAATAACTCTAACCATGGTGTGAACATGCACACTAGCAATTAAATGGTTAAATCCTGTCTTATGTTCTGCATTCAATTCTTTGTAGCAGCATTATGGCACACCATTGAATTACCTGGGAATCAGAATGTCCCACATTCAGGATTCTCTTGTGTGCTATTTATCAATGCATTTAAGTTTACCAGTCCAAGAATCGTTCCTGTAGTATCCGATTAGCTGGTTTTCATCAGAAGGAAATCAATGTATCAGACATGCCACTGTCCCTTTGTGCACAGCTATTTCTCAATGCCATTTAACAGCCTTGCACCAGTCCCACCGTTGTTCAACTTGTTTGTGAGTGAGAGGTATGACAAGATATATGGGAATTTAGATGGCTCAATGTCACTCCTCTGAATTTCTCACCATGAAGTAATGATTTCTTGGGAAATGTACTTTTTTATTTTTAAAATGTATTTTCTAAAAAAGGAAAATATTCAGCTAGCAGACAGACAAATGCCTACATAATACTCCTAATGACACAGTTTCAGATGTTGAAAATATGTCATTCATATTCAGGAACTTGTTCCAAACAAGTTTGTCGGTATCCTCCCGTGCTTAAGAAGAAGGGGCCCCCAATCACTAGAGGTGCTAGTCAAAAATCTATTGCTTAGCTTTCAATTTCCTTCTATAGTTTCAGTTGTACAGCTGAAATCTTTAATGTGACTTTAAGCTGTGACAATCCATAACCATTCATAAATTAAGTATTGTTGGTTAGATGAAAACTGGTGTCCCCTTTTTTGTCTCTGAAGATATTGCTATGCGTGGGTTTAAAAGCTATTATTTTCAGTATTTTCTGAGTGATTAGACATATTTCCTCTGCTAGCGTTAAGTTGACTAATTGGTAGATATCCACCTCCTCCCATGTCACAGCTAATGTGTCTGCTTTCCTTAATATAAGACGTTTACTGACCAATTGATGTACACTGGTACAATCCTACACAGACCTACACAGTACACTTGGTATGACAAACCTTAGCATTACATTTTTTTACAATACAATGCAAGTGTAATTGATACGTGATAACATGTGTTCCTGCTTGTCTAGAAAGATTATTGATTCATGGACGAGATTAGGTGCACCAGATTTTCAGCTTCAGTGAAGTGTCAGGGAAAGGAGACCCCAGTGTGGTCACTAATGTTTTTTTAACTACTTCTATTAATGTACCATTTTTTTTTTCGGTGAAGGAGATCTAATTTGGGTTGATGAATCAGCAGACTGGACCATAATCATACTTTCTTCCAGTTGTTAATAATACATGCTTCTGGTGAAAACATTTTGAGCCTAATTTTTAGAGAAATTGAAACTTTATTTCTCCAAATATGGCAGGTAAAAATAGACATTCAAATCAAAGAAACATGATATGATGTGACTTGTGCGAGTGTTCAAAATATGATTCTGAAAAGTAGAAATAGGTAGCTTCTGAGCAAGTTTTGATCAATATTTTGTGCTTGGCCTATTAACTGAGACATCTCATTCATAAATATGTTATTCACTAATCTAAATCAATTATGCTGAATTCACTGAAACAAGTTGACGTTGACTTACAGTGAATTACAATCATTTATTGTGTATTTTCTGATAAATGATGAAAGCAGCACATATGACTGAGGAATGCAGATTAAAAGGATCATAGTAATATTTCTGGTTAAAAAAGTATTCAAAATTATTTCTGTTTTTACATTTGTTTTTAATAGTGTTGTTGTCTACCAATCATACCATTCTTTGCTATGATAAAGAGGACTAGTATGCCCCATTACAAATTTCGAGGAATCTTCGTACCCATGGAATTAACGTTGTGGGTCCTGGATTAACACCTGTCTATGTGGGGCACTTACATTGAGGCCCAGTTAGAAACTGGGTTTCTGATGGCATCAGTATACACTCTATCCAAGCAGTAACCACAATCCTAGTCAGGGTAAGTCAGATACACAGCAAATTAACCTGTTCTCACCGTCTGGTAGCTTGCCACAGAGCAGTCAGGCTTAATTTAAGAAGCAATGTGTGAAGTATTTGTGCACACTTCAAAAAGTAGCACAGTGAAAACACTACACAGCAAAAAGACTCTGGTTAGAAAAGTAGACCTTAATTGTGTAAATATAACAAGACCAAAATTGAAGAAATCCAATAAGTAGATTTGAGATCTGATTTTTTAAAGAATAAAATGTAAAATAGTGCTTAGAAACAACAAGCGCCTCTGTGGGGTATTTGGTCTTACTGGACCAGGACAAAGTCAAAAGTTCAGGTCGATAATGATGGGGAACAGGTGGGATACAGGGACCCCACTGAACAAAAGTACCTTGAGCCTGGTTGCGTTGAAGAGATGCAAGGCGTGGCTGAAGCGATGCGTTGGTCTCAGGCCATGCAGTTGAGGTGATGCATTAGTTTTCTCTGCACAATGGTGGCGATGCGCCAGTTTCAAGTGTGATCCACTGGTCCTGAATGTGATGTACTGGGTTGGAACAACGCAGTGGAGTTGATGCACTGGTTCTGACTCCTGCAATGGCATTGATAGGTGGATTTCTACTTGATACCCAGTTTCAATTGCCCATGACTGGATTGGCACCACTTAGTAGGGCAAGACTCATAGAAAACAGAGTCCAGGTGCAGTGGGGGTGAGCTGAAAGTTGTTTGTGTCCCTGCGGCTCCAGAGGACCAGGAGGCAAGCCAGCAAGCCCTCAGAGTCACTTTGGTTTTGGGTTGGAGAGATGCAGGTCCAGTCCTTCTCACTACCAGGCAATGAAGGCATCAAGCCAGCACACTACAGCAAGAGTCCAGCAGAGTGACAGACCTTTCAGGAACACAGCAGTCCTTCTTCCATCAGTTCTGTGTCCTGAGGAGACCCAAAAAGTATAAATGGGGTTGGAAAAGCATCAACAGTGTTTTACCCAGGAAGTGCTGTAAGAGACATTCTGGACACACAGGGAATTTGCCAGTAAAATATGGAACAAGTGATATTCCAGTGTAGTACTCATTTGGACAAATGATTGGCACCCTCTGGTTTTGTCCCATTTATAGGGGGAATTAACTACTATGAAACAGAGACAAGCCCCTCATGGGTGTTGAATTTCAGAACTAGGACACACTTGTATGTCTTATTTTATTAATTGCTTCATTATTGATTGTCTAAATATTCTTTGTCTGTGTATGTTTTTTTGGGCTACCCAAAAACAAAATGGAAATGTAATGTCATGTTTTGTTTGTTTTCCTGTGCAACTACATCTTGTGTAAGTGAGAACTAACACAGGATGTACTACGCAGCAAATTAATGGTGATCCCATTCTTTGAATGAGGTGTTCATGCATTCAAACATATGTTCTCATAAGTAAGGTCAGGACTGGCAAATCTTTCTTCGGTTTGAAACTTTCTAAAAGTGGCGTTTTTCAGAATTACAATTTAAAATACGACTTCACCATGCATTGTGATTTTAAATTGTGATTCCAGAGACACTAAATCTGGAGGTCCCATCTCGTCCCAATTGGAAATTACACTTATAAAATGTAATTAGGTAATCCCACTACAATCCGATGGGGGTGATAGGCCTTGCAGGAGTGAAAAACAAAATTAATAGTCTTTCACCACTGGGGCATGTAAGTACATGTCCTACTTATTAAAAGCCCTGCAGCCTGCCCTTGGACTGCATAAGGCCTACCTCAGGGGTGACTTCTTTGTATTAAAAAGAAAGGTTTGGGTCTGGCAAGAAGGTTACGTTTCAAGATTGACATAGCAGTTTAAAACTGCACACACAGGCTCTGCAATGGCAGGCCTGAGATATGTTTGAAGGGCTACTTAAGTGGGTGGCACAATTGGTGCTGCAGGCCAGCCTGTAGTATTTAATTTACAGTCCTTGGTAGTGCACTCTACTCTGGACTTAAAAGTGGGTTAAATATGTTGATTGTGGATAAGCCAAGGTTACCATGTTCAGGCAGAGAGCAGATACACTTTAGCATTGGTTAGCAGGGTTAAGTGCCCAGACTCCTAAAGCTAACAAAACACATTTAGCAAAAAGGGGAGGAGGAAGATAAAAACTCTGGGAATGACCATGCAGAAAAGGACATTTCCACCACTGCCCCTGTTAACTTACAGTGTTACTGGAAAGGAGCTTTTTACAGTATGGAACGATGGGAACAAGTCCTTTGCTTATTTTTTTTAAATTCATTTCCATTGCCTTCAATTGGTTACAATTCAACTCTTTCCATTTAGATATAGAAATTGGGGATTTGATTGTTCCACCTTTTCGGTTGCTCATTTTAAAGTGCTTACTCTGAGTTTGAATTAGTTACACATATGTAGCCAATAATGTGAAGAGTGCAAGTTGCACTAGTGACTGAGGAGAAAACTGCACATGAACAACATATGTCTGGGTAAAAGGCCAGAAGGGAGTAACATGTCCATTGAATAATCAGATTTTTATTTTCTAGTGTCTTAGATGTGTTATTTGCAAGACCACTGAACTTTTGTGGTGGGGAGAATTAAATTATGTGGAGGGATTACTACATTATGTGCTAAGAAAAGGCCAATAATGCAGTGCAATGCGCCACATTCTGTGATAGTATTACCTAATTATTTTGTTAGTTTTACACATTAAACTTATCAGGGCAAAGGTTTCACCTCAATTTGACATGAAACATAGCAATAAACAGCAGGAAGATGACCAGTCAACCTTTGAGAATTATGTTCCACTGTGCAGCAACATGTGTTGCTGCATTTTTAGTAACGTTTGATCCACTTGAGCTAGAAATAAACATGTCTTTTGTTAAAGTCTGCAGATTATGCAGCAGATAATGGATTATGTGGTGTTAACTTTGATGTGTTTAAAACATTCTTACAGGCAATATTTAAGGCTCTGTAAAAATGGCAACCTGGTTAGAAAGCATTTTTTGTGACGTATGACTGATTAATGCAAGTAAATGTGAGTAATTTACAGAGAATTTACAAAAGTTTAAAACTGATGTAAAACAGAGAATTAAGAGAGTATAATTTACCCATGTGTGAACCTACACACTCCAGTTGTTTCTTTATGGTGAGTTATGGGCATCATCTTGAGTGAGTCAGGGGAGTTTTAAGGAACCCCAAATACTAAGAGAGTTCTGATCCGCTCTGGTGTAACTTTATAGGATTTTACAAAACCTCTTGAGGCCGTTTCCCACACTCACCTGCACACTTACATTACAAAGGGAAAGTTCAGTTCCAACAGCGGTAGAACGTGTGGGACTATTCATCAATTACTTTAACATTCACTGGGAACTAAAAAGTCCAAATTATGGAAAAATATTTTAAAGTGAGGAAAAACAGGTTTTATGTTTTACACAGGGACAAATATTGGGTTTTAAGCAAAGGCTAGTGTTGACCACACTTTATGTTTCAGATCAGAAGGTAATCACATGTACACATATTCAACATTGCACATCACTAACAGTAAAAAGCAATAATAACTGAGGAGTGAAGTAGTACATATGGGTCAGGTTCCAATAGTCCTATCCATAGTCATTTGACAGATTTCTGTCACCCAAGAATATAGTAATATGCAATTTGCACCTGACTCTGAATTTCTTCTGTTATCCACCAGGTATTTAGGGAACAACATATCACCTTACTTACAGTGAGTTTTAAACATTTATTGTTCTATCTATCAAATTTACCCATTGTTTTCATGGTGGTCTAAGATATGGGCATTCATCCATTGCAATCACTATTGTGTCCTATGTGGTGGCTGTGACATACTTTCCCAATTGTGTCTCCACGATTTTCATCCCTGCACATCTACCTTCTGCCTGTTTTTTGTAAGTCTGTCAACCAGACAGATATTCCAGGAGCTGTAGCTGACCTACAGGCAATAACGATGCACGGTTTTGCCAGCAAATCACTGAATTTCATATCTATTAAAAAGGTTTGATCTAGGAATTATGCTCAACGGAAATACCTCTGCATGGCATGTGTTTTGTTCTTCTTGCCACTGTTTTAGTTATGCCTGTCCAAAAAGCTGCAAGAACCGGGTATACCATGTGGCAAAAATGGGTCTTACCTAGTTTACACCGAGAACATTGGTGTATTATGTATACCCTGTCGTCACAATTTCAAAAAGTTAATTTAAAAAATGTGTACATTTCCTAACCTTAACCTGGTGCATTGATGCATAATCACAAAATTATCCATGCCACCAAATCAGACATAGGTGTGTTTTTTTCAATTCCACACCAATAAACAGTGTGTCCCACACCAACAATGAAGTGAGAACCTGCTAGACTCCGGTTCTAATAGGTATTATTAATCATGATCCGGTTCCGGACTGGTCCCAGCACTTTCCCATGCCTTTGTCTCGGACACATACAGTGAGAGAGCCTGTCTCACAATTGCTGTGTGAATGCCAAGGGATACGTTGACATTTTACTGTTTCTGTGTGTTTTTACGTTTTGTCGCTTGTGTATAAATTGACTTGAATATGTATCCTTTATGAAAGGCTGTTGTGTGCTTGTAATCACATTGGTAGCTACAATAGTAACATTTGAACAGCACACAATAATGTTCCTGTCATATGGTAGTCAAAGTTTTACTAAAGATTACAAATCAAGTAAGGTGTAGGTGAATGTATATAGCTCTTCTTACCCCCAAATGAGGCACTAAACCACTCAATATATTACAAAAAATATTTAGTTTTGTGGTTTTTGCTATTGTAGATTGAACAATTTACCCAGAAACACTTTGGTGGTCATTCCAACCCTGGCGGTCGGTGTTAAAGCGGCGGCCAACCCGCCAACAGGCAGGCGGTAAAAAAAATGGAATTCTGAACCGCCAACACAGACCGCCACTTTAACACTCCGACCGCCACGGCGGGACAAAAAACAGCGCGGCGGTCACCGCCAACAGACAGGCGGCAGACAATGTACCGCCCACCCTATCACAACTCACCAATCTGCCACCTTTTCCGGGGCGGGATAAAAACACGGCGGAAACAGACTACGAACGGGAAAACGCTCACCTCTACACACTCCACGAGGAATCTGGACAGCATGGAACCAGAACTACACATCCTACCAGCAATTGTCAACCTGCTCCTCTACCAGGAGCACGAACGCCGGCGCAGAAGACAACGGTGAGTACTGCACCTACGACACAGGGGAGGGGGGAGGAGAAAAGGTTACGGGCACACACATACGCAACACCCCCCCCCCAAACTACCGACACACCAATGCAGAGCAACAACTCAGAGTGACACCACCCCCCAAACCCCCCAGAAGAATGCAAAGACAAAAAAATATGATATTGAAATCCAAATATATTGTAAGGCTAAGTAAATAAGTAATTCGAACATCCTATAACTATATACACATATGTAAATTGTCCCGTCAAAATTGGCTTACAGTCATTGTACGTGGGCCAATGGTCCTCAACACATGGGCAAAGCCCACACAGGAGACCCGAATCCATTGGAGAGAACACTGAAGGGGCATCAGATAGTAAAACTCCAGGCAACTCAGGGGGAAGGGAAGGGGGGGCACCTCAGCCAGATGAGCCCACAACGCTAGATCCACAAGGGGCCTCCATAGCCACTGTTCAATCCTGGGGAGTGCAAAGCCACAGTCTCTCAAGTCTCTGCAGTGGGTGGTTTGCCCACCGCTTTATCCTGGGGAGTGCAAAGCCACAGTCTCACAAGTCTCTACAGTGGGTGGCCTGCCCACTGTGCCATCCTGGGGAGTGCAAAGCCACAGTCTCACAAGTCTCTACAGTGGGTGGGTTGCCCACTGTGCCATCCTGGGGAGTGCAAAGCCACAGTCTCACAAGTCTCTACAGTGGGTGGCCTGCCCACTGTGCCATCCTGGGGAGTGCAAAGCCACAGTCTCACAAGTCTCTACAGTGGGTGGGTTGCCCACTGTGCCATCCTGGGGAGTGCAAAGCCACAGTCTCACAAGTCTCTACAGTGGGTGGCCTGCCCACTGTGCCATCCTGGGGAATGCAAAGCCACAGTCTCTCAAGTGGATGACAAACTCCACTGGTACTGGAGGAGTCTTGGTGCCCAGAGTGTATCGTGCAGCCCTGGCCGACACTGATCCGGGCCTGCCCCTTCTGCCAATGGGCCAGCGGTGCTTGAGATGAAGGGCCCAGCGGAGCGGTGCTTGAGATGAAGGGCCCAGCGGAGCGGTGCTTGAGAGGAAGGGCCCAGCGGAACGGTGCAGAGACGGCGGTGCCCAGCGGAGCGGTGCTTCAGATGAAGGGCCCAGCGGAGCGGTGCTTGAGAGGAAGGGCCCAGCGGAGCGGTGCTTGAGAGGAAGGGCCCAGCGGAACGGTGCAGAGACGGCGGTGCCCAGCGGAGCAGTGCTTGAGATGAAGGGCCCAGCGGAACGGTGCTTGAGAGGAAGGGCCCATCGGAACGGTGCAGAGACGGCGGTGCCCAGCGGAGCGGTGCTTGATATGAAGGGCCCAGCGGAGCGGTGCTTGAGAGGAAGGGCCCAGCGGAGCGGTGCTTGAGAGGAAGGGCCCAGGGGAACGGTGCAGAGACGGCGGTGCCCAGCGGAGCGGTGCTTGAGATGAAGGGCCCAGCGGAGCGGTGCTTGAGAGGAAGGGCCCAGCGGAGCGGTGCTTGAGAGGAAGGGCCCAGCGGAACGGTGCAGAGACGGCGGTGCCCAGCGGAGCAGTGCTTGAGATGAAGGGCCCAGCGGAGCGGTGCTTGAGAGGAAGGGCCCATCGGAGCGGTGCTTGAGAGGAAGGGCCCAGCGGAGCGGTGCTTGAGAGGAAGGGCCCAGCGGAACGGTGCAGAGATGGCGGTGCCCAGCGGAGCAGTGCTTGAGACAGCGGTGCCCAGCGGAGCGGTGCTTGAGATGAAGGGCCAAGCGGAGCGGTGCTTGAGAGGAAGGGCCCAGCGGAGCGGTGCTTGAGAGGAAGGGCCCAGCGGAACGGTGCAGAGACGGCGGTGCCCAGCGGAGCGGTGCTTGAGATGAAGGGCCCAGCGGAGCGGTACTTGAGATGAAGGGCACAGCGGAGCGGTGCTTGAGAGGAAGGGCCCAGCGGAGTGGTGCTTGAGAGGAAGGGCCCAGCGGAGCGGTGCTTGAGAGGAAGAGCCCAGCGGATCGGTGCAGAGACGGCGGTGCCCAGCGGAGCGGTGCTTGAGATGAAGGGCCCAGCGGAGCGGTGCTTGAGAGGAAGGGCCCATCGGAGCGGTGCTTGAGAGGAAGGGCCCAGCGGAGCGGTGCTTGAGAGGAAGGGCCCAGCGGAGCGGTGCTTGAGAGGAAGGGCCCAGCGGAACGGTGCAGAGACGGCGGTGCCCAGCGGAGCGTTGCTTGAGATGAAGGGCCCAGCGGAACGGTGCAGAGACGGCGGTGCCCAGCGGAGCGGTGCTTGATATGAAGGGCCCAGCGGAGCAGTGCTTGAGATGAAGGGCCCAGCGGAGCGGTGCTTGAGAGGAAGGGCCCAGCGGAGCGGTGCTTGAGAGGAAGGGCCCAGCGGAACGGTGCAGAGACGGCGGTGCACAGCGGAGCGATGCTTGAGATGAAGGGCCCAGCGGAGCGGTGCTTGAGAGGAAGGGCCCAGCGGAACGGTGCAGAGACGGCAGTGCCCAGCGGAGCGGTGCTTGAGATGAAGGGCCCAGCGGAGCGGTGCTTGAGATGAAGGGCCCAGCGGAGCGGTGCTTGAGAGGAAGGGCCCAGCGGAGCGGTGCTTGAGAGGACGGGCCCAGCGGAGCGGTGCTTGAGAGGAAGGGCCCAGCGGAACGGTGCAGAGACGGCGGTGCCCTAGCGGAGCGATGCTTGAGATGAAGGGCCCAGCGGAGCGGTGCTTGAGAGGAAGGGCCCAGCGGAGCGGTGCTTAAGAGGAAGGGCCCAGCGGAGCGGTGCTTGAGAGGAAGGGCCCAGCGGAACGGTGCAGAGACGGCGGTGCCCAGCGGAGCGGTGCTTGAGATGAAGGGCCCAGCGGAGCGGTGCTTGAGAGGAAGGGCCCAGCGGAGCGGTGCTTGAGAGGAAGGGCCCAGAGGAGCGGTGCTTGAGAGGAAGGGCCAGCGGAACGGTGCAGAGACGGCAGTGCCCAGCGGAGCAGTGCTTGAGATGAAGGGCCCAGCGGGGCGGTGCTTGAGAGGAAGGGCCCAGCGGAGCGGTGCTTGAGAGGAAGGGCCCAGCGGAGCGGTGCTTGAGAGGAAGGGCCCAGCGGAACGGTGCATGAGAGGAAGGGCCCAGCGGAGCGGTGCTTGAGAGGAAGGGCAGAGACGGCGGGGCCCTGTTCAGCGGTGCAGGTCCTGAAGGGCCCTGTTCAGCGGTTCTTGAGACGGCGGTGCCTTATTCAGCGGTGCTGGTCTTGAAGGGCCCTGTTCAGCGGTTCTTGAGACGGCGGTGCCCTGTTCAGCGGTGCAGGTCTTGAAGGGCCCTGTTCAGCGGTGCTGGTCTTGAAGGGCCCTGTTCAGCGGTGCAGGTCTTGAAGGGCCCTGTTCAGCGGTGCAGGTCTTGAAGGGCCATGTTCAGCGGTTCTTGAGATGGCGGTGCCCTGTTCAGCGTTGCAGGTCTTGAAGGGCCCTGTTCAGCAGTGCTGGTCTTGAAGGGCCCTGTTCAGCGGTTCTTGAGACAGCGGTGCCCTGTTCAGCGGTGCTGGTCTTGAAGGGCCCTGTTCAGCTGTGCAGGTCTTGAAGGGCCCTGTTCAGCGGTTCTTCACATGTGTCTCCAGGGCACCAGATCCGGACAATAGATGGTGTTCACTCGCCATCCGACTTCTCGCTTGCGGGGCCCTCCTGTGCTGGTGTCCCGTGCCCGTGGGTGTCCTCCTTCACCCCAGGAATGGGGCTGGTTGGGCCCTCCTGGGCTGCTCGCCTGCTGCCGGACTTGTCGGCCGTGCTGCCCTTGCCATCCTTCCGTGAGTCTCTGTGGCCCTTGCCTCCCTTTGTAGATGTGCCAGGTGGCACCCCACTTCCTGACGGTGCCAGGGTGGTCGCTGTGGAGGCTGCCGTCTCTGTCCTCTCGCGCCGGGCCTTCCCTTTTTTTGATTTTTTCCCAGGGGGTGGGCTGGCTGTCCCTTTGCTGCTGGCCGATGTAGCTGCCCTCGAAGGTGGTGGACTCCAATATCCCTGAACTATGGTCCTTGTAGGTCCAGGGGTTGTGGTGGCTGAGGTGCTGATTGGACTTTTACGAGATGGAGGGGGTGGGTCAGGTGATGGGAAGAGGTTAATTTTTGAGAGGAAAAACTTTTTCGGAGCAATGGGAAGGGTAGGTGGAGTGGGTATGGGAGTGGAGGAAGAGGATGTGGTTGTGGGAGAGTCAAGTGTGCTGTCTTTGGGTGCAGGTGCTTGTGACGGAGGCTGTCGTGAGGTGGATGGCTGTTGGTTGGGTGGCTGCCTGCGTTTGTGTGGTTTGGATGAGGGGGTGACAGACACAGTGGGAGAGGACACAGGGGATGTGTAAATGGCAGTGGGGTGGTGACTGCACGTGTGCGGAGTGTTCTGGTGGGTGTGCTGGTGATGGACGTAGTGGATGATGATGTTGTGCATGCAAGTGTGAGTGGAGACGTTACAGGGAGGGAGGAGGGAGACGAGGAGGAGGGGGACACAGAGGAGGCAGTGGCAGTTGGCATGTCTGCATGTGGATGTTGCTTGTGTGAATGCTTGTGTGATGTGTGGTGCTTATGTCTGGATGAGCTTCCCTTGGGTGTTGAGGTGTGTGCAGGCTGGTCTGTAGGTGTGTCTGGGATAGGCAGAGGAACAGGGGAGTGGGACTGGGTGGAGGGAGTTGGAGGAGGGAGGCTGGAGACAGGGACAATGGCTGCCGTCAGTGCTGAGGCCAGAGCGTTGAATGATCGCTGATGGGCAGCCTGACCCGAATGAATGCCCTCCAGGTATGTATTGCTCCGATGCACCTCCCTTTCTACCCCCTGGATGGCATTCAAAAGGGTAGACTGCCCAACAATGAGCGTCCGGAGGAGGTCAATGACCTCCTCACTGAGGGCAGCAGGGGTAACTGGGGCAGGGCCTGAGGTGCCTGGGGCGAAGGAGATGCCCGCCTTGGTGTGCGAGCGGGCACGGGGCGAACGCTGAGGGGCTGCTTGGAGGGCGGAGCTGGTGCGCTGGGTGGCGGCTGTACCTGTTGTTGCAGTGGGCACGGATGTTGCCGCCACCACAAGGGAGCTCCCTTCCGAGGACGTGTCGGTGTCGCTGATGTCTCCACGTGTCCCCGTTGTGGAGCCCCCCTCGCCCTCCGTCTCACTGGTGAAATCAGAGTCCGTTGCATGGCCCTCCGGGGCCATGTGAGATGCAGCTCCCTCGTGCTCCAATGCCACTTCTCCTCCGCCAGATGATGCTAATGCACACATGAACAGGAAGAGCAGACAAAAAAAGGGGGGGGAACAGAAAGACATGTTGAGTGCATGCATTGGCAACACAGTTGGCGGAGAGGACAGACACAGAAGCCCCCTGCACTACGCCGCGCACTTGGGGTACACTACTCAATCAGTGAGACCTGGCCTACAAGCCAATGGACGACAACTGCACACATAGGTGACACAGGGCCATGGATAGCTGTACTTGGCACCCTACAGAGGTGGAGGGCGGGGACACAGGGCCATCCCTTACGGAGGGGACTAGCCTACAGAAAGTGCCCTGGCCTACGGATACCCACATCCCTCCTCCCCCACCCAGACACCTCCACTGCGCGCTAAGATAGCAGAATGTGCATGTACTCACCCCCTTGTGTCTGCTGTGATGTCCTCACGCGCCCATCCAAATCTGGGTAGGCCACCGCCAGGATCCGGGACATCAGGGGGGTCAATTGACGACTGGCACCCCTCCTACGTTGGGAGGCCATCCCCAGCAGAGGCTCCGCGGTCTTTCTGCTCCCGCGGCGGATGTCCTCCCACCTCTTGCGGCAGTGGTTGCCCCGTCTGTGGTGGACCCCCAGGGTCCGGACGTCCTTGGCGATGGCACGCCAAATTTCTATTTTCTGATGGGCGCTGACCTATGTGACACGTACAGGGAGAGAAAATAAAATATCAACATTTTCTGCATGCTCGATGTGAGTGGCCCCCCCTCCCCACCCTTGCCATGTGGCACATGCTCTCATCTGTTGTTTGATGCATGCCTCATTCGCTCCCCTCCGCACCGTCGTTCATTCACCCCACTCAACCCAGGCATTGGCCACAAGGCATGGTCCCAGTGTACTAACCTGTTGGTCTGGAGGACCGTAGAGTAGCGCATACTGGGGGAGGACCCCATCCACGAGTTTCTCCAATTCTTCAGAAGTGAAGGCAGGGGCCCTTTCCCCAGTCGCAGCAGCCATTGTCTCTTCCAGACCGTGGTCACGGCAGCACTTGCAGTATAGGTCCTCTCCTGTGGATGATCAGGTCTCGAGTGATTAATCAGATAGAAAATGGCGGTCACGCCCGCGGCGGTGCGTACCGCTGCGGTGCGTACCGCGACCGCCGGCGCACTTCCTCATTGGCTCCTGAAACCCATAGGGTTCAATGTTAACCAATGCGGCTTTGCACCGCGGTCTTCGACCGCCTACCGCCACGGTGTGCCACGCCAGCGCATTGACCTCACATCCCATTGTCACACTTCACAGGTCAGGCAGCCGCCATTTCAAGGGCCCACATTGCTTAATTTCTACTGCGTCACACAGGCCTAGGCCTCGCATTGCCACTCATACAAGCCATTCAATGCATAGAGAATCGTGTACTGTGCAAGCTGTGGGAACGTACCCGTGGGTTGCTTGACTCTGTGCTCCATGTTGTCCTTCCTAGGCACCGTCCGCTGGGACTTGCGAGGAGATGGAGGAATGTTCCCGTGTACAGACCGCTGGTGGACCTGTCGACAATGGAAGAAAGACATGTCATACTGACATACAGACTTGACCCAGCCACTATACAGGAACTGTGTGCCCAGCTGGAGCCAGACCTGATGTCACCCATCCGCCAACCCACAGGGATCCCCCCTCTAGTGCAGGTTCTGTCAGTACTCCATTTTTTGGCAAGTGGGTCATTTCAATCTACAGTGGCCATTTCATCAGGGATGTCTCAGCCTATGTTTTCAAAGGTGTTGTCCAGAGTGTTGTCTGCCCTGATGAAATACATGCGGAGCTACATTGTTTTCCCTGAGGTGGGCGATTTGGCTACAGTGAAGGGTGATTTCTATGCCCTTGGACATATTCCCAACATCATTGGTGCCATTGATGGGACCCATGTGGCTTTGGTTCCCCCCAGAGAAAGTGAACAGGTGTACAGGAACCGAAAACGTTATCATTCGATGAATGTCCAGATTGTGTGTTTGGCTGACCAGTACATCTCCCATGTAAATGCCAAGTTCCCTGGGCCAGTGCATGACGCGTACATCATGCGAAATAGCAGCATCCCTTATGTGATGGAACAGCTACAGAGACACCGTGAGTGGCTAATAGGTGACTCTGGTTACCCCAACCTGTCCTGGCTACTGACCCCAGTAAGGAATCCCAGGACCAGGGCAGAGGAACGGTACAATGAGGCCCATGGGGGTACTAGGAGGGTGATCGAGCGAACCTTTGGCCTCCTGAAGGCCAGGTTTAGGTGCCTGCATATGACAGGTGGATCCCTAATGTACTCACCGAAGAAGGTGTGTCATATCATCGTGGCCTGCTGTATGCTTCACAACCTGGCTTTGCGACGCCAGGTGCCTTTCCTGCAGGAGGATGGTCCAGATGGTGGTGTTGTGGCAGCGGTGGAACCTGTGGAGAGTGAAGAGGAGGAAGACGACGGGGATGACACAGACAACAGGGACAGAGTGATACTACAGTATTTTCAATAACACACAGGTAAGAATCAACACCGGCATTTTACAATTACTTACAGTCTCCTGCCTCTCTACTGTCTGGCCTATTCCCCCAGTGTATGTTAACTGAGTTGTGACTTTCCCTTCCAATTTCAGAGATGTGGGCCCCACTGCGTGACCTCTGCTTTGTTTCCCCATGGACTACAGCTGTGTGACAGGGGTATGTTCTCATCACTATGTAACTGGACATTTTGGCAGCGTTATGTCTAATACATTTGTTCACAATACAGGCAGACTCCTGATTATTTTTGTGCAATAAGTGATTTTAATAAAGTGCTGAATTTAGGGACATGGTTTAAAATCGGTGATGGGTGATGGTGGAGGAATGTCCATGGCAGAGTGCAGATTTTCAGTCTCACAGGTGCATTGTCCATATTCGTGTGGAAGGATGGAGCAGGGGCAGTTTAAGGTTGGACAGGGTGACAATGTGGGACAGTGGGATGACATCAGGGGGTATCCTTTGCTGGCGGGGGTCTTGGCATCCTACTCTGTCTTCTTCCGAGATCTCAGGCCCCGCTTGCGGGGTGGTTCTTCTTCTGCAGGGGGTGGGGTTCTGGTGGCCTGTTGTTGTGTGGGGGCCTCCTGTCCACTAGCACCGGCGGAGGTGGTAGCCTGTTCTTGGTCCATGTTAGTGACAGGGGCCCTTTGTGGTGCCACATGGTCCCGCAATGTGGTGACAATCTGGTTGAGTGCCCCGACGATGGTGCCCATTGCGGAACTGATGCTTCGGAGTTCTTCCCTGAACCCCATGTACTGTTGCTCCTGCATGACCTGGATCTCCTGGAACCTGGCCAGTACCGTCGCCATCGTCTCCTGGGAGTGGTGGTATGCTCCCATGATGGAGGTGAGGGCCTCGTAGAGAGTGGGTTCCCTGGGCCTGTCCCCCCCCTGTCGCACAGCAGCCCTCCCAGTTCGCCTGTTTCCCTGGGCCTCTGTCCCCTGGACTGTGTGCCCACTACCACTGCCCCCAGGTCCCTGTTGTTGTTGGGGTGGTGGGTTAACCTGGGTGCCCTGTAGTGGTGGACACACCGCTGATTGACGTGTCCTGGAGACAGAGGCATGGGCCCGCTGGGTGGGAGCTGTGCTGGTGTTCCCAGAGGGGGTTAGGTCTGCTGTGGCCTGTGGCTGTGTGAGGGGAACCGACTGTCCCGAGGTCCCCGATGGGCCGGGCTGGTCATCTGGGTCCAGGGAGACAGAGCTGCTGTCATCACTGGTGGCCTCTTCTGGGGGTGGGATGGACATTTCTGGACGCTCCTGGGCGGTGTGGTGCTTCAGTGTGTGCCATATCGTGCAATGGGTGGGTGCCCGTGTACCCCAGGGCTGGCATTCCTGTGTGGGGGCTTTTGTGAGGGTGGCTTGTGGGGGAGATGTGTATGTGCAGTGGGCATGCTTTGGTGATGGGTGTCCATGCTTTGTGGACGCATGCAGGGCTAGGTGTTGGGATGGGTGGGTTGTGATGATGAGCCATTTGCAAGGATTTGGGGTGATGGGGGTGGGGGTATGATTTGGGATGCAGGTGGGGTGGGGGGGATGAAGTAGTGAAGATGAGACTTACCAGAGTCCATTCCTCCAGCTACTCCAGCGAGGCCTTCAGGATGCAGGATGTGCAAGACTTCCTCCTCCCATGCTGTAAATTCTGGGGGAGTAGGTGGGGGTCCGCCGCCAGTCTTCTGCACCGCGATGTTGTGCCTTGATACCATGGAACGCACCTTCCCCCGTAGGTCGTTCCACCGCTTCCTGATGTCGTCCCGATTTCGTGGATGCTGTCCCACAGCGTTGACCCTGTCGACTATTCTTTGCCATAGCTCCATCTTCCTGGCAATGCTGGTGTGCTGCACCTGTGTCCCGAAGAGCTGGGGCTCTAACCGAACTATTTCCTCCACCATGACCCGGAGTTCAGCGTCTGAAAACCGGGGGTGTCTTTGGGGTGCCATGGGGTGGTGTGGATGAGGTGTGGGGTGGTGTATGTGTTGTAGAGTGTGGTGAGTGTGGTGATGTGTGGTGTTTTGTGCGTGGATATTGTGTGGGTGATGGTGTGGTTTGCCTCTGTGTGATGGTGTTCTCTATTCTGTGCTGTCTCTCTCTGGCTTTCTGTCGGTTTTTTTGGTCGTAAGGGTTTGTGGGTGATGTGGGTGTGTGTTTTATATAGTTTTGGGTGTGTGGGAGTGTTGTGTGTATGTGTATCAGGTGTGTGTATTTTAAATTGTCCAATGTGGCTGTGTTTTGATAATGTGTGTGTATTTTGACCGCGGCGGTGTGTACCGCCAATGGAATACCGCGGTTGAAAGACCGCCACGTGGATTCGTGGGTCGGAATGGAATGGGCGTATTTCTGTTGGCGTGACGGTGGAGGTTTGGTCATCGCCAGTTTTACGCTGGCCTTTGGTGTGGCGGACTTTTGTGGATGTCGGGTTTTTGGCGGTTTGCCAGTTGCGGGTCAGAATGACCGTGGCGGTTTACCGCGCCCGTGGCGGTGTTATGGCGGTCTTCTGACCGGCGGTAAGCGCCTTTTACCGCCGAGGTCAGAATGACCCCCTTTATCTATTAATGCTTCTAGTCATGTTATACTTAACCTAACACAGGACAACCTTTGGGTCCAAATATATCAAACTTTGTGGCTGCTTGGTGTCACAAAAGTGATGCAAACTCTCACAGTGTTGATTTTGTGTTTTTTCTTTCCGGGACAAAACATTTTTTGTACTGGACAGTACACACAAACTAACACAATGTGGCACTTTGCACTACTTTGTACTATTTTATGTCAAGGGAATGTACACGTGATGGTGCATGGGTGTACCCATGCAACCACCCTTGGTTTTGATGAAAATACCTATCTACTAACAATGGCAGGCAGAGATTTGGACTAAATATTTAAGCCTCTTTGAGGGAGGTGTAATGTTAGAGAAAAGTTTTTTTCTTCAAATGTTTTTACTTTGTATGTTTGCTGTACAGCACTAATAAAAAGTTAGAAAAGTGTGAAATTATATCAAAGTATAGTATTTTGTAATGAAATAGTCACCTTCCAATACAAAAACTAGGATTGACATTTGCACACTGCCTTGCATTATGGAGCAAGAGCGTGTGCTTTGACACAAAGCAGCCTAAAGTCTACCAGCACAGGGAGAGAGAAAAACAACACCATATTTTTGTACGTATTGTGCTGTACTGCTCTCTTCCTTTTATTCAACTGTGGTTACTGAGCTGCATCACAAGAATTCTTCCTAAATTTGCCACCTGGTTTCTGTTCAGCTTTGTGACAATGTGGAATTATGTAGGATTTGTAAAATGTGGCCCATATGAGCAGTGCTTGAAATGTAATAATAGAAGTGCAGGTACTGTTGTGTAGCCATTTTAGTTATAGCTCCATGCACGTTATTTTAACACACTAGGCCGCTGTGCACTTTAACCTAGATAAATTCTTGATCACTCTGTGCTTCTTCCAAGGCTACAGCACTGTACATTGCCGGTGAACGTGGTAGAAGTTTAGCCTCCAACATTCATAGAAAACACACATCCTTACGTAGGGACATTTTTTCAGAACATCAGCTGTGTTATTATAAAAGCACTTCCTTGTCCCTTACATGTTAGAGGGAGATTCGCTGATTGATGAATGCTTCGCTACAGATGCTAACGCAGACCACAGGCCTTTGGTCAGGTATGGGGGTTGATGTTTTCCCAGGGGAACCTGAAGGGCAGAATTAGAGCGTAACATGCTGTGCTCTATCATATCCTATGTAGGAGCTAG
This sequence comes from Pleurodeles waltl, assembly GCF_031143425.1. Classification (NCBI taxonomy): domain Eukaryota; kingdom Metazoa; phylum Chordata; class Amphibia; order Caudata; family Salamandridae; genus Pleurodeles; species Pleurodeles waltl. The sequence continues at coordinate 519,598,561 of NC_090450.1, read as the reverse complement.
TCCATTGATTATAGTGACAATATGATAGCGTTGTTTTTATGCTTCACACTTCTCGTCACAATTCTAATACTGTCATGTTGTGTCATCCTGGTTATTGCAGCTCACGCTTCGTTATCTAAGATGCATTCATTTTATTAAACTCATTATTGAAACATATACTGCTTCTGTTTGTCATTTATATATGAGACTGAATTGTAAATCAGAGAAACGGATGAGACCTAAGTGATCACAACTTCCCTGAGAAGCCAAGTATGTCATGCGCTCAGCTGCCCAGTCATCCTTATCACTGGGTAGAGATTAGGCACTGCTAGTTAGCCGGAGCAAAACCCGGATTGGAGCGACAGGTGTCACCCGCAGTGGGTTAGACTTGGTCTCCCACACAGCAGGCGATTCTGCCACTCAAAATCCAGTAGTCTCATTAGAATAATGAGAGCCTAGGTGACATGGCGCTGCCAACGTTTGGTCAGGCTCTAATTTTCGGGTCCTACGGAGTATCTCTGTCTCATTATATATAATGAAGCATCAATACAGTATACGGAGACTTCTGTGGTACTGAGGATTTCCACCCCAGCTACGTAGGCTATCCTATCTGAGGCTGGAGGTTGTTCAAGCTTGAACTTTAAAAGGAAAAAAAAATACTTGGTGTACCTTCTCTAAACATATAGGGGGTTATTACAACTTTGGAGGAGGTGTTAATCTGTCCCAAAAGTGACAGTAAAGTGACGGATATACCACCAGTCGTATTACGAGTCCATTATATCCTATGGAACTCGTAATACGGCTGGTGGTATATCCGTCACTTTACTGTCACTTTTGGGACGGATTAACACCTCCTCCAAAGTTGTAATAACCCCCATAGTCTGTCTATAATGGTGAATCCATAGCAGATACAAATAGCAGTTAATATGAGACAACCTCTGACTGCACATTTATTAGCAAATGGCCTAACGGCCCAGGGGGGTCCAGTCACATTTGTGGTGGATGCCCATGCAGCTTATAGAACAGAACTCTTATTCTTGGGTCACATTTCCAGCAGTTGATGGGAACACAAATATATTTTATCATTATACACTTGCAAATGCACCTGGACAATACAGAGCATATGCATATTTAGAAATACCATTATCTTATCAAGAACATAATATTTGGCTTGATGGTGCCCTACCCCACAAAATGTTACCAGTAAGGTTAGGTCCTCTAAGTAACGATGGTCCTACCTGGCCTTTATTGGCCACCTATACACCACATCCTGCAGTTGCAAATTTAGCTGTAGCTGAGGTTCGTTGCTTATATACAGAATTAACAGTGATATATAGACGATTTGTACAGTTCGTAATGCAAACAATAAATACAAACCCAGCAGGTGCTGCTCCAGCACATCTGCATGCAGTAACGCCAGGTATAAACCCTGCAACTGTGCATTCAATCATGGGTAAAGTACCCCCCAAGCGAGAGGAAACTCCGTTTTGGTTAGCACAAAAAATAAATGCGCTGGAGGAAGTATTTCCCCATACGGGACCTCAGGATAAACACAGAATATTAACGATGTGCATGCCATTTGGGATGGTCCCTACAGTGGATAACTGTAATACCTGGGGCACGGTATTTGCCGCACTCTATACTACCGCACACGGTACACCGACACTTGGCAATTTACTGGAGGTGTTAAAACAAATTCAAGATTAATATGGGGCTGCCCCGGCCCTTGATTTGGGGATGCAATTGATGGGCAATTTTGCCACACTATCCGCAATCATTTTAGGTAACCTTAAAGGGGAAGCGGTCGCACTGGCAGTGCACATATGGCTCCGTGACGTTCCGCAACAGGATCAGGAATACGTGCTGCCTAAGATTATCGCACAGACCTATTCTAGCATTGGCCGAGACAGTTTAGTGGCCAGACCATCTAAACCACAATTTCATGGCAAATTTAATAAAGATTTTCCCAAGCAAGGCCCTGAGGATAATAAGAAACACTGGAATAAAAAACAACAAAAGCCTAAAAAGAGAGGGGAGAATCTCCACGAATGGAGATCCCACAAAATAGATATAATCTCAGAAATAGAGATAATATAAAAACGCCTGATAGATATCAATATACTGATACACGTCAATCTCGTTCCTTTTGGGACTCATCGAAAAAGGAAATTAGATTTGGGGCGATCAGAGTGAAGAACAGAGTATGTGAAACCGAGAAAGGAATCACAATGCTCATCGGAGGTTTCTGTTAAAAAGGAAGAGAAACCCACCCAACAAAAAACGCAATTCAAAAAGAAAAAGTGCCAGCAGTTGCAGTCCGACATGCTACTCAGGAAGAGGGTCCTATTGAAGAACAAGAAGTTGGCACTAGCACTGCTAGGCAGCCCGGCAGAGGTCACAATAGTTCACCTGAGTCTTCTAGACCATCTGGAGGTGAAAGCAACTGATGACTTTATACAAGTAGAAACTGTGGACATGCGTGTCTCCACGCCTGATAGGGTGTATAAAGTAACGCTACAGTTAGGAGACATTGAGCGCATAATAGATGCAATCTTTTGGGATTGTGTAGTAAACATATATGATGTTTTGTTGGCCGAACAAGATTGGCCACCTGAATTTGTCCGTACATGCCTATGTGGAGAAGACGTCATTAAGCCTTCCTTCTTGCTGCTTGTTCCAGAGGAACTTGCTGAATCCTAGGCCATTGAATGGGCTTTGGCACAGGCACCTGTGTAATACCGAACTCATGTAGGATGGGATAAAGAATCCCCCTACCATGTAATTCCAATCAAAAATGAACATCAACCCCAACATCAGTATCCAATAAAACATGAAGCAAAAGCACCTGTAACAGAAATACTCACACAATTAGAGTACCAGGGCGTAATTGAACCCTGTGTCTCCCCAATGAATATTCCATTGTTCCCAATAGCTAAACCAGACCATTCATATAGAATAGTCTTAGACTACAGACACTTAAATAGTCAGACACGCACTTATGCTATACGAAACTCACATAGCACAGCACCAATGAACAATATAGTGCGTAAAAAGTACAAAACAACACTGGATATTTCCAATGGTTTCTTCTGCCAGAATATAACGCCTGAGAGTAGAGACTTCACAAGTTTCAGTGCACTAGGCTCCCAGAAAAAATTCTGTCATTTACCTCAGGGGTGTAAGAACAGCCAAGGACTGTTTGCAGCTCATGTGACAGCAATTTTGCACAAGATTGATCCTGTAGCATTGTCCTATGTAGATGATATCTATCTTACGGATGATGAATTGCTACAACATTTAAGACAGGTAGCCCGCATAGTTGTAGGATTTGCTGAATTTGGCTACAAATTCAATTTAAAAAAAACAAAAATCACCTTCCTCAGCGTCCTGTTTCTGGGATATGAGCTGTCAAGTGAAGGAAAGAGCCTAGCCCCACAATTCTCAGAAAAATGCGCACAGTTACAACCCCCAAATATGATTAAAAAACTCCAATCTCCATTGGGTTTTATAAATTTTGGCAGAACTTACATTCCAGATTATGCTACACGCATAAAACCCTTTTATGATTTGATACGTCCTGATTTTTCAAGCAAATTCTGGACAATTGAACATACGCGCATTCTTAGAGAATTGCAAACAGACATGCTTGCAGCACAACATTTACACACAAGGGACAACAAAACACATGTGGTCATCAGATTAATAGCTGGTGGCATCGGTTTCACCTATGTGACATTTAATGAAGGTGAGACAGTCCCGATTGGGTGAAAATATTTTATATTTAGCGGCAGAACAACTCTTTGCTCCCACTGAGAAAATCCTCACTGCTGTACAGATGGCTGTCATTAAAGAATGACCTCTTGCCCAAGGAAAACACATTATTGTTGTTTCTCCGATACCAGCCCTGGAGGCTGTTACAATAGCCAGCATTCTAAACACAAAAGCATTACATCCACGCTGGATACAATGGGCTACGTCATTCACAGACACTGATGTAGACTACATTTTTGACCCAAAATTACAAACCCAAGAATTCTTGCGGTATGAACTAGAACACCCAGTTCCAGCAAATACATTGCCTATCGAACAATATCATGAGTCATATACACCAATGGCTCAGCACAACCCTCGATTGGCACAAAACACCAATATTCAGCTGCTTGCGCTGTCGTAAGCGACTATATGGAGGACGATAAATTTTGTCCCCTACATACATTTACGCAAACCCTAGCGGATTGCACAGCACAATTGGCAGAGCTGAAAGCGCTGTTGATGGCACTGGACCATATGGGTCCTGCACAGCTTACGCTGATTGTTTGTGATTCATATTATCGTGTCCAGTCCTTCAATGAATATCTGCATTAATGGCACCAGAATGGGTTCAGAGATTACAAAGGCAACACCATTAAACACAGACTTCTGTGGGGGAAAATAGCAGATCTGAAAGAGACGCTACCAAATGTCCATGTTGTACATACACTTGGACAACAGGGCGTTGGGATACACGTTGCAGGACATACATTGGCTGATGAAGCCGCAAAGTCAGCAGTGGCTGTGGCTGCTGCAGCTGCAGTGACTCGTTTGAGTTCAAAACCGGATGCAGACATATGGGCTGCCGTGACAGCTACAGCTGATGGTACGCCCTATCCAAAAGGATTTCCTAACAGATATTCCTACCGAATGGGAGGTATGCGGAACGCTGAGGTTAAGATACCAGGCGTAGGGGTACGAGTCATTCCCAATTGAGATATAAGATCACAATTCATTAAAGCAGCGCATGAGGGGGTGGCATCTGTCCATGCTGGTGTGGCAGCTACAATTTCAATCTTGCAAGCCCATTATGGGTGGCCAGGCCTCTACAAAGAGACCAAGCAGGATGTCCTTTGCTGTGACATCTGCCAACAAATTAAAGTTTCCACTGCCAAATGCCCGCCGCAGACACCCCTCTTGATTTCAAACAAACCATTGCAATGTGTGTACTTGGACCATTGCGGTCCCCTAACACTGGATAGTGCATACAAGTATATATTAGTCGCTGTTGATTCATGCTCCAGATTTTTATGGGTGTGGCCACAACGCTCGGCTGACGCTCGGACTGTTATTAATGATTTGCGAGTCTTTATCAGTACATATGCAGTTGCGGCTTTCCATTTGGACCAGGGCCCTGCCTTCGCCTCAAGGGCATTCAGGGACGCCATGGCTTTGTTGGGGCTCCAACTCCAGTACTTGTCTCCATTTCTTCCCAAGGGAAATAGTGTTGTGGAGCGATTAAACCATGATTAAAAGCAATCCTTAACAGCCAGAGTCTTAGGTACGGGTCGTAGTTGGCTTAATCACCTATATGGAGTTCAGAGAGCACTTAATAATCTGCCTAGAAGGTCCCTGGGGGTCATACTTCATATGAGTGCCTGTTCAGAACTCAAATCTATGTTCCGGATCTTGATGGTCCGGGCGTGGAGGCAGCAGAAACACCTTTCGACATAAATGAACGTGTCACTGTCTTACAGGAATTGCAACAGTTCCGTGACGATAATTATTTTATCAGTGCTGCCTCCACAGGAATCAAAAATGTGCCTGTAACACCTACCGGCTGGATTCCCAGAGTTGGGGATCTTGTACGTGAAAAAGTTGGTGTCTAAAAGGAATTTGGTCCTTCTTATCGAGCACCAGTACCAGTATTGGGGAAACACAGTACCAGAACTGTAATTCTACCACTGTTGGCAGGTACCAAAGAAAATCGTTTTGTCTCCATCGACAATGTCAAACTATATCAGGTTGCCGATCCTGCACAGCAGACCAAGAGGAACATCCAGTAGTTCCTGAATCCCTCTCACTACTGGTCAAGAAGTCCCTCTACAAGTTGTAAACTGCAACACTGACACCTCTCCGAGCTTGGGGAGGGTGGAAGATGATCTTGCATTGGTTCCACTAACATCGAACAATACAGAAATAATTGACCAATTTGACTCACCTCCTGTTTAAAACACATTCCAGTAGGCAGATATGAAAGGCTGGGAGATAGTTACATCCATGAGGTGTGGGAGCTTCCCTTCTCGTACAAGTGTCTTAGTGGCATGAAAGAAGTCTTTCTTAGCGGTAGTGAATGCGAGACTTCAGTCAGCCATTCAATGGTTTTTAAAGAGCTGTTCTTGCAAGGGGCGTGTAACGCTTCTGCAGCGAACTTAGCTTGTTATCTGAAGGGAGTTCCAGTCACCTTGATTAGACCTACGTTCCAGGTGCTTTCTAATGGCAGCTACGTCCTCCTCAATGGTGAAGACTGTTGTGGTATGTGAGCCGGAATAATTTACCTTGTTTCGTCTCTAAGGTTGTTACATACTGCAGGAACGTACTTTTTCCCCCCACTAAAATGAAAGAGGTAGCTGACATTTGGACTCACAGTGCTACTTCAAATGTGAATTTTGACAAGTTGAGCAGACTCAAAGCTTTAATGTTTCAAAAGCATGTGACCCTTACATCTGCAAGCGAGACCTACGCACTTCAGGTGGGAAGGTCGTCAGCAGAAATACAGTCCCTTTTAAATACAAACTTTCTGAGACACTTTGGTGAACTCATGGGACGAATATTTAATGCGTCCAGTACAACTGGAATTACACATTTTTTTAAAGCTGTTCTGGTTTCATTCACACCTTCTCCTCCATATTCGGTTTAATACCATCAGCAATCCACTCAATCTTCTCAGGTATTTTCGGGGGATTTCCAATAACTTTGGCTTTATTAGCTGGTATCTTGCTGTTGCCATTTGTTATGCGCAATGGCTGTCCCGCTGCAACAAGGAGGAATGCAGGCACTCCCATCAGCACAGATGTGTCGTGAGCGCATGATGCAGTATTTTGGAGCAACATTCCTGGAGCAATTGGAGAGTGGCTGGTCTTTTTCATTCAGACCGGTTTTGCATTGTGTGCAGCCTGTGTTTCGGTGCCTCTGGTGCTTTTTCGAACACGCACTGGAAGTCTGTCTCTTGACACAGCGCTTGCCTACATTGGATGCTGATCTGTTGATGTTCTTGCTGAGGGTTCATTACCGGACATGCGCATTGAGGTTGCATTTGCTACAAGAAGCTACTTATGAGTTGCCCTTCCTGGAGGATGTAGCTCACGAGTCATCACTGGGCACACCACGGAATCCCGCCTTGGCTGAGGCTGAGGCTACTGAACACAACTGCTCCTTGATCCTTCTTGGCGATGACTTTCCAACTTTAACATCGGCCGAAGTGGAGGATCTCCTGTCCTCTATGGTCCCAGAATGGATTGGAACCTTTCAAAATTGACTTTGCCTCTTGAAATTCGTTCTTATGCCACATGCTCATGTTTTAAATTGTCCCTTTAACATGCTCATGTGTCCCTTCGACTTGTCACCATTGACATTGCTTATATATATATATATATATATATATATATATATATATATATATATATATATATATATATATATCTTAGGTAGAGCTTTTTAGTAACACTTTTATATGTCTTTAGGCTTTGAACCACCTTCAACCGACAAGGGGAGGGTGTTGTGTAGCCATTTTAGTTATAGTTCCATGCACATTATTTTAACACACTAGGCCGCTGTGCACTTTAACCTAGATACATTCTTGATCACTCTGTGCTTCTTCCAAGGCTATAGCACGGTGCATTGCCAGTGAACGTGGTAGAAGTTTAGTCTCCAACATTTGTTGAAAACACACATCCTTACGTAGCGACATTTTCTCAGAACATCAGCTGTGTTATTATAAAAACACTTCCTTGTCCCTTACATGTTAGAGGGAGATTCCAGCCAGGGAACCGCAACTGTGTGCTTATTGATAAATGCTTTGCTACAGATGCTAATGCAGACCACAGGCCTTTACTCAGGTATGGGGTTGATGTTTTCCCAGGGGAACCTGAAGGGCAGAATTAGAGCTTAACATGCTGTGCTCTATCATAGCCTAGGTAGGAGCTAGTCCATTGATTATAGTGACAATATGATAGCGTTGTTTTTATGCTTCACTCTTTGCGTCACAATTCTAATACTGTCATGTTGTTTCGTCCTGGTTGTTGCAGCTCACGCTTTGCTATCTAAGATGAAGTTGTCTTATTAAACTCATTATTGAAACATATACTGCTTCTGTTTGTCATTTATATATGAGACTGAATTGTAAATGAGAGAAACGGATGAGACCTGAGTGACCACGACTTCCCTGAGAAGCCAAGTATGTCAGGCGCTCGGCTGCCCAGTCATACCTATCCTTGGGTGAAGATGAGGCACTGCTAGTTAGCTGGAGCAAGACCCGGATTGGAGCGACAGGTGTCACCCGCAGTGGGTTAGACTTAGTCTCCCACACCGCAGGCGATTCACAATCCAGTAGTCTCATTAGAATAATGAGAACCTACGCGACAGTACTCTGTACCAGAGTACTTGCTTATTTCTGAGAAGTGCCTGTACTCTTCAATTAAAAGTATTACGTTTTTCTTGGGAAGTGCAGGTATTCTCCCTCTAAAAATAAAAGAAAACGGTCCAGTTTAAAGCACTGCATACGAGACAAATAAAATATACCACTACTGCTAAAGTATTGGATTTATACTTGTCAATTTCATTTGAAGCAGAGTTTATGATAGTAATGCATATATACTTGTACTTGCAGATCTTAGACACAAAGCTGGCTGTCCCTAAATGTGCCCCTTCTATCTGTGCCCTTCTTGACTCTTCCTGACTCTGCCTGTTACTGCCTTGTTACTTGGACCTCCCCCTTTCATCTCTCCTCTGCAGTTTCGCTATTTGAGGGTTCCTCGAGTTAATATTTTCCAATTCCGGCACTGCCCTCCAAACTATTCCGTAAGATAGCTGTAACATATCTCTGTGAATGCATGGTTAGAAAATACCCACCCCAGAGGCTTAATTTAAGAATTGATGCAGGTGTATCTTTTTAATGGTCATACTTATGCCTGCTTTTATTAACTGGTCCTCGAAATTTACATTTCTGACATTAATATCTCTAAATTGCTAACAAAACTTTCTCCTCTGTGTGAAAGTTCTCACAAGTTTAGTTTTTCCTTGTTTCATTGAAGGTGGCGGAAAGTTTGCATAGAAAAAGTAAATTTTTTAGACTCCCCTGATTTTTAGATGAGTATATTTCAATGTAAGCATTCAAATTTGCATCACCACCCTTGCCTTTCTAAGAAATTTGTTGCTGGAGTTGTTGATGTACTTAATAGGTTGTCTTGTCTGTCTCGCTATGTGGGTAGTTTTCCCCTTTAGTTAGAATAAGCCAAACTCTCTGCATCTCAGACATGTTTACTTAAACCTGCATATTTAAATTGATATCCCTAAATGACCTAAGAAATACAAATTTAATTGAATTTCAGACTCCATGTTTAGCATGCTGAAGGTTTGAAATAAAAAAAGGTACAATAGGCTGACTGACTGATGGAGAAAATAAATTAACGTGGTTGCTCCCACTGCCTAGTCGAACATATCTTTTTTTCGAAGTGCATTTTTCGAAGACATGGGCTTTTACATCACACATTTTAAAGATGATCCTATGAGAGACGTTCTTGATTTCTCACAAATATCGAGGGGAAATTATTCCTAAAAAGAGAACACTTTTAATCTTAGGATTTTAACAGGAAACTATAAATACATAACTTCGTATGAAAACTATGCTGTAAGTGGTATGCTTTCTTATTGTACCTCGGATGTATGTCCAAAGTCATGTTTTCAACAGTCACATTCTTTCTGATTGAAGATATTTTTTTTATTTGCCAGCAATCCTTTCTATTTTTTCAACTCCTCTATTTTTCGTTTTCAAAGTATAACAAACAGCAACAATGATAGTAGTGCACATATTTCTTTACATGCCAAGTTGAGATGCTCAACAGTATACTGTCTGTCAATTATGTAATCTATTGACTATATATGTCAGGAGAAAACCGCACATTTTACATGTATCCAGAACATCCCACTCATTGCCATGGTGTAATTCTACCAACTCCCCCGAATTGTGGCATCTCATCCCTGCTCTCGCAGCCTCATCATCACTTACTGAGGCCTCCACATCTGCACATGTTCTCAAAAAGGAGTCACACACTCCCCTCCACGCTACCACATCGGGCAAAAAGTGTACAAACCACAACTCTCATCCTAGGGGTAAAAGGCCGCTTTAATAGTACAGGTCTGGCATAAAACATTAACCTTGGCATCAAGCCTAACAAAACTACAAGATCCTCACTAATACAACATTTCCTCCTAACCCCTCCCCCACCCTCTAAACTTGCCCCTCACCAATACCCTTGTCCCATCCCCACCTTGACCCGACCAATCCATTACCCATCTGTCCTGCTGCCCACCTTCTGTAGTTACCCTTGCCTTCCCTCCCTTGTGTTCCTTGTGAAAACTCCCTGCCCTCTCATCTTTTTCCATCATCCCCTTCCCCCCCAAGGCCTTTGTGTGAAAATCCCCGCCCAACCAGACCTGCCTACCAGCGGCATGACGTACTTAACCTAAAACATATACAACCCATGAACCAACCATAACCAACCCACAGACCTGTCACATTAGAGCATATTTAAGCCCCGAGCTGCAACAAAGAAATGTGATATCAACCACCACAACTACCTACCATGCCAAGCTACACCCAGGAAAAAACAGCACGCCCTAATAATAAAAGCCTATCTAATTATTATGGGAGGGGGGGTGTATCCAAAAAACAGTACCGCCTCCTGGGTGTGACAAACGGACAAAGAGGCCGCCCACACACTGCCCCTACCTTATCTACCTCACCCCTAACACCTGCCCCATCCAGGAATTCAACCAATCCTAATTCCTCTTGTGGGTTCTCCCACTATCGTCCGATAAGCCCAGGGATAGACCGGGCAAGCCCCTTGCTGCCCCCAAGCCCTCATCGGGCGAAAAGTGTACAAACCACAACACTCATCTTAGGGGTAAAAAGCCACTTTAATAGTACAGGTCTGGCATAAAACATTAACCTTGGCATTAAGCCTAACAAAACTACAAGATCCTCACTAATACAATATTTCCTCCTAACCCCTACCCCACCCTCTAAACTTGCCCCTCACCAATACCCCTTGTCCCATCCCCACCTTGACCCGACCAATCCATTACCCATCTGTCCTGCTGCCCACCTTCTGTAGTTACCCTTGCCTTTCCTCCCTTGTATTCCTTGTGAAAACTCCCTGCCCTCCCATATTTTTGCATCATCCCCTTCCCCCCCCAAAGCCGTTGTGTGAAAATCCCTGCTACACAGGAAAACCGACCAGGTGTTTTCCTGCCCCACCCAAAAATCTACAACTAACGATCCCAAAGCTTTTCACCCAACAAACAGGCAATCATAATCCTTAGGTCCAACAAGTGATGCTCATTTCCCATAAAAGAGAGATGTACCCCATCCTGCCAAAACAACTCAACATCCGAACAGACTATATTCTCATCCTGCAAAAAAGAAAAACCCTGAACCTGACAGAAACTCTGCATTTCCCTGTTAACCTTATTCCGCTGCTTCTCTATCCCTGTAAATAAATATGCTCCTCTCCAGACCCTCCTTGGCACCAAACCAGTCCACACAACATGCGTCCCTGCCCAGCGTTCCTTAATCCTCACCAAATCCATCTTCATAACTTTCAAGAGCCCAATACCCGATAATGACACTAAATCATTCTCACCTAGATGAATGACTAATAGGTCCGGACAAACTCCCTGCTCAAGCCTCCTAGAAAGAACATACAACAACTCACCCCACCGCATGCCGCTCTTACCCACCCAACTAATCTTAATTCTAGCCCCATCCAAACCCAATTGCCTTCCAAAGTGCCTTGACGAAGCTTGCTTCTCTGCCCAATGCACGAAAGAATGCCCCACTATCTACACTGAACAGGCTCTGTCCGGGCCCCCGACACAACCTACAAAAGAACATCAAAAACAGATGAACACATTAAGCAAGGAGAGGGAGGGGGTGGGGGGTCAGAGAAGGCTGGCAAAGAGAAAGAGAATGCATTATCACATTTTAACCAACAACCCAATAATTAAAATAACTAGGTAATCATACAATCTAACATAATGCTGGAAACATTGCGACCTCCACCTCCCCATATCCAAAATCGCTCCATCTGATTTACCCATTTGTTTCGCTTCTGTAGCTGCGCCAATCCTAAAAGAATGAGTCCCATAGCATTGTGGATTTAAACCTAATCGTCCAACTGCCTTCTTCAAAACTGCAAGCAATTGATGAGCTCTTAAAACAGAACTGTCTTGGTGAACGAATACAAACCTGGATGGTACTGGCAAACATCTTGCAAAAGAAACCCAAAGCCTGAAGGGGCAAACCCGAGTCCCGGTGTGTCTCAAAATCACTTCTTGACCCATTCCCAACTGATCCATCTTGGATGATCAAAGCCATATAACAATATCACCATTCCTTACCTGCACATCCGAGCGTAAAATACCCTCATTTACTTTAACTCCCAACAACTCTGAAACCCTGAATGTTCCATGGAAAAGCCAAGACATGCAAAGTGACATCAAACTCACCTCCCAAACTGAAAAACAGACCTCTTCCAGGACCACCAGCAAATCCCGCAACAGCTGTGATGTTATAGGGGGCCTGCGGTCAACTCTCGCACCCCCCGCCCTTGCCCAACCCGAAAGTAACCTCCTACAAATCTCCCCTTCAAGCAGATCATATCCCCAAAAATACTTACCATAGATTGAAATACCCGACAACTTACCCGATATCGTGACAGCAGACAGACCCATCTCAATTTGTTCCATGATAAAATGAACTGCATCCTCTCTCCTTTTCCCACATGCCTCCACCCCTCCCTCCCTTTTAACAGCACCTGAATTCAGAAACTCCAACCAGGCCTGAAAATAACTCCTCCTCGTAGACAGAGCTATGGACTGCTGAACCAGCTCCAACATTCTCACTCTCCTAACTCCCACAACTCCCCGGGGAACGACGTCTTCAGCACATCCGCTCACGGTGCCAGCCCACGGAATCTCTGCCACTGGAAACGAGATAGTGCATTAGCAATGTCGTTATTAACTCCTGGAACATATTTAGCCCTGAACATTATATTAAATGTCAAACATTTCAACAGAAACACTCTCAAAAGCCTGAGCGCTTTCTCATCCCTCGCTCTCTGTCAGTTCACCAGATTAACCACAGACTGATTATCCACATTGAAAACAACATTCCTATTTGCAAAGTGGGTCCCCAAATGGACAATGCTACAACAAGCGGAAAAAATCCAAGGAACACATACTATGCTTTTTTTTTCTCCAACTCAATGGCCAACTCTCTGCCGCCCAGTGTCGCTCCCAAAAAAGACCAAACCCATGAGCTCCAGATGCATCCGATAAAATTTGAATTTGCCAAACCCAATCAGACTCCTCAACCAGCATAGTAACACCATTAAACTCCTGCAGAAAACCAATCCATATCCTCAAATCATCTTTTACGCTTGCCCAAAGCCAAGCATGATGGTGTGGCAACACCGCTCCTCACATCGCAAAACCGAGTCTTCTGCAAAAAGCTCTGCCAACTCTCACTACCTTACAAGCAAAATTCAAATGTCCCAGTAAGCTCTGAGCCCGTCACAACTCCAATTATGCACTGCCTCCTCCAACATGGAAACCAACTGCTGCACCTTTTCTTGCCGTAACCGGACCTCCATTTTTACGGAATCCAACTAAATTTCCAAAAAATGTAAACATGTCAAAGGCCCTTCAGTCTTTTCACGGGCCAACAGGACCCCAAACTGGGCCATCATCTGCTCAAAAACTGACAATGCCCTACCACACTCTCCCAGCTGATGTCTACCCACCAGCAAGAAATCATCCAAGTAATGTGTGACAAACTTGAAACCACGCTGGAACTGAAAAAAACACTGCAAAAATGTACTAAACATCTCAAACAAAGAGCAGGATACAGAACAACCCATTGGCAACATCCTATCAACGTAATTGGCATCGTCAAACTGCATGCCCAGCAAGGAAAAATCCTCTGGGTGTACAGGTAAAAGCCCAAAAGCTGACTGAATATCTGATTTTGCCATTTCAACACCCTGCCCACACCTTCTCACCAATGATATAGCTTGGTCCACTGAAGCATAATGCACTACCAAATCCTCTGAGGCAATTAAATCATTAACAGAAGCTCCAGCTGGCCAAGACAGGTGATGAATAAGTCGAAACTGACCTTGTTGCTTCTTGGGAACCACCCCCAAAGGTGAAATAGTCAAGTTAGGCAACGGCCAACTATAGAAAGGACCCACAATTCTGCCTAAGTCAAATTCATTCTGCAACTTAGACCTCACCACCTCTGGAAACTCCCTTGCTGACCTCAAATTATTGGCCCATCTTCTCAACCTTGGACCATGGTAACACAATTTGAAACCCTCCTTTAAACCCCTCAACAGAATCTTAGCCTCATCCAAGCGGGGGTAGAACTGCAACCAATAACCAACAACATTCAACTTAATAGGCGTAGGGCCCTTTACCTGCCAGCTGTTGTTCGTGTCCCCTCCCCCCTATCAACTCCTCTACCCTGCGCTCCTTGACAACACCAATGCAACCTACCAAATCACTGATATGCTGGGTGCCTGCCACCACAGTTGGAGCAGTCGTGACGAAACTTACATTGCTGTCTGGCACACATTCCACTGTTAAATGACCAACAGGCCCCGTTATGCGGGAAATGCCCTTGTTGTGCAAAACCCACCCCAAATTGGGTGGCCCGCCCCTGAAAGGGCTTATACTGCACAAGTAAACCACTTGCCGTATGTGTTGTAGGCGCATTCCTTGCCGTTCTTAACCATTGCATTCAAAGCTCATTGTCAATTTCACCCCACACTTTATCTGGATAAATGGCCTTCCGTGCTCTAAATTCTTCATCATATCTAAACCAGACAAATTCCCCATATTCCATCTGAGCGCGCCTCACAATGTCCATGTACTTAAATAAAGCCACACAACTATCCGGGTAACATTCATAAAATACACTGGCGTAGATCAAAAAGGCTGAAGTACAATTCTCAATCGTCGTCGGAACTCTAGGCCTACGAGCAAGTTCCCATTCCTCCTTCTTTGAACCCTCCTTTGCCTGCACTTCCCTGTGCAACAACTTAAAAACATTGATAAATTCACCTCTCCATATCTTCTCCTTTAAACTCTGAGTGAAATGCGCCCCCAAAGGCATCGACATTCCCATGTACGGCAATTGTTTAGCTTTACCACCCCCAGCTCCCTCGCCTGAAGGAGCACCAGAAGCAACCTGCCCAGCACTTACCTGAGCCACCTCAAACTTACCTGGAACCACGTCAGAAACACCGCCCTGAGAAACCTCCAACTTACCTGCCACCGGCTCCTCCCCAACACCCACCTGAATGGCAACATCAACATTTCCCTTACCATGGTCCACCACTGCCTGACTCTGACCTGAACTCAGTCCTGCTTCCCCCAACCCCACGTAACCACCCTCAGCCCTCTTTGTTTCATACCCAAAATCCTCACCTCTAAGCAAGTTTTAAGCCACCAACTCCTGTTGACGTCCCACAAGACGATCGCCCTGGACCGCCCGCTTGCTCATTCTAGGCTTCTCCACTGGATCACTCGTCTGTACCGCCACCTCATGCACTTCCTCTTCTTCCTCATAATCCAAAAGCTCCTCGCCAAGCTCCAAGCACAAACTAGTGCCCTGGGTAGCAGAGGAACTCTTGGCAATCCCAGGACCAGCATCTGAGCCTCCACTTCCCTGAACAGCTGCATCTCTCGATGTCAGGCGAACCACTCCGGGTTTCGCCCTCACTTCAGCCCAGTGACCTAAGAGTGCCTCCACCCTCACCGGCAATTGCTGAACACCAGACGGCCGACCAAACCGCTGATTCGCCATATAATCCTCATGCCCGCCCGAAACATGAGGACTGTCACACCCAGACTGGTACACACTTTGACCTGGCTGCCAAAAATCCAGCCTAACTCGAGCCATACCTGCCCTACAATCCTCCCTAGGTTCACCACAAATAGTGCCTCTAAGCACTATCCCATTACTATCCACAAATTCAACCTGCTCTCCAGCTTTAAAAACTGACTGATTATCCACCTTCCATTGCTGCACCTTACGAAGCATAGGACTCACTGTTCTTGGCACCCAAGGAGTCATCCCGTCATCACTAGATATGAAAAAATTAGGTGAAGCAACCCCCCTCAACCCAGCCTCGCTCACCAAAACCATCCTTTCATCACTCTCACCTTCCGAATCACCACTACATCCTGACTAAATTCAGAGGGTGCCGCCATTTTATGCGCTCCTCCTAAACCCTTTTTGTCCAAACCCACTGCACCCGATTCGAATGCATCCGAGGGCGCCGCCATGTGGCGCCACACCTAAATGCCTTTCCTCTAATTCCAGCTCCATCCGCTCTGCGTCATTTTTTTTAAAGTGGAAGGAGCTTGCCGCCTACCTCTACCCGACGCGCGCTTACTCTTAAGCGCATGCGCGCCACCCAGCCGCAACCCCACCCGGCTCACAACTGCCACCGCACTCCGAGAAACAACCCCCCTCCCACCCGAAGCCACACGCTGACGGAAAGAGGCGCCGGAACGTCTTGCACCGCCCCCCCGAACAGACTGCAACAAATGTACGTTCGCCGCTCCTTCCCCAGTAACCTCAACTACGCCTTCTGTCGAAAGCTTGACTTTTTGACCAGAGGCGCTTTTAGATTTACATTTTTTAGGGTCTTGCTCAGGTGACTTGCATGCCAAAATTGCTACCGTCACGCCCTCAGAGGATGCCCTTTTTCGCCTACGCAGCCCCACGCACGCCTGCTCTAACACGCCCTCCTTCAATAAATCCTCCCTTCCTTCCTCCTGTAAGACCTTCAATTCCTGCACAACTTTGTTAGGCTCCATAACTTGCTTATAACATTCCCAAAACACTTCAAAAAACGAAATTATCTCTAACAACCATTGCCTCCCAAAAAACAGTACCGCCTCCTGGGTGTGACAAACGGCCAAAGAGGCAGCCCACACCCTGCCCCTACCTTATATACCCCACCCCTAACACCCGCCATATACGGGAATTCAACCAATTCCGATTCCTCTTGTGGGTTCTCCCACTATCATCCGATAAGCCCGGGGGGAGACCGGGCAAGCCCTTTGCTCCCCCCAAGCCCTCATCACCCACCACTCCTTCATCCTGTCGATTACACTTCATTTGGATTTCCTCGGCTAGCGCCCACACCCCCACATCCCTGTGCCAGTGTGCAATTACAGATGCGTGCGCTGCCCTGACCATGTAATGGCCACTCTACGTCGTGATAGAACCAGTACCAATTGTAAAAATTTGTATATTTTAGAGCTATCGTTAACTCAAACAACAAATTCATTGTGATGTCCCGATTGCTTTACAAATGGTTGCAAAAGCTAAAGCTTCCGATTGACCTTTGTTGATAAGGCAGCAAAGCAATCAAACTGAATTTGAGGAGGAGCAGCGACATTCCAGTAAATTACTGAAGACTGGTTTTGACTTACCTCTAGATTTATAGAAGGTTAGGTTACTTGCTAAGGTTTCATAGTGGTATATGAAACATGTGCTCATGTCTATAAGAGAAGCACCCTGCAGTGCAGGCTTCTGAGATGAACAGCTGATCATCGCCTCTTCTGTGGGGCTGCAAGGCCTGCCGACAAAGTGACAAAACAACTGTTTTCCCTGCTAACCAAATTCATTATTAAAATGCAGGATTTGTCAAGGGTTCTAAGACAGTGTTCACATCCTGCATGTATACTGGTGCACATGCCATGCATTCTTTTTTTACAAATGTTCTCTCCGATTCTGGCCGGTATCCCAGCACCAATATCTTGCAATTACAAGTTGTTTCTCTCTACTGGGAGATAACTGGTTAAATATGGGAATTAAGGGGCCATTCCCATCGATTCGACCTCATACTGGTAACAAATACACTAATATTTTCTGCCTGCTCAGAGAAGAGGTGGGTCACTGGGGGTAGGTGATGGGGTATGGAGCAGGGAGTCATAACAGGCTTTTGGAAGGCCTGGAGAAGTGTTGTCTGATCCCCCATGATACTGCAGGGGATGGGGAAGGGCTGAGGTTTGCTCCTGCATAATGCCCCTGCTCCTGTTCCTCCAGAAGTTTCAACAGGCGGGGACTGCACTAAATTGAACTAGTCTGGTGCCTCTGTGTTATGTTTTACTGTTTGATAGACTGGTAGAATGCTCAGCATGTCACAGAGAATTCTTCCAGTTCTTGAGTTCTTTTACTGTGTAATGGGAACTTTGGGGGCTGAAGGTTATGGGGCAGTTGATGCGAGCTCTTGGATGATCTGCCTGCTCCGGTTGATGGTTCCTGAATAAAGACTTACACTATTGGCTTATGTGTGACAGTCTTTGTAACACTCTGGACAAGGATATATCGCTTGAGTGACTTTGGCGTACCCGTTATGACCCCAGGTGGTATCCCCTTGGAGTTAACACTCCAGGTTAGATGCCATAATGAGGCACCTAGCACAGATTTTAGGACCAAGTGATGTGCAACATGACTTTCTCAGTGTGGGCATGATTGTTGCTAAGTGCCATTCTCCTACACAGTCCTAGCAATAGCTATGACTTGCTGACATACCATACCTGATTGTATGGTGAGCTGAAATTGATTATGCACCAGCCTGAGGAATTAAGGAGGTTGTCCAAGGGAATTTAGATGACAGATTCAGATCATCCTCTATAGGGTGTCATTAATGCTTATGCCAGTACAATATTTATCCCCATCATAGACAGGACTTGAGGGGCCATTCAGGGGCACGAAGTGAGAGGAAAGCTGGGATTTAGAGAATTGAGTATGTGAGCTGTGCTGTCAACTTATTGTTCTAACTTCCCTTCTGACTAAGGGGTGTACTTTTGAGGAACCCAAAGGCAGGTATATGTGAAAAAGACTTTCCTTCTAGAGTCTGTGAGGTGACTTTAATTGCCCATCAATGGATAAGTTTATTTCATGTAGCTTAAGGTTGCAGCTGGTGTTCGTCTCAGTAATCAGAAATATAATAAGATTTCTGAAGGTGATTCAGTGGATATACAATAAAGCAGTTTACAGTCACGACACATCTTTCTTGGTGTAATTCCATTATTGAGTGGCTACTTTATCATCCTTGAACCACAGCCCACCTTCTCATCCCAGTAATGCCAGATGACTTAAAATCTTTAGATGCCAAAGATTCAGATGTGAAACATTCCAGTGGTTTGAAGGCATGAAATGGGGATATTTCCAGCAGGATGGCACCTTGAGCTGTGCATCTTTAGGTGTTCCTGCTCTTTCACTTTGGTTGGATTATAGGCAGAAGCCACTGTGACAACAACACCTATATTCTTGAGAGTCCACGAAAAGTGGGACTAAGGGGCAGATTTAAGGAAAGTGGTGCTGCACCCAGTCCAGCGCAACTTTCCTTGATCCCCTTAGCACCCCACTACTGCCACCATGTGTGCTCCGTATCTAGGAGTACAGCGCACCATGGCACAGGGTAGGGGGCAGCTATTGATGTACTGTTCAGGGTTAGTGCAAAAACATTGGTGCTAACCCTGAACAGTACATAAGGGAGTCCATCGTAAACAATGCTCTGAGTAGGCGTTAAAAGTGCCGATAAGCATGACGCAAAGGAATCTCTTAGATTCCTTTGCGCCATTTTTTTGGCCCCTCTAACAGGGAACGCACCCTTTGCATACATTATGCCTGGCACAGGCATAATGTAGCACAAATGGTTACAAAGTGGTGCAATGCATACATTATGCCACTTTGCAAATATGGCTCGGGGAAAAGGCCACCTTAGCGTAAAAAATCATATTCTAAGGCTGTGCTAAAGTGGCACTAAGCCCTCTTAAATCAGGGCCTAAATCTCAATCTTGTAAATGTGGCTATTAGGAGAAGTCCTTTGGACTAAGAGAGGAGGTTTGCCATGCTTATTTGCTTGTACAGGTCTGCAGCTCATAGCTTATACATGTGTCAAGTTCGTGATCATAAGAATCTGGTTGACTACCGAACTGTCCAGAAAGGAACGGCCACCAAAACGGCTACTGTCCGAACTGTAACATGCTTGGGCGACTTTCTCAGATCCTTCTGAAAGGACTCCCAGAAGACACAGAACACCTATTTGGGCTTTCACGCTAAGCACGTGACCGAAATCACATCCTATACCCATGAAAGGGAAAATACCACTGCAAAAAACCTAAGGGGCCTTTGTGGAAGGATCCCATTCAAAGACAGAAAACAAACAGTTCAACACCAGTACTACAATCTTCACTAGTATTTGCCAGGTCCTGCAAGGAGAGGACAAGCTCAGCAGAAGGCTGATTCAACTATACACGATGAAGCGAACTAAATCAATATCCCTTTTGTGGTCAGTCCTCAATTTCACAGTTTCAGTAGAAAAGCAAACCCTGGGTCACTGCATGCTGCATCATTTTACTACTTTCTGCTTGCAGACAGTGGTTTGCCTTTCCTGAAAATTCACTGCCACTGGTCAACCTGTGTGATATTTGACCCTTTCCTTAAAATCAATGGCCCGCCACAAATATGAGCGTCATCCAGTATATGCCCTTTGTCTCTAGTCACAGGAAATAAGTAATCGTTGGTAAACTTTGAGGTCTAACGTTAACGAAGAGTTTTTTTCACTTTCCCAAAATACATATATATATATATATTTGTAATATGTTTACTTACATGGGCTTTCATCTATCCGTCTTTATCCATTAATCTGCTGTTGTGTCAGTCGCACTATTATTTTGCCAATTCTGGCATACAGCATGGGGCAATGGGTCAGCCAACTTCAGCCACGTAGCTTACTTCACTGTGAGCCTTTTACTCTTTCACAAAAAGCATACCAGAGCACAGAGTTCCCTTGAGTGCCAGGGTTTACTAGCGCAATGCGTGCTTTTAGCGACCAAAATATTTCTGTATTCATCAAAGAACGTGCTTTATATTCGCATGGGCCCGGTAGTTCTCTCACCAAAAAAAAAGGTTTTGCAAAAACAATGGCAAAACAATAGAACCATTGACAAAGGGGACAGGCTGATCTACTGGCTTTGCCAATGCTGGCTCGTAATTGAATGTGTGGCAGGTTTTCTTCTCAGACCCAGATATAACACAATGCACGGAGTGCTAGATCCTCAGTGGCCACAGCCTCAGCCCTTCTTTTGCGCAATCTCAGAACAGGATGTCTTTCTATAATGACTTCCCCGTCATTAGGAGACTTTCCATCTCTTATAATGCTGCGGTGTCTACAGGGTGGAGTGCTTAATTTGAGCCAGTGTTTGCCAGTGCGCTGCACCTGCAATGATTTTTAAACACTGCCATGTATTTATCTACCACATTATTGCGCTGTGTGTCTAATTTCTTAGCAGAATTCATCAGTGGGGCGGTTATCAATTTAATATACTTTTAAAAAACTGATAACAAGCTGGTGATTCGCTGTGTCCCAGAAATCCACTAGATCCTTTAAATATTTCCAGCGTTAACAACATGTCAACCACATGTAACGTGTCATGTACATTTTGGAAACTATACATACACTTACCTTGTTAATTATGTCAACATTTATGACTGGTCTTAACTTTCACATCCTCTTTGCTTTTAAAAACAACAGAACACAGTCTCAAGCCCATTGTAAAACACTGCACTTCCTCCTCAGTTTAGTATTGAGCTATAGAAACATAACTAAAATGTTAATAAATATATAAACACTACAGAAGTGTATGCTTATCATTTGTTATATGATCTTCCATCCACATATGTGGCATGATACCGTCACTGCCCTGTTAGTAGTGAAAAGTGGGAAGATTTGCAAAGGTATTGGGGTGCAGCTGCCCTCTGTATTTTGATGTTGTGCCTGCAATGCCTAATGGTTGTGCTCCGAGAAATAATACATTGCTTTACATATGGCCTTCACTAATGTGGTTTGTCAATGTTAAAAACTTTAAATAACATATTGTTATTACTGAAAGTAATGGTGAGTCATTTTACAACATCAGTAACATAAAAGGCTGAATTAAACTAATGATATGCAGGCCACGGCATAGTACTGGAATATTATTTAAGAAATATTGCTCTTCAAAAATATTGTGACCTAAATATCAAACACCAAAACATATATAGCCTAAAGTACTCCTTGTTGTACATTAGAACGATATTACAAGTCACCCAAGTCAATAAGGAGTTCCAGAACCATATTCACAAGGTTATTGAACTCGATGGTGACATGCAGCATCCTTATCTTGGACAGCAGGGGTTGGTTTATTCCTTATAACACATGGTGACAACATCACTTTTCCCATTAACCACTTCAATTCTTGTTGTGTACCTCTTTCATAAAAATAGAATCTGTAGTGCAAAATTAAACATCAAAAAAGCTGCTAGCTATCTGTTGGAAAAAGATTTTAGAATACGTTTTATATCAGTTTCTTTTTTGTTAAAAAAGATGCAGTAGCTCATATGTAGAAACAATATGAAACATTTTAACTTTTCCATAATTACCCAAGAATGGTAAAAAAAAAACATGTAGTTATAATCACCTTTCTGCTTGCCCATGTACAGTGACAAAACAAAGCAGAAGAAAGACAATCCAGGCTTGTTTTTTCTGTTTTTAAACTGATTTAATTATGCTCTGTGACTTGGCAAGCCTCTACCCTCAGGTATTGGATCTGGCAACAGGCACCGTGATGTCATAACTCAACTTTAATAAGTTATTAGAGTTGAACGGCTATGTCATTTCTTTATAACAGGTGAATGGGTGTGTCAAAAGTTGCAGATTATAAAGAAAAAATTAGAAAGGCGTTTTTAATACACGGATTACAGAATCCCAAGTTTTATATATATATAAATAACCTCTAGGGGTAGAAGATCTGAACTTTAATAATTCTTGGTAGACTCTTTTAGGAACTTCTGAAAGCCTTAGCTGTCTCCCACATCAATATTTATACACACACACACACATATAGTCACTGAAAAAATGAAAGGTTACAGGGACATTATAGTTAGGTTCTGAATTTACTTGAACAAAACTGTTGAAAATCAAGAGATACAGTTAGAGTTATTTCAAGTAACTATAACTTGCGCCCTCACCAAGCACAGTTTTCTCATCAACAATTTTATTGCAAATGTTGCAGTGATATTATCAAAGATGTCATTGAAGGTGTCATCAATAATATAATATGTAGAGTAATAGCTGTGCATGGCTAAGGTGCAAGTTATAGTGTACCTGGGGCACCCACTCACAGATCCAATGGTGATAATGGAAAGATTACCCATACAGGGCTGATAAACGTTTGGAGGTCTGCATTGTTTTGGGCCATTGACATGACATTAAACTCTGTACCTAGTGCTCTGTGCCTATTTAAGGCGGAAGAGTTACTACTACATTGGTGCCTTTTATTAAACAAATCATGAAAACAGGGGTATTGAATGTGAAATAGTCATGTATCAATGGTGGCCAAAATGAGAATTTGCATTGGGACTGTGATCGCCTCAGTGCTCCTTCGATAGTCATGTTTTAAATCTCCAATAGAAAGTGTGCATGAGACTTTTTAAACCAGAGGCTGTGTTGATTGTATTTCATTTTGAGCACTGAGGAAGGCAGTTGTGCTGAAACACATTTGCTCAAAATAAATATAACATGGACGGCCCAGTGAGTGCTCCATGTTGTTGGTTAAATGCATGTTAACCTCGTTTCTACCTTCACTATGATGGAAGCACCAAACTTGGAGTTCGGCAGGCCATGGAGGAACTATGGAAATATGTTTGGCACTGCCTGAACCGCCGCATTTGAACTATGAGTGGCACTTTCCGTCGACAATGGTTGGAAAATATTGAGTTGAGGGAAGTGAGTCACTGGACTGGCTCTCGGAGATATGTGCAGTAAGAACTGTTCAGTTGCAGTTGTGGCAAGGGGTATGAATGGCACGATCCCTCAGCAATGGAGTGATAACCCATACAGCGGCTGACTTTTGGAGGTCTGCATCGATTTGGGTCATTGACATGAAGACATTAAATTGTGTACCTGGTGTTCTGTGCCTATTTAAGTTACTGGTACATTGGTCCCTTTTATTAAACGAATCATGAGAACGGGGGGTTAAATGTAAAAGAGATCATGTATCAATGGCGGGTAAAATAAGAATTTGTATTGGAACTATGATGGCCTCAGTCCTCTTTCAATAGTCACATTTAAAATCTCTAGTAGGAACTGTGAAAGAGACTTTTTAAACTGGAGACCGTGTTGATTTTATTTCATTATGCATACTGAGGAATGCAATTGTGCTGAAACACGTTTTCTCAAACTAAATATGACATAGACGACCCAATGAGTGCTCCATTTTGTTTGTTGAATGCATGTTAACGTGGATTCCACCTTCATGCTGATGGAGGCACCTGCCCAAGAGTTCGGCAGGACATGGCAGAACTGGAGAAACAAATATAAAAAAAAAGATATATATATATCCACTGCAAAAAACAAAGGTCACAGGGATGTTAGTGTTATGCTCTCATTTCACACGTACAAAACTACTGAAATTCAGCAGTTATAGTTATCTCAGCTAACTATTACTTGCACCCCAGGGATGCACTGCTTATGATTTCACATATTACATCACTCATGATATGATGAGTGACATCACTGATGACATCTCAAATGACATCACTGATGGCATCATGATGATATCATCCAGTGAGTGTAAGTGGTTGGTTGTATCGATGTTTGAGTTGGTGTGTGGGTGAGTGAGCGGTTGAGTCATTTGCTGTATGGGAGAGTGAGTGGATGTGTAAGTAGCTGTATGGGTCAGCAAGTGACTGTGTGAGTGGCTGCATTTCTTGAGTGAGTGGGTGTGTGAGTGGCTGTACAGTCGAATGAGTGGGTGTGTGAGTGCTTTTATGGGTCAATGATTGGTTGTCATTGTACTGGTGAGTAGGCTGGTGAGTCAGTGATTGTATGGGTGAGTGAATGGCTGTATGAGTAGCTGTATGTATAAATGAGTGGCTGTGTCAATGACTGTATGGAACAGTGAGTGGATGTTTGAGTAGATATTTGATTGAGTGAGTGGGTGTGTGAGTAACTGCATAGATAAGTGAATGGGTATGTGAGTACCTGTAGAGTGAGTAACTGAGTGTGTGAGTGGTTGTATTGATAAGTAAATTGTAGTGTTAGTGACTATATCAGTGAGTGAGTGAGCGGTTGTGACAGAGACTGTATGGCTGAGCGTGTGGGTGTGTGAGTGTTTGTGTCTGGGAGTGGGTGTGTGAGTAGTGGTGTCGGTATGGTGATGGGTGGATGGATGCATAGGTGTATAACTGGATGTGAGAGTGGGTGTATGTGTCTGTGAGTGGGTGTATGAGCAGCTGTATGAGTGTCTAAGTAGCTGACACAGTACTGTATGGGTGGGTGAGTAATTCTGTGTGTAGCTGTGTGAGTAAATGAGTGGGTGCATGTCAGTAGTTTTAACAGTGTGTGAATGAATATGTGAGTAGCTGTGTGTGGATGTATGGGAATTTATATGGGGGTATGAGTGGATAAGTGAATGGTTCTGTGGATGATGTCATCAGTGACATCACTGACCATGTCATGAGTGATGTAATATGGGAGGTCATAAGCAGTGCATTGCATGGACCCAAGTTATAGTTAGCTGAGATAACTATAACTGCTGAATTTCACTGGTTTTCTACATGTGAAATGTGAGCCTAACTACAACGTTCCTGTAACCTTAGTTTTTTTCAGTAAATTTCTGTTTTTAAAAAATGTATTTCTGAACTATAATCTCACTGTAACCTTTGATTTTTTCAGTGAATTTTTATGTTTTTTTAAATTGGATTTCCTAACAAGTACGGACCCATAAGCTTTGGTTTTGAGTAATTTTGTATGGTCTTGAAATTTGTTTCACTAACTTTAACATTGCTGTATGGTTTTACATTCCCCTGTTGTTTCTTTCTTTCTTTAATTTACTTTATTCGGTGCAAAAAGACCATAAAAGACATAAAATAAATAAATAACATACAGAATTTCTAGTCATAAAATTTCTAAAAACACTGTTAATACATTTTCCGAGCACCAAAAGCAGCATGTATAAAATTCAGCACAGCTTGGATTATGTCCATAGTTCCCAAATCATGTAAGTGGGAGTAAGCAAGTTGGCTAGTTCTAATACTGTTAGACTGAAATAGCGGACGTAAAAACCTTTTTCTTGGAGTAGTGTATAAAGTGCAAAAAAGCATAAAATGTAATGTACTTTGGGTTGTCTTTCCATCGCAGCAACAGGGAGGAAGGATCTTAAACCAGGTTCCAGCAACTGGGAATGCTACCAGATAATGTAGGGTATTTAGGCGTAGTCTTGTGAGTAAAAACCTTTGTCGCTCATGATTAATGATGGTCAAGTACAGCTTCGGTTGAAGTTGTTGTGTCTCTAATCTTGTCCGTTGGCTCATTAAGCAAGAGACCGGGTCCATATCCTGATTTTTCTGCCAGAATATGTCTTTGACCTTCTTAATGTCCTGTCTTGTTAAGGTATGTGGTTTAAGGAAAAAATCTCCTAGTCCTAATGATAGGAGAGAAAGGTAAACATATCTAAGCCATGGTATATCTAGAGATCGTGACAGATGAAGGGAGTCCTGTATCACCTTTCTACATAGAAGCGTTTCAGGCTTAGTCCAGATTTTTATCCACAATATGAGAGGTTGAAGTTTTATATAGCTGGATATGTATCTTAGACCTACTTCTTTGTGACAGAACTTTATTGGTGTAGATTGGGGGACTGATAGTAGCCTTCTTAAAAATTAGTTTTCTATAATCTGGAGCCCTGTGCAGTCTGCATGCCCCCAGACCCCAGCTCCAAATGTTGCGACGGAGAGGCATTTAGAAGTGTAGACAGTCATCATTTCCCTAACAGGTTTATGTCGTAGTCTTCTTGCAAATCTAAAAACAGCTTCAATGGTTTTTTGGAATTGTATTGAGCGTGTATTAACTAAAAACTTCCAGTTAAAATCTACATCAATAGGGACCCCCAGATACGTGAAATGTGGGACCTTGAGTATCTCATGCCCATTTAAAGTAAATTTTTTCGTTTTTGCTAACTTAGGACCACACTTCATGACAAATGACTTGGTTCTATTAACTTTGAGCCCAAGGTTCCTCATAAAGGTATTAAAAGCA
Source organism: Pleurodeles waltl (assembly GCF_031143425.1). NCBI lineage: Eukaryota > Metazoa > Chordata > Amphibia > Caudata > Salamandridae > Pleurodeles > Pleurodeles waltl. The sequence goes on along the minus strand of NC_090450.1, from coordinate 519,571,385 downwards.
TTCAATAAAATCTGGAGGCCATTTGCTGTCCTTGAAATTAAAACTGCATCATCTGCATATAAAAGTACAGGGATTGGGGAGTTATTAATAACTGCAGAGTCTTTTCCTAGATCGCAGAGAAATTTCTCCAGCCCATTTATATATAAGAGAAAGAGGAAAGGGGCAAGAACACAGCCCTGTCTGACCCCTTTTTGTGAGGGGAATTTCTCTGTCAGACCACCCTCCCGAGAGTAACGGACCCGAGCCTCTGTGCAGGCGTGAAGTTTACTGAGTAATATAACTATGTGTTCATCCACGCCCATATCCAGCATTTCCTTCCACAATTTCTCCCTGCTGACTGTATCAAAGGCGCAGGAGAGGTCCATAAATGCTAAGTGTATACAGCCCCTTTTGGCTTTAGTATATTTCTGGACTATGAGTGTCAAATTAAGAGTTTGTTCGACTGTGCCCACCCCTGGGCGAAAGCCAAATTGTACCTCTGAGAGGGAGTGAGTATCGGTCGCCCATTCTTCTAGCTTATTTAGAATTACCCGGCCCAAAATTTTAACTGAGCTATCCAGCAAGGAGATTGGGCGATAGCACAGAGGGTCTGTCCTATCTCCCTTCTTGAAAATCGGGACGATGATTGCTTCTTTCCAAGAGTCTACTAAAGGACCTACCACAGCCGACCTTAAGACGTTGGTTAGCAGTGGGCCCCAGAAGTCTGGAAGTGCTTTATATAGGTCAGCGGGAATTCTGTCTGGACCCGGGGCTTTCTCAGATGGACTATCTTGGATTGCCTGTTTAACATCGACTACACTTATAGTGTTACTAAAAGCCAAAGTTAGCTGATCGTTTCCTGCAGGTTTTAAACAGTTTGGCATTTCTGATTGGGTGTTTGTCTCTGTGGCGAAGGTTTTTTTAAAATAGTTCACCCAGGTCTTGGCTGGAATGACAGTGTCCATGGGCGTCTCATAGTTATCGCTGAATAATGAAGAGTTAACCACACGCCAGAATGCAGTTGTATCTTTGAGTTTGCTTGCAGTCATCAGTTCTTCCCACGCAGATTCACTTAGATCAACTTTCCTTTTGGCAAGAACTTCTTTGTAGTTTTTCCGGGCAATCTTAATTGCTTGTAGATCTTTGGGTGATGCATTGATTGTTTTTTTTAGCTTGCTTAAAGATGAGGTACATGCGTGGTTAAACCATCTTGGGCCATGGGCTTTATTGGCTCGTTGAGGCTGTAGTTTCTCTGCCATGTAATTTGTCAGGGAGGAGAATGCCCGAATAATTTCGTGTGGGGCCTTATTGTCGTCCAGGGATGTCATAACATCTGGCCATTTGTTCAAGAAAACATCACTGAATTTTTTTTGGGTGCTTATCTTTCCCCATTTAATTATGAGCCCTTTTTGGGATGAGAGCTTCATGGGAGGGTGGCGCTTCCCTCTGCTTGGATCATTTGTCAGATTTAAGTTAATCATAATGGATAAGGGGTTATGATCACTAAAACAGGTCGGGGTAACCCTGAATTGACCTGTAATAGGGGACAGTTCTCTAGAATAGATAATATAATCAATAGTGGTGTGAGTGTCCCCCCTTACAAATGTTGGTATCCCTCGGGTAGCAGGCGTGGGAAAGGAAAGGGAGTTTACTGTTATCATAGAGTTGAGGGCGTTCCCGTACGGGGAGTGTTTGAAGTGTTGAATGGGAATATCGTTCTCGTCCAGGAGTCCACAACAGTCAAGGAGTTCTGGCTCACAGAGATGGGCATTAAAATCACCAACCCAGACTATTCTTATGTCCTTTTTACTAGATACTGTTACCTTATGTATTAGAGTCTCCAAGCTACTGACCACGTTAGTGTCTAAGTTGTCAAAAGTGTTGTTATAATAGTTGATCAGTAATATATCGTATGATTCTTCTAGTTTCAGAGATAGGGCCAGAAAAAAAGGCGATTTACCTGCAACACGTGCTTCCGTCCCTCCAGCCTCCACAGATAAAAAGGTAGCCAGACCGCCCTTAGCTCTGCCTGCCTGGGCCTTGGTTGCAGGGACGTAGTATGTGGTATAGCCATTAATATGTGGTGATTCTGTGAGCCAGGTCTCCTGGCAGCAAATAATAAGATTTCCCATCACTAAATTTATCCAGTCAGGGTTTCCAATTTTTGATTTTAGACCTGAGACATTCCATGAAATAATCCCTAGGGGTGTCGTAACCTGTATATCACGTATGTTAGGGACTCCTTTAAATTCTAGGGGGAACTGTGAGAGTACGTTTGTCTCCGGTGGATCTTGCAGGGATGGGTCAGTTAGTGATTGTCAATCTAACTGCTCTAGTGAGGTGAGGGTCTCATATCTATTAGATAGTGTCAGGGCAGTATCAGAGTGGTTAGAGAGACCACGGTTACTGGGATTCTGAAATCCGGAGTAGGTTGAGTCAGAATGACATGGGTTTGGTAACGGATGGATAAACTTAGTCAGGAGTTGGGCTCTTATAGGCCCTACGGGTGATCTCATAGATGAGAGGTGGTGATACAGAACATTAACAGTCTGCGGGGTCCTAAAGTTTATTATAATACAGTCCCCAGGTGATGTTTTAGTAGATGAGCCAACCCAAGGTACCCTTCTTACACTTAAAATGTCCCTATGGAAGTCAACCCGCCCTCCTGTGTGTTTTCCTACCCAATGCGTCACTTTATTCAATAGAGACATATGGGATTCGGGATGGGTGCTTTCCAGTATGGGGGCATTTTCCAAGATTAAAACATAGGGGGTACATGCCAAAGGTATCATTGGGCGGGCTGCCTGAGTACTTATAGTTTCCTGGCCCCGGCGGCCTTCCCATTTATTTATGTCCCGCTGATATTGTGGGTTTGTAGAATGATGTGGGGCCTCTGTATTCAAGGGTTTTTGGATCGGGTTCTGGGTAGGGGATATTCTAAAGTCCCGAGGTTGGTGAGTAGATGGAGCTGATAAATATTCAGGAATGGAATGAATGATCTGAGATTCTGCCTTCGGTGGTTCGGGTTTTATATTTGATATAGATTCAACCTTCTGTTCGAGGACAGCCACTTTCTCCAGAACAAATGAGCATAGCTTTTTAATGTCTCTGAGTTGGTCTTCAATTTGCAAAAAATAAGTTTTAGTTGAATCCAGATTTTTACTGTCTTTTGGTTGTTTCCCTATAGTTTGTTTTATTTTTTGGGTTTTAGAGGGACATTTGCTCTTGATCTTCTTAGTTCCTGAAGAGGACTCTCCAATGCCTTCCCTATCTACAGGAAGTCCCCCTTGGTGTATGGGGGTTAGTGCCGTTTGGGGGGGGATTATTTGCCTGCTTTTTTTTTAGGGTGGACTCTCTGCGGTTGTAGGAGTAATTAGATCGATTAAATCAATTTCAGTTATTACACAGGGGTTTCTTTCCTTAATCTTACTCGGCCGCAGTGTTGCCGACGGGATTCGTCCCCCCTCCCCAGCCTTTCCTGCTTTCTCAAGAGACGACTCTAGGGTAGCTTCTACCCTCCCTATCTCTGTCTCAATGGCACCCATTACAGACGTTAGGTAGCTTGTTATTAGCCTGGGTGGGGGGGCCTCCTGGGTGGTTTCTTTTCCCCCATTATCTCCCTTGCGTTTTCACATTTTGGAAGGCTAGTCCCTATGTCCAAGATGGGGCACTGTAAATTACTTTACCAGTTATATCACTCTCAGATCCCCTGTCTGGGGGAAGGAAAATAGAACCAGATTATAGTCAGACCCTAGTTGGTTCAGATGTCCAGTCACAGCCTTTAATCGCACCAGAAACTACTGCAGTTATAGAGTTTTAGGCCTGGCTTGTACCTTGTGCGTGAACCGCCTAGGTCAATCCTTGCGTGAGGGGGGTGAGACCTTCAGCTAGTAAATAGTGCTCCTCCACCGCAGCGCAAAAGGCGCACTCCCCGAGGACCCTCTCTTTTTTAGAGAGTAATCACCGGCACAGTACATTTAGGCGGCCCTGTCCAATTGGGCTAGCTGATCCAGACTTCTTTTGGGTGAATGTTAGGGGGGTGGCCCTGCCCTGCCTCTTCCTGGCAATGACGGGCCCGCCCTTGGCCCGGGCGCGGCCCGGGCGCGGCCCGCGCGCGTCCCACGCGGCGGGAGCGCAATCAAGTTTTTAAAGGGCTCCTGCCCCTCCTCCGGACACACAGCGCTTCCCGCGATGGCGGGAGCGCGGAAAAATGTTTAAAGGGCTCCTGCCCCTCCTCTCCTCACTCAGCGCTTCCCGCGACGGCGGGAGCGCGATCAAGTTTTTAAAGGGCTCTTGCCCCTCCTCCGGACACACAGCGCTTCCCGCGACGGCGGGAGCGTGGAAAAATGTTTAAAGGGCTCCTGCCCCTCCTCTCCTCACTCAGCGCTTCCCGCGACGGCGGGAGCGCGATCAAGTTTTTAAAGGGCTCCTGCCCCTCCTCCGGACACACAGCGCTTCCCGCGACGGCGGGAGCGCGGAAAAATGTTTAAAGGGCTCCTGCCCCTCCTCACTCAGCGCTTCCCACGACGGCGGGAGCGCGATCAAGTTTTTAAAGGGCTCCTGCCCCTCCTCCGGACACACAGCGCTTCCCGCGACGGCGGGAGCGCGGAAAAATGTTTAAAGGGCTCCTGCCCCTCCTCTCCTCACTCAGCGCTCCCCTGTTGTTTCATTAACTATTAATATTATTATTGTTATTAATGCTATTTCCTTTTCTTTAAATTATTTTTTGGGCTCTGCAGAACTGGATCTGCTGTGCTGAAAAGGTAGAGGGCCGTACTCTTTGGTTTTCAGTCTGATCACATACTCGGAGTGGAACCAGAGATCTCGTGATTTTTTCTGAGGTTAGGTTTACTATATAGAGATATGTATTTTTTAAATTGGAATCAGCGGCCACCTATACCTAAGTAGATATGATTTGCTGTACAGTCAGTTTATATTTAAATGCATGATCTTAGGTGATGTTGGGATCCGTGAATTCACAAAGGGAGCTGCAAATCCACTCGATGATGAAAGAGGAATACTATGTTTTCATTAGTTATTTATGGACCACACGCTATAACAGTTCTAGCCACACCCTACTGTGTTCATTCTGCTTTAAACTTTTAGGAGAGAGCAGGCCTATATTGAGGATCTCCTGATTTGGGTGTTTTACAATCCAAACTTTCTTGAAGAAGAATGGCTTCAACCTCTGCAGCAGCAGTACAAGAAAAAGATACCAGTATGAAGGAGGAGGAAGCTGCATCTCATCCAAAGAAAGTGAGGAATGGAGAAATCTTACTGTAACAGCTGGTGAGAAAAAAGGGACAGCAAAATATGTCACCTGTGCCATCTGCGGGAACGTGGAAGCACATCAAGGCAATACATGAAAGGTACTACAATAGAATCCTGTGTGAGAGAGAAACTGCATTGGCGTAAACCAGTGCTGAGGGGGCAGTCTCCAGAAACAACTATTGTCCCATCCATTTCTCCACACCTGGCAAGAACAATACCATACTGTTCTAAGTGCCATGTTTTGCTGGCTATGAAGGTTTCATTTGTGTCTGAATTTTATTGTGCTATTGCCAACCACCGTTGCTAGCTTTTTTTTCTGTGCAATTAGTTTTGCAATTATTCAAGATGAAGCATGTTGCTTCTTAGTTTTGTTGTTTGCTCTTCTGTTTTAGAGCTAGTTTTCTTTAAAACAAACACCCCCCAAAAAAAACTAAGTTCATAAACTTTGAAGAAAAAGGTTCTTGTTAGAATCACTCCATTCTCTGAAAAAAGAGCTATGTCTGAGTTTTTTTCCCTATGAATATATATATATGTACATGTATATTATACTCTATGTATATGTGCCTCCATCTCTGTTTGTCTGCATCTATGCCTGTGTATGTCAGTGAATGCATTAGTCTCTCTATGTGTGTGAGTGTCCGCATTTGTTTGAACATGGCTGTGTGAGTGCATGTATGAATATCTGCATGTGTGTGATACGATATGGATAAGTGTGTACCTGAGTGTGTCAGTATATAGTATATCTATCAGAGTGTACCTGCATATGTTTTTGTATGCATCAGTGTGTACCTGGGTGTGTCCATGTATGAATGAGAGTCTACCTGGGTGTGTTAGTATATGCATAGGTGTGTGCCTGGGTGTGTCACTATGTGCATGATAGTATACCCTGGTGTGTCAGTGCATGGATCATTGTGTGCCTGTGTGTATCAGTGTATGCATAAGAGTGTCCCTGGGTGTCTCAGTGTATACATGAGAGTAGACCTGGGTGTCTCAGAGTACACATCAGTGTGTGACTGGATCTTTGAGAGTCTATACCTGTATTTGCTTCAATATATCCGTGTATGCATTAGTGTTCGTTAACATTTCTAAGGTTAAGCATCAGTGTTTTGGCAGTATGTTAGAATATATATATATATATATATACCGAACTGTATTTGCATTAGGGTGTTGGTATATTAGTATCATTACCTATCTCCAGCTGGGTACATTTATGGATAGAGAGGGATGTACTTAGTTACCTACATTAGTGCAGTAAAATCATCTTTTAACCTGTATAAAAAGAGACTAAACATAAATATAAGTTAATGTTTTATTGCATTATGCAATCCATTCGAAGTTTTCAATCTGCAATAAAAATAATATAGTAAATTTTAACACATAACAATTGTTTACTACTATATATAAATTTAGAAATATTATTTAAAATGTCAAATTTCCTTCTCCACTGTTTTTAACTTCTATACTTTTGCAGTATACAATAGGTGCATATAGATACTCATCCTTGAACAGGGAGGGGGGAGGGGAAACAGTCAAATAGACTTTACAAAACCCATAAGTCCATAGCACGTTATTTGAAATTAGCATTACTATGTGTGGTACTCCCTAGGAATATTAACCAAACTCTTTCAGCTATGGTTGTAAATTATGTAAAGAATATTACAGTGCTTTAATGCACTTAGGGCCTGATTCTAACTTTGGAGGACGGTGTTAAACCGTCCCAAAAGTGGCGGATATACCACCTACCGTATTACGAGTCCATTATATCCTATGGAACTCGTAATACGGTAGGTGGTATATCCGCCACTTTTGGGACGGTTTAACACCGTCCTCCAAAGTTAGAATCAGGCCCTTAGTGTGTATGACTAATACTAGTAGTTTAAAAAGTGTCTGAAGACATCACCCTTGGTAGGCCACACAATGTCACTAAGTCCACTAAGCCATTAAAGAGGACTATAATATATCATCACTTTGTTTACTCTTCAGTAGATGTATAAATGTACTTCACAGATTTTCCGTTTACTACTGCGTCTCCAATTTCCATCCAAGATGAAGACTGTATCTACATTCAGAATCCCTTTGAAAGACATCACCCTTGTTAGGCCGTATGATGCCTTATATTGTACTCTTAAAAGTCCCATAAATTTACTATTCTATTTCTCCAGTTGTCATCCTCATTACAACTTTGGTTCAAGAAACAGAAGGTAAGAAATGGAAATTTATACGGTAATCTCTGCTTAAATGTGAACTTATTATCATCACACTCTGTCCCTCCAGTTGTATTTTTATATAAATGGTATAATGACCTGATGTAACACTTACTACCTCATGGATAATAATGGCTATGCAGATATATGTTTTACTACAAACTGAGAGTTATCCTGCTTTAAAATTTGAGGTTTGAGTTTCCAGTTTAGTTCCATATGCTTTGCATCGCTGTAGCATTAAGATGATATACTTCCCAATTTTTCTTTTGGTCGAAGTTGAAATGAGTTCTGAGTTGCATTTCATGCATGGATAATTTTGTGAAACATCTTTAAACAACTTTTCAAAACTGACAGTTTTAGAATCTGGTAGAGTTAAGTAAATAAATCATTATGAATCTATTTGTGTTATTGAAGAAAAGGAACAATTTTCACAGTCATGCTGCCGTGAGTAACTTAGTCTAAACAGGTCATCAATAGGTACCACCTCTTCTTTTAAAATACTAGTAGGACCATCAAAACATCTTGTGCATCTCCTTGAATATTTTGTCTAAAGTGTACACATGCAGAGCACATATCTGCAATGTCTCTAATACAAGATGCAGATTATGTTTTTGTTCTATCTCTGCACAACCGTTCTAACAAAGTACAGAGCATAATTGTTTTTCCCTTCTCTCTTTGAGTTCATGGACAAGACTAGGTAAGGAGAACAGTGCATTATTAACTACATTAGCGTAGCAGTTGACTCCAGATACATTTGATAACTAGTAACCTACAATTTCACCATCAGGTTTACTGTTTTTTTCTCTGATACTTCTTTCTTTTCTTTTTTTGTCTTTTTCTCTGGAACATCACTCAGATCTTCTGAAATTTTTCATTTTGGTAAGATAGTAGGTTTATTGTAAAGTGGATACTGCTCTATATGGGGAGCATATAGGGTTCTCAAACAGTTGTACTCCAATACACAGCTGGTATCAGCATTTACTTTACTGTCATCAAAGTCTATTAGATACAAACCAGACAAAGTTCTCATGCGTGATAAAGCTACAGAAGACATACCTTCTTTAAATACAGTGCTACCAATATTAATAAAAGCTGCATCTACTCTGAAACCTTAAGGCTTATGTATTGTTACAGCATATGCTAGAGATATTGGAAACTGCTTTTTACGTACATACAGGTCTTTCACAAGTAAGAAACGCGCAACAGGTCTTCCTTTCTGTTATATATCCTCAAGATGATTGAATTTAATTGCTAGGTACTGAACTTAATTTCTGTTTCAATATAGAATACAATTTATTATTTTTTTCAATAGCTCCATGAACAAATCCTTCTTTAACTTTTAAATTACACATTAAAATTATTCTACAGTTCTTACAAACATGGATACACTTTTCTAATCCTGCAGTTTTGAAAACAGATTTTTCCAACAAATCCAGTTTTGACAATAGTTTATCATTCAATAATATTGTTACTCCTTGGTGTTCCATTTTATCAACTGATATCAATTCTAATATTTTCTCATTCTGGGTTTGTAGTAATTGTTCATTAAAATGTGTGCATTCTTGAATTATAGGCATTAAGCACAGAATTTACTTTCTTGTTGCATAAATTCAAATATTAGCTCTGCTACACATTTTTTCAAAGGAAATATGTTCTTTATAAGCTGTGTTTCCAGATAATGTTTTTCTTCTTTTAACAGTATTTCAGCTGTAATATATCCTTCATACTACTTCCATATTGCTTTTCAGATGCTTGACACATGTTTATAATCATTTCCTTGTATTAGAAATGTAACCAAATATTTACATTTCTAATGCTCCCTAAAGAACTATGAGTTTCTTCATGTGATAAAGTCTTAAATAAAGGTTCTCATTTGACAGGGGTAAGTTGTAGTAAATCACCACTTTCCTCCAAAGAGTACATTATAGCCAGTCTTTAATAGCTGTTGCATTCTCGAATGCACAAAGGCAAGCATTAAGTTTGAGATCATGCCGACCTCATTAATAATTAAAACCTTTAGGGGCATATTTATACTCTGTTTGCGCCGGAATTGCGTCGTTTTTTTTTACGCAATTCCGACGCAAAACTAACTCCATATTTATACTTTGGTGTTAGACGGTTTAGCGCCAAAGTCCATGGAGTTTGCGTCATTTTTTAGCGTGGACACCTACTTTGCGTTAATGAGATGCAAGGTAGGCGTTCCCGTCTAAAAAAGTGACTCCGAGGCATGTGCGCCGTATTTACACTCCCGGGCAAAATTCACACCCGGGAGTGGGCGGGTCCAAAAAAATGACGTACGGCCGCTTTTGCGCCATTTTTTAGCGCCTGGTCAGGGCAGGCGTTAAGGGACCTGTGGGCTCGGAAGGAGTCCAGAGGTGCCCTCCCATGCCCCCAGGGACACCCCCTGTCACCCTTGCCCACCCCAGGAGGACACCCAAGGCTGGAGGGACCCATCATAGGGACATTAAGGTAAGTTCAGGTAAGTATTTTTTTTTTATTTTTTTGTGGCATAGGGGGGCCTGATTTGTGCCCCCCTACATGCCACTATGCCCAATGACCATGCCCAGGGAACAGAAGTCCCCTGGGCATGGCCATTGGGCAAGGGGGCATGACTCCTGTCTTTGCTAAGACAGGAGTCATTTCTATGGGGGCTGGGAGTCGGAAAAAATGGCGCAAATCGGGTTGAGGCGCAAATTTTGCCTCAGGCTGACTTGCCCCATTTTTTGACGCCCAAGCTCCATATCCCCCTACGCCGGCGCTGCCTGGTGTACGTCGTTTTTTTCCACGCACACCAGGCAGCGCCGGCGGCTAAAGCCGGCTAACGTCATTGCTTAAATACGGCGCCCGCATGGCGCTTCAGAATGGCGTTAGCCGGCGCTAATTTTTTTGACGCAATACTGCGTTAGCGCAGTTTTGCGTCAAAAAGTATAAATATGGCCCTTAGTTTCTTCAAATCTCTGGAAACTTCAAGACAAGCTTCACTAGATAACTATTGGTATTCAGGTTTATTGTTGTATTCAACCGGGAGCATTAGTAGACGATGCAAGGTAATTCCTTTGATATTGTGTGCAGCTAATCCAGTAGGAGCTGTTACTACACACGACAAAATGGAGTCTGTAGTTGTCTGTACATATGTTGTTATAATGCGTATTAGAAAGCTTTTTCCAGTGCCCGCTTGTCCAGTGACTTACAAAAGAACTGGTTTAAAACTTGAATGTTTACATTGATTCTTTTCATGCAGTAATCTGTGGTCTACCTTTTCTTTGATTTCCATATGTACTCCTTCTGCTCATTATTGAGTTTGTCTACTAACTCTTCCAATGCAACATTTTCTTCTCTTAGTTGTTGCATTGCTGTCTCCACTCCATTCATTGTTATGGCAGCTTGATTTTCTATCAGTTGCTGTCCAAGAGGATCTTGACTAAGTTGTGCAGAACTTTGGCTGCTTTGTGAACTTTAGTTTGCAATGTCAGTTGCTACTGTTTCTTCTTGTTCAATTTCTTCAATTAACATTTTCAAATTATCCAAGTAACTCTGATTCAGATCACCAAGGTTTAAATATCTGGAGAAGTGCCATGTAGACAAATTCTCTTTTTTCAGCAGATTGACAAGTAAGTTTTCTATGGTTGATTAAGTTACCCTTTGCATGCCAAACTAAATAACAATTAAAACCAGCTACACTATATTTGCTATCATCAATGTTTTCTGAAACATTAATTCTGTACCCATAGTGTTGCTGAATTTGAAAAAGACACATATTTTCAAGGTGTACATTTATTTTTGGATAGTATGTGTGTAACATATTTGTTTTTACAACATCAGTACTGTCTGGAACAAATTCTGTTAAGTACTGAATTTCTGGATAAGATTTCAAAACTCTGTTTCACATGTTGGTAAGACCTATGCTAACCCAAACTATTCCCCTAGACTTTGAAAAAAAGCTAGCTGAACTCAACCTATCACAGCACTCATATGAAGGTATTTCTCTGTTTGACAACATTTTCAAGCTGAAACTGTATAATTTCTTTGATAGAGACTTTTCTGCACAAATGTCCTCCCAAATCCTGTGTTTTCTCTGACTTAGTGATGTATGAAATGACATAGCGAGCAACAGCAATAGAATTGTCAACAACAAACTGTATATCCATATTTGCATTCCATAACTTCAGGATGACAGGATTATAATCATTAATATATTTTGAAACCTTTGCTCTTTTCAGATTATATGTATTTTGTGGTGAATTTCTCGTCAGTGTGTGCCTTACTGCAGACAACAATATTTTTACTCTTCCCTTAGACAGGATAGGCCTTGAAAACCTAAAACAACATCTAGTGTAAAACATTCCTTTACATCTACATCTTCGGCGACAATAATTGCTACACTTCTGGTTATGGAAACGTGTAACTTGCTGTTTTAGATGTTTGTTGTAATTGTCAAATTGTCAACTGGAATGGCATGTGTAACACACTGGTCTATAAAAGACAGAACACAGTCATCATACCCAGTTCCAAATTTTGCGGCTCCCTTTATCCATAACAGCAAGTGTGGATGAGAAGCTACTCTTCTACTCTTGCTTGGTATTCTTTTCCCCAAAACAAATTTTACTTCTCCACGAGAAGGATTTGTTTAATTGCCTATAAAATCCAGCATAGCTTGAAACTTGTGACTTGAAATATGTACAAACATTAGCAGGATCCCAAGAGCAAAGTTCTCCCGCTGTCTTGAAATGGATATCCTTTATGTTTGAGTTTCCTACTCTTCAAAATGTTACTAAATCATCCTATGCATACTCTGCACAACTAAGTGTTGCAAACCAAGTTGGAGGACCTATTATAAATGTAACTTCTCTGTGACAACAGTACCAATATTCTTTAGTACCAAGTTGACAAGCCATCAAATTGATTAAGTTGCACTCTAGATTTTCACCTTTTCCTTGTATCTTATCCACAAAATGTGTTGCAGAAAGAGTTTGGATATTAACTTCATTCTTAAGTATATGATTAACGGCATATGAGAGTCGAAACAACTCACTCTCAAACAACAGATGGAATATATAAGTAATACATTATTGAAACCTAGTATCATCTAAAGTTATCTTGTTGACCTGTACTCAGCTGCTGGTATTTGTACAGGTCGGTCATCATAACGGCCACCTATAGGAAATAGGTGTGGAAAGCAACAAGCCTCTAAACATTTTCTGAGGCACTCAAAGGAGCTCCTCTAACTTGTTTCATTTGAAAGAAATCAATAGCATCCTCTACAACGTCTTTGGAATGTAGTGGATATATTTCTTCTGACTTTTCAGTCTGTCAACTAGATTGTACTACTTTATCTTCAACATAGGTTACATCTCCAGTAATATCAACATTGGTATAAAAATTATTATTTCTTTCAATAATTTTTTAACTTTATTGACATCTACAAATGCTTGCCAGATTTGTTACCTTTTTGTGGGATCTCATTTTACTAGAATATTCAGTGGTTCATTTACATCTTTTTCAACATCCACACTATCAAAATCTTTTAATATCTAGAGTTAAATACACTACTCTTCCCTTTAGACCTTTTTGTAGTTCTGTTGGGGGCAGTTTCCCTGTTTTTGGCTCCATTCGAACAATTGCTTGAAATGGATGTACAGTTTGTATTAAATTTGATTCATATACATTTAATTGATTAAGTTTATGTGGTATGGGAACCAACTCTAATTTGTTATGAATTGCTCTATTGTAACCTGTCTACATCAAAGCATTCCTTTACAAATAGATATGCACCAAATTGCTGCCACTCATCATTATTGCCTTCTTCAGTTTTAGAAAATACATCTACATAACGAGTTTGGTTTTTGTAGTGAGCATGTCATCAAGAAACATAATACACACTGAATTGAACTTGTCTATTTCTTTTCTAAAATGGTCAATATTAATTTCTGTAGGAAAGTGCCACTGTTGGCATGGTTACCCCCTACTTTTAGCCTAGTGTTGATGCCAATGTTGATTGAAAGCGTGCTGGGACCCTTCTAACCAAGCACAAGCACCAGTGTTCTTTCCCTAAAACTGTATCATTGTTTCCACAATTGGCACAGCCCTGGGCACACAGTTAAGTTCATTATAAAAGGTACCCATGGTACCAAGGGCCCTGTGGCCAGGAAAGGCCTCTAAGAGCTGCAGCATGCATTCTGCCACCCTGGATGACCCCTCACTCAGTCCAAGCACACTGCTTTGAAGCTTGTGTCTGCTGGTGGGGAGAAAAAGGCAAAGTCAACATGGCACCCCTCTCAGGGTGCCATGCCCACAAATCACTGCCTGTGGCATAGGTAAGTAACCCCTCTAGCAGGCGTTACAGGTTAAGGTAGGGTGCACTATACCATATGTGAGGGCATAGCTGCATGAGCAATATGCCCCTACCGTGTCTAAGTCCATTCTTAGACATTGTAAGTGCAGTGTAGCCATATATAGTATATGGTCTGGGAGTTTGTCATTATGAACTCCACAGCATCATAATGGCTTCACTGAATACTGGGAAGTTTGGTATCAAACATCTCAGCACAATAGACCTACACTGATGCCAGTGTGGGATTTATTGAAAAATGCACACAGAGGGCATCTTAGAGATGCCCCCTGTATGCTATCCCAACTGCCAGTGTAGGACTGACCAGTCTGTGCCAGCCTGCCAATTTCAAATGAGTTTCTGACCACAGGGAATGAGTGCCTTTGTGCACTCTGTGGTCAGAAACAAAGCATGTCCTGGGTGGAGGTGCTTCACATCTCCCCCTGCAGGAACTGTAACACCTGGTGGTGAGCCTCAAACGCTCAAGCCTTGGGTTACAGTGCCCCATGGCATTCTAGCAAGTGGAGATGCCCGCCCCCGGACAAAGCCCCACTTTTGGCAGCACATTCAGCAGGAAAATTAGGGAACACAGGGAGGAGTGACCACCCCAGCCAGGACCACCCCTAAGGGGTCCAGAGCTGAGGTGACCCCCTCCCTGCAGAATCCTCCATCTTGGTTTGGAGGACAGGGACCAATAGGGTTAGGAATGTGCCCCCCTCCCCAAAGGGAGTGGGCACAAGAGGGTGTAGCCACCCTCAGGGAGAGTAGCCATTGATTACTGCCCTCAGACCCCTAACACGCCCCTAAATCCAGGATTTAAGGGCCTCCCTGAACCCAGCTCACCAGATTCCTGGCAACCTACAAAAAGAAGAAGGACCGTTAAGCGGATAACCCCAGCAGAGAAGAAAGAAGACTACAACTGCTTTGACCCCAGCCGTACCGGCCTGTCTCCTGTTTCAAGGAACCTGCAAGAAAAACAGTAATGCATCCAGCAGGGCCGACTACCTCTGACAACTCCAGAGGACTGCCCTTCACCCCAAAGGACCAAGAACTCCTGAGGACAGCGGCTCTGTCCGAAAGAAACTTTCAACCAAGGGCTCCCACGTCACTCCGGATGTGTGAGTCCTGATCCTTGTGCACCTGAGGCCCACGGCCCATGTCCAGGTGATCCACCCAGCAAGAAATGTCCCCTGGTGATTGGGAGTAAGAGCCCACCCTGGATTGACCCCTCCAAACCTCCACAACGATGCCTGCAGAGAGAATCCAGAGGACCCCCTGACTGTGAGCTCTGGGCGAAGATATCCAATGCCTGTTGGAAAATGGGTTATTGGTAGGGCAGGTAGGTACCTACACCTAGCAACAAGCCACAAACCTCCACATAAGTACAGTTAGGTCTCAGTAAATTAATCCCAGCTCTACCCTTGGTAGCTTGGCATGGAGCGTCAAGGCTTAACTTAGGAGACAAAGTGTAAAGCATTCAAATATCACAAAACAGTAATTAAATAAAACACAGGAATATTATATTTTTATCTTTAAAATGACACAAAAACGATTAAAATCGGTTTAGGGGAACCGGAGATATGAATTTTTAAAGTATTATTATTTTCTAGCGCTTAGAAACAAAAAAGCGCCAATCGGGTCATCTGGTTGCACCAGGACCGGGGCAAAGTCAAACTTTCAGGCCGACCGCGATGGAGCCCTGCTCGGCTACAAGTCGCGGGAGGCCTCGGTTAAAAAGTTACCTTCTGACTTAGTCTCTTTTTTGATGTTTTTCTTCCCCGGGACGAACCTGCCAGTTGGATCCGACCTCCTGGAGCCCTTGTCTGGATACGCGAAGTCGGTTTCCTCGGTGGTGATTTTTACCTTCGGACTTAGTCGTTTTTTCGAGATGAAAATCCTTCGACCGGGGTAAACCTGGATCTTGATCCGACGTCCGTGGAGCCCTTCTCGGATACGATGGCTGGAAGGTCCCGGTCAACTTTTTACGTTTGGACTTAGTCTCTTTTTTGGATGTTTTTCTTTACCGGGACGAACCACGAAGTCAGGCCGGGTCGCGGTTGAGGCAAGCCGGCTAGAATTTCCGCGTCGGGTCGGTCACTTTATGGAGCTTTTTTTCAAAAATTCTCCAATCTTTTCCAAACTTCTGGGGCTTCACCCAGATGTTCTTTTAAGGTTCTTTTGGGGTCCACAGCTCACCCCAAGGGTCCAGAAGTTCTGTGATGGTCCTTGGGAAGTGCGGACTTCAACTCCCAGAATACACCTGGCGCAAACTCCTTTTTGGCCACTGGACAGTGGTCAGCTGGTCACTTTTTCAGGAGTTGGTGCAGGGGACTCTGGATAGCAATTTTTCACCTGTAGCAAACAGGGAGTCCCTCCTTGAACCAGTGGAAGCCAGGCAAAGTCCTTCTTGTGGTGAAGCCCAAGTGTGCAGCTGGTGCAGTCTTTCTGAGTGCAGGGTCCAGGTGCAGGCCAGGGGTCCAGCAGGGCAGTCCTTCTTCTCCTTGTAGTTCCTTCTTCTTGAAATTTGGTGGGGATCTCAGGCGTGGGTGCAGGTCTGCCAGTTTTATCCTTGCTCCTGGGTGAAAAGCAGGGGGGCCCTGGTTCTCCAATCAGGGACAGGGTCGTCCCCCTGTGATGACCACTTCCTGGGAAGTGTGGCAAAAATCCATCCCAGAAGGCAACAGTCTCTAAAAATCCAAAATGGATGAATCTGATTTTTGGAGGAGAGATCTGGCTGAGCCCACCCACTGGTGTGGCTAAAAATCCTAAACACACCCCTCTCCTGCCCTCTCCTAATCTAATCAAGGGGGCACCTAGCTGTCTGGGGTTGCAGGATGTGGGGGTGTTGCTGGGTGCTCCAGATGTCCTTCTCTGCCTTTGAAGACCAGTTTGGCAGCCCTCCCCCTTCCTGCCTCACCATCTGCTGAGGGGAGATTCTCTCCCCCAAGCACATTCCTTTGTGTGAAGCCAGGCCACTTCACACCTCATTAAAGTAGCCTGGCAGAAGCTGCTGCAGGCTGGCCAATCAGAGCACAGCAGCAAAAACAATGCAGAGCTGAAATTGGCAACTTTTTAGGTAAAGTCTAAACTTTTTACCTGCACTAGTTATATTAAATCCAACAACTGGAAGTTGTGGGATTTATTATAACAATCAATTTGATACCAAATTCTTGGTTTGTAACATTTAAGGAGACTTTAAAATTTAAAATAAAGTCTGTTCATTCTAGCCTATGAAGGCCATTTACTTCAATGAGGGAAAAACGAATTTGGCTGTTTTTACCTCACCAGGGCTTATAAATCTATTTTTATAAAGTCCCTGCTTATAGTTACATGGCACCCAGCCCTAGGGGCACATAGGGCACACCTTAGGGGTGACTTATATGTAAAAATAAGGTAGTTTAAGACTTTGGAAGTACCTTTAATTCCAAAGTCGAATTTGCATATAACTTTAATTTAAAAGCAGCCAGCAAGGCAGGCTTGCTTTTAAAATGACACTGGGCACCTCAGCAATGCACCTAGGTGTGCACCACCTATGCTGTGGTCCCTAAACCTACATGCCCTACCATATACTAGGGACTTATAGGTAGGTTAACTTAGCCAATTATAATTAGCCTAATTTGCATATCCATTTTACACAGAGCACTGGCCCTGGGACTGGTAAGCAGTACCCAGGGCACAGCCAAGAGTCAGTAACCACCAGTACCTATCCAGAAAGAGTGGGGGTGATCAGGCAAAAAAAAAGGACTTTCCTACAATGCCTAAAGGATCCACTGCACCTGTAGCCCCCAGGCATGGAGAGCCTGACCCCCAGTGGAGCATTGACCAGCAGACAGCCCTCTTACCTGTCCGACCAGTGGTGTGCCCGAGACACCTTGTAGACCTCACCTGCAGCCACTAATTGACCCTGGGATCCCCTCATAGAGTTGCATTGGAAACCCAACGTCCTGGTTGCACCCTGCACCCGGCCACCCTAGTGCCGCTGAGGGTGGGTGTTCAGTGCCTACTTGCGGCCCCTCCAGTCCTCTCTTGAACTCACCTGCTCTGCACTCCGAGTTGCGGGTACTTACCTGCTGTCTGACCGGATTCCGAGTACCCCCCTGTCTCCATAGGGGCCTATGATAATTTGGTGCCTCTTTGACCCCTGCACCCGACCCGGCCCTTATTGCTGGTGGTGGGTGTTTGGGGTTAACTTGAACCCCCAAAGGTGGACTATTTAAAACCAGGAGATAAGAACTGTAAGTTGAATATTTACCTGTAAAACTGTACAATCTTTTCTTCCCCCAGGAACTGTTGAAAATTGCAGTGTCCACTTTTTGCCATTTTAAAGAAAACTGTATACATTGTTGTATACATTGTTGATTCCATTCAAAGTCCTGATTATATCTATGCAAAGTATCTTTCATTTTCTGCGCTTACCTGCAAAATCAAACTTGTGGTTCCTGAAATAAATTAACAAAATATATTTTTCTATATAAAAACCTATTGGTCTGGAGTTAAATCATTGAGTGTGTGTTTCCTCTATTGGTTGTGTGTGTACAACAAATGCTTAACACTGCCCTCTGATAAGCTCAACCACACTACCACAAATAGAGCATTAGTATTATCTATTTTAGCCTCTGTGAAGCCTCTGGGGAAGCCCTGGACTCCGTTCACACTATATCTCATTTTGATGTAGTATATACAGAGCCAGCTTCATACAATTTCTGTGTCTATTTCCTCTACAGTTGCAATCAGTACCTGGTTATTCTCCCTATTCTTTTCTTCAGGGCCAAAGAAATGGAACTGAATGTCTTCAGAAACATTCTCAACTGCTGCTATAGTACCATGTAAGAGAGCTCTATTCAAATCTCCTAAACATAAAACTGAAGTCTTCGCATAATACAGTCTCCATACCAAATTTTGCATTCTCGAATGATGCACAGCTAGCATTTTGAAGTGATGAAAAGTACCTTGACACACTTTCTTTGAAAGACATGCTTATGAATGCCCTTTTGAATTAGTGTACTTTCTAAATCTTCAAGGATCTAGTTCTTGAAGCATTTTAATTTTTTGATTCAGAATTCTCTATGAAAATTCTCTTAAGAATTTAGGAACCTTTTTCTATAGGATTACCATCTTTTTCTTCATAACAAGAACCAGTTGTGTCAAGTGCACTAACGTATTCACCTGGAAATAACTCCCTTAATTAATAAATAGTTCTGTAGTAGACTTGTTAATCGATTCACCTTTAAAAAATTTGCAAAAATTAGTTTTGCTCATAAATGTCTTTCCTAAACTTCTCTTTCTCATTCATGTGCCTGTTTTATCCAGTGTCTTCATTTTATTCAATATTTAAACAAAAAGTTTCCTCTTTACAACAAATACGTTCTCAATATGGTGTTTTTGTTTTATAATAGCACTTCTCCTCTTATACGTCTTCATCTTGTTCCACAAACTTTCAAATACTCTGTTTCGAAACATTTTTATTCTTAACTCCCTAAATTGTTGCTGACTGAAAGCCTCTGGCTTCTTATTGGATTTCCTAACTCTTATAACATCCATTCATTCCAGTTTATCACTACATTCAAAAGTTCCATTTTAAATTGACGTCTTCCTATCATTTTGCATTTTACAACAGCTTTTTTTAAAGAAATCCTTAGTACTTTTACCAGTGCCAGTTTTCGTCTTCTGCACATTTTCTACCTTATTTTGTTTTTTACTGTAAGGTTTAAGCAGGGAGTACAGTTGTTTTTTTTTCCCTTGTTTTTTTTTTTGTCGTGCATTGTGAATCTTGTCACTTTGTTAGAAATCAATACCTGGAAACCAAATAAAGAATACATTTACCCATATGGAAAAAAAAACTAACAACATTTACAAACGTACACTACATTAGGGTGTACCTCTATCTGTCAGACTATATCTTAGTTTGTGTATAAGTGCATAAGTGAGTGCAAGACCTTCTCCTAGATATATCAATCAATGTAACACTGTGTGTCTCCTGTGTCACAATATTTATAAGTATTACCTGGTTAATGTCACTGTATCTATCACTCTCTTCTTCAAAGCTTTACTATATGGATTAATGTCCTTTCAGATGTGTCACACATCTGAAAGGACATTAATCCATATAGTAAAGCTTTGAAGAAGAGAGTGATAGATACAGTGGCATTAACCAGGTAACTAAGAAATAGTCTGACAGATAGAGGTACATCCTACTGTAGTGTACGTTTGTAAATGTTGTTAGTTTTTTTTTTCCACCTCAAAACAACATGTTTCATCTTTTAATAGGAGTACATTCTGTTCTATACTCTACATGTATCTCACTTAAAGGATGAGTTTTCTTACAACAGACTGTATAAACCTACTTAAACACATATTCTAATACCAAGTAAACTTAAAAATAAAACTGTCTACCTAGGATCACAATTAGTAGCCTAAACCATTTTTAAATCACAATTTACATAAATAATAATCTATATTATCAATATAGAAAACTACACATTACATTCACTATAATACATCCCAAATACTTCTCTTACTGCAGCCTATATACATAATGTCTCTATATGCACATCAATATGCAACTGGTTGTTTATGTATCTAACTAAGTTCTTTATATTTGTATTATTTTGTGCCTGCTTCATAGTACACATTAGAGACTCTAAAAATATCTTAACATAGCAAGTCCAGTTTTAAGACAACAACACTTTTTCGCTACTATAGACACAGGAGCCTCTTTTTCAGCCTACATACAGTATATCTCACTCCTTTACTTTCTACAGCAAAGAAACACTTCAAGATGTTCTCACCAAATATTTTTCTTAGCTTTTCAAGTAATATGCTTCACTGATATCCATGTCTAACTGATAGTGAAATAACATCTATCATCTCTCAGTACATCTCTCACTCTCCTCATTAATTAGTCATTGCTTTTATACATACCCATTTCACTATAGACATACACATTACATTTTTAAAACTCAATAGACCATTTTTAATCATTAAATTACTCAACGGTGCATTGATCATAGCAACTTCAACATACATCTGGGATCAGTTTAATATACTGAAATAAACTGGAAACATCCATGAAAACCTTCATCCAAGTTCACCTAAATACCTTTGTTATATATTGAATTACCAGTAAAATGTCTTTACATGAATCATAAACCTAGCATTTCTTTCTTTTGTAACATTTTGTGAATACACTCCTCATTTTATTTCACCCAATATTAATTTATTCATTTACTAATACTTTGTCAAATAAAGTATATTTCACTAAACATACCTGATGATTGTCTCTGTTGTACTGTATGTTCCTCTTTGAGTATCAGTTGGAATTTCTTCACACTGGAAAAGTTTTAAAAAACAACCAAAAGAATGGAAGTCCACTCTCATAGCAGGCAACCAGTAAAGGCAACCTCTTCAACATTCCTTTCAAGGTTACTCAGTCTCTAAACAAATCACAATCTCCCTTTCATGTTAATAGAATGTACTTTAACTTGTGACTGGTTTCTATAGTTAACCTTTTCCAGTTCTTCTCAAAAGTTAGTCAATATGGTAGGAGTTTTGCCAGATCTGCGGATCCACCGCAGCGCTCAGCGCAGCTCCCCTGTGTAAATTTGCAGGTGGATCTGTGGCTCCATGGGGAAGTCTGGAAATTATTTTTTCCTCTTAGAAAGAAATATATATTCATATAAACACTTTTTATGACACAAAACCAAATCATAACATTAAATAATCATTTAAAATAAGGCACTGTCTAATATCTTTTTGTATTCCCTTCTCCTCCTGTTGCTCTGTTACCATGGTTACACAATCTGCAACATTCTGCTGTAGCAGATCACAAGTTCATAACAGTTTCTGACTGGAGCATGCTTTCTTTTAAGTTATCTTTAGCAGGTGTGATTGAATCTTTCACAGTGAACATATCACAGCTACTTTTACTGTTTTCCAATTTGTGTAAAGCCAATCCAGCATATCCTTACAATTCATATAACCTCACTAGCTACCTTTAACCAAAAACATATCTACAACAGCCAATTGAATCTGTTCTTCTAGACTGTAACTACTACCCTCCATCTTAACTAAATTTCATTTCAAACCAACCTCATTCAGCTGCAGCCATCTCCTGTATGCTTCACCAGATTACGTCCAAGATGCTCAGAGTACAGATTGCGGGACACAGCTTTGTGTTTTGGGTCAGAGAGAGTACAAAAAGAAGTGGTATTGACAGGGATGTAGGTTTGTCTAACATGGGTATTATTTTGATTGCCAAGAGAGGTTTAAAGTGACATCAATTACTTCTTTTGGTTGAAACCGTTAAGGATTGCCAACATCCAGACTTTATGATTATACAATGCGTAGGCAATGGCCTGGGTGCAGTCACGTGAGCTGGTTTGGAAATCCTAATGAAGGATACTTTTGGAAAATGAATGACACTCTTCCTACACACTGCCTTGGTTTTTTCAAACACTTGCCAAAGGCAGAAGTGGAACTGGTCAACTCAATTCTGTCTACAAATAGACAAAACTAGGAAACATGTTAATAAATCTTTCTGCATTCCTCAGAGACTATAACATGGGCTCTATATACCACAACAACCTACAATTTGATATGGAGAGTCTATACGGAAATAATGGAGTTCACCTAACAGAGAAAAGAAAACAAGGTGTTTCTGCATACCTTGAGATACTGCATTCTCTATCATGTGTAGGAATAATCCTACACATCATAAACACAAAGGCTCATTTCAGAGCCAATCCATCACCCATAAACATTATACATATATATCTATTTTTATATACTTAGGCCCAGATTTAAGAGGGCCTACCGCCATTCCAATGCCATATTAGCGTATTTTTTTTGTACCCTATTGTGGCGTTAGAAGGCCAAAACCTCTGCGCCATATTTACAAAGTGGCACAATGCATGCATTGCACAAATTTGTAAACCTTTGCACTACATTGTGCCTGCGCCAGGCATAATTTATGCAAAGGGGGCATTCCCCTGTTAGGGGGTCCGTAAAAATGGCGCAAAGAAATCTAACAGATTTGTTTGCATTATTTTTTATCGGATTTTTAAAGAATGCTCAGAGCAGGTTTTAAAAGGAGGCTCCCATTGGTTTTAAAGGAGGTCTGGGTGTTTGCAAGATTAGCATCAACATTTGTGACGCTAATCCTACAAAGCACAGAACTAGCATAAAAAATTATGATGCTAGTTCCCTAACTACCACCATGGTGCACCATATTTTAAATACGGTGCACACATGGTGACTTTAGGGAGGGGCAAAGGGTGCTCAACAAAAGTAGCGCTGCGCTAGGTGCAGCGTCACTTTTCATAAATGTGCCCATTATTTTTTTTCAAATGTCGATCAGCTCTGCAGATCCATCAGCGGATCACTTAAAAAAACAAAAAAAAACAAATTCTGACATTCTAAAAACAGTTTCATCAATATGCCACTTTTGCATAAACAAATGAGGCTGGGGAACTCCTACCCTAACTTCTTTATATACATCAGTGTCCATATATTACCTGGGACCATTTACCACTGACTATTTTTCTCTATCTATAAATATCTGCGAGAGTGTCTATCTGGCTGTGAGACTGTGTCTCAGAGTATCTCTCAGTGTCAAACTGTCTGAGCGTGAGGGTGAGTGTCAGAATGTGTCTCTGGGCTTGACACTACATGTGAGAGTGTCTATGGTAATGTGAGACTGAGCATGAGAGTCTATGTCTGAACATGAGAGGGAGCGTGACAGTGTCTGTCTGGATGTGAGAGTGGGTGTGAGATTGTCTCTCTGAGTGTCACAGTGAGTGTGAGGGTGTGTGTAGATGTGACAGTAGATGTAACAGCATCTCTCTAGAAGTGAGGGTGGCTGTGACACTGCCTGCCTGCATGTCAGTCTAGGTGTGTGAGTAGCTGTCTGGGTGTGAGGGTGAGTATAAAAGTGTGTCTCTGGGTTTGGCACTACATGTGAAAGTGTCTTTGTTAGTGTGAGAGTATTCATAAAAGTCTCTGTCTTGGTGAGAGAGGGAGTGGGCCAGTGTCTGCATAATTCCAGAACCGCTGGATGGAATTACACCAAATTTGGCAGAAAGATAGTTTGCGGTCTAGGAAGAAGCATTTTCTTATTTGGTGCAAATCAGTTCAGTAGTTTTCGAGATATTAAAGGAAATCAAGATTTGTATATCTGGACACAGCATAAGCATAGATCTCATGGTGAGATCTGATTGGCTGCCCGCACTTCAACCTGAAAGTGATGGCAGCCATCTTGGGATCAATATACATGACAGCAACCATTGAAATGCATTGTAGTGAATGGCAGGTTTTGAGGGTCACAATAAGGAGAACATATTAAGGGGTGATAACACATTTTAGTTACAATATAAATGATTTGTTGCTAAGGTGATTTTACCCTGTTAAAAAGTCGTCTGCTGGGATTTCATGAATCATTTTGAGAAAAAACTGTTGTCTCATGATTTTTCCATAGAAGTTATGGAAGGTACTCCAAAAGCTAAAATGAGAGCATCATTTCAGTAAATTCATGCTAGCATTCTCAGCTATATAAGACTGAAGTCTGGCATTCTCAGTAAAGCATGTACTTCCAACAGTTGATTTCCTTGTGTTTAATTGCAGCCTTCCAGTGTGTTCTAAAGAATAACTAGAGCACTGCTAGTCTACTATTGATTGAATCAAACTGGTAAAACGTAAAACGTAAAACATTTAATTTAGAAAGAAACAAAATGAGGGGGTTTGTTTTGTCATAGAAATCATGGTTAGTGCTGTAGAAAGAAAATTAGGGCCTTATTTATACTTTTTGGTGCAAAACTGCACTAAGGCAGTTTCGCCCCAAAAGGTTTTGCACCGGCTTGCACCATTTTTTAGCACCAGCTGGGCACCATATTTATGGAATGGTGCAAGCCGGTGCAAAGGGTAGGCTAGCTTTAAAAAAAATTACGTTAGGCAGTTTTGAGTCAAAATAAATGATTCTGACCAGATTAGCATCATTTTTTGACGCTAAGGGGCATATTTATACTCTGTTTGCACTGAATTAGCGTCATTTTTTTTACTCTAATTCAGTGCAAAACTAACTCCATATTTATACTTTGGTGCTAGACCCGTCTAGCACCAAATTTATGGAGTTAAAGTCATTTTTTGGAAGTGGAAACCTACCTTGCCTTAATGAGATGCAAGGTAGGCGTTCCCGTGCAAAAAAATGACTCTATGGCCTTAACACCATATTTATACTCCCATGTAAAAATGGTGCAAGGGAGGGAGGAGGGGTCAAAAAATGGGGCAAAGCTTGCTTTGCCCCATTTTTTAAGACCTGGGTCAGGGCAGGTGTTAGGGGACCTGTGGCCCTATATCCATGGTGGAACACCATGGAATAAGCCCAGAGGTGCCCTCCCTAGGCCCTAGGGGCACCCCCACCCACACTAGAGGGACTGCGAGGATGGGGGACCCCATCCCAGGTAAGTACAGGTAAGTGCATTTTATTTTTGAAAGTGCCATAGGGGGCTTTGAAATGGGCCCCCATACATGGCACCGGGTGCAATGGCCATGCCCAGGGGACCCCTGTCCTCTGTGCTGGCCACTGGGGTGGTGAGCATGACTCCTGCCTTTTCTAAGGCAGGAGTCATGTGGCATGGTAGATTTAGCACCATAAAATGACGCTAATCTGGTTAGAGTCATTTTTTTTTACTCTAACCTGCCTAAAGCTATTTTTTGGTGCTAAACCCTCTTCTATACTGCCAGCCCCACCCGACTAAAGTCATTTTTTTAAACTCTAGCCTACCCTTTGCACCGGCTTGCACCATTCCATAAATATGGTGCCCGGCTGGTGCACAGAAATGGTGCAAGCCGGTGGTAAACTTTTTGGTGCAAAACTGAGTTAGTGCAGTTTTGCAGCAAAAAAGTATAAATAAGGGCCAATATTTTGTAAGTTTGCACCACTTTTGTGTCATAAAATGATGTTAATGCGGTGCAAAAAAAGTTTAAATCAGGGCCTTGGTGCTAAATGGGTCTAAAGTATAAATATGGAGTTAGTTTTGCACCGAATTAGACTAAAAAAAAAATGACACTAATTCGGTGCAAACAGAGTATAAATATGCCGCAGAGTATAAATATGCCCCTAAATATGGCGTTAAGGCCACAGAGTCATTTTTTGCACGGGAACGCCTACCTTGCATCTCATTAAGGCAAAGTAGGTCTCCACTTTCAAAAAATGACTTTAACTCCATAAATTTGGTGCTAGAGGGGTCTAGCACCAAAGTATAAATATGGAGTTAGTTTTGCACCGAATTACAGTTTAAAAAAATGACACTAATTCGGTGCAAACAGAGTATAAATATGCCCCTAAGTACACAATTTAAGTGATATTTTCCTCTTGTATTTCATTAAAACATTCTGACATGTAGACTGGAACATTCACATTCTGAATTTATACCTAAAGTGTGGCACATCTGACTGCCATCTTGATGGAATCGAAGTGGAAAACTTAAAACATTTGCTACTGAGGACACTGCAGTAAATGAGGAGATCAGGGAGCCTCATGACAAAAGAGTCTGCCAAGAAGGCTACCAGAGAAAAAAGTGCCCAAATGTAACGCAAATTCCACCCTAATGTAGCCCAAGTATAGCCCAATGACAGAAGCGTGCAAACGACTTACTTGTTTTGTTTTTTGCATTTTTATATAGCATAGACTTGACCCAAAGGTACTGGAGTGCTTTACATGGACATCAGTTACATTACAAAAGAACACATTCCTTTTGGGCTTTAGGCATAGGGAGATTCAATCTTTTGCCCAGAGTCACAGGATGTGGAGCTGACGCTAAAACTCAAACCTAGTTTCCCCATTTGCAAAGTCTGCAGCTCAGGCCGTAATACCACATTCTCTCCCCTAAGCACAACATATAAAATCAAGTCATCAACTGGACATGGAGGGCTGGAGGAATGGGATAGGGACATTGACTTGGATAACAGAGGGCAGGAGGGAGATGAGCAGGGGCACCAAACTGATCCACAGGGCAGGCATCAGGGTTGCAGCAGCACAACACACCGCACAAGGCAAGTGGGACTGCAGTGCAGCATAACAGACCATGGAAAGCAATAGAGAGGGGACAGGGCCATGCACATGGACAACACAGAGCAGAGGGGAAAGAGGCAAAGGCAGCAAGCTGACCATACCGGACAGACAAGAGGAACAGTTGCAGCATAACAGACCATGAAGGGCAGGAGGGAGGGGCAGGGGAACAACAACAGACCACACAAAGCAGGAGGGAGGGGATTGGGTCCTACAAATGTTAAAATGAGAGCAGGAGCAAGGGAGCAGGGCTGAGCAGCAAGCTGACCATGAAGGACAAACAGGATGGACACTGGAAGCACAATACACCATTGAGGGCGACAGTGAGACTATAATGGCATACACACAGACAATGAAGGGAAAGTAGGAGGGGATAGGGGCAGCAAGCTGATCACACAGGGCAGATGGAAGAGGATGTGGCAGCACAGAAGGCCATGGTGGGCAAGAGGGAGGGGATTGGGCATGCACAGAGAACCATGGGGAACTGAAAGTCTGTTTAGGGGCTGGACACAGGCAAGAGAAGGCAGGGAAGGAGCTTCACAACAGACCATGTCGGGTAGGCAGGAGGAGCAGTTGCAACACTACAGAGCATTGAGGGCAGAAGGAAGTGGCAGCAAATGGACCATGGTGGACAGAAGGGAGGGGATAGGGCATGGAACTCAGAAAGCACGGTGGAGGTGGCATGGACAGGTAGCAGTCATCTAACCATTCTAGCAGGTGGGAGGGGCAGTGGCAGCTCAACAAAACACTCAGGGGCATAGTTACATGCCCCTAGCGCCACTGGAGCATCACTTTTTGTTACCCTCTAGGGACGCTGTACACTGTGCCGTATCTACAACGTGGCATTAAGCCACCTTTTTGTGGCTTAACTCCACCTTGTGAATACGGCTCCTTAACACCAGCACTTTGCGTGCAAGGGGCATGCAATGGGTGGTGCTGTGGGTGTTTCACAGCAACATCCATTACATTTTGACGCTGCCCCAGATTTACGAGATTTCGTAAATCTGAGGCAGCACCAAAATCTAACTCCACCATAGGTGTGGTGTTAGCCTTGCACAACAAGGAAAAATGCTTTCATTTCTCCTCATTTTTTGCTCTTTTTATCTGTCCTGCATTTTGCAGCTTACATAGAATGAGCAAATCACCATTAAAGATTGTTTTTGTGCAGGGAGGTGTCCCTTCCTGCACAAAAACAATATCCCCCACAACAAAGCCATCCTTGCACCAAGACGCAAGGGTGACTGCACTGGTGATAGGCAGCTAATTTAGCTCCAGCGCAGGGAGAAACACAGGGATGAGTCGTATACTTTAAAGTACAGTGCATCCCTGCATTTTAGAAGTGACACAATGTGGCACTGCCAATTTTGGCACAGCAGCCACGCTCTGCCATTTCTAGTGAATATGCCCTTCGGAGTATATAGGATGGGCAGTGGCAGGTCCATGGTACATGGTGAGCAAAAAGGAGGGAGCAGGGGCAAACAAATACACACCGGACGGCAGGGGAAGGAGGGTAGGGGCAGCAACCTAAGCACGGAGGCTGAGGAGGAGGGCAATGATGGGGCATAGAATTGGGCAACGGGGGACAGGAGGAGTTGGCAGAGACATCAAGCTAAATGGAGGGTAGTGGCAGCACATCAGACCATGCAGGACAGGAGGGAGGGGGCTGGTGCATGGACTTAGACAACAGAGGGTAGGGATGAGGTGGATGGGGCAGCAAGCTCACTGTTCAGGTCAGGCAGGAAGGGCAGTGGCAGAACAACTGCCACACAGGACTGTAATGAGGGAGAAGGGGCATGGACATGGATGATAGATGGCAAGGAGGAGGGCGGAAAGGAGCAAAAAGCTTGTGTGTGGGCAACACAATGCCAGGCCAGGCCCTGCATCCAACACACCCCTCATAGTGTGCATTGTGATGGGAAAAAACCCTACAAATTCACCGAAAGAAACAAAGGTTACAGGGACATTATTATAGTTAGTGAATAGAACTAAAAAAACCTTACAAATTCACTAAAAAAACAAAGGTTACAGGGGCATTATAGTTAAGTTCAGATTTTACACACACAAATCCGTAGAAATTCATGTTATAGTTAGAGTTGTTTAAAATAACCACAACTTGTGCTGTCAAGTTAACTATAACTCGTGCTCTAAAGTTACTTTTTGGCGCAAGTTATAGTTTCTTCAGGTACACTGCTATGCACAGTTTTCTCATCAGTAATGTTATTGCAAATGTTGCAGTAATATTATCAATGATGTCATAGAAGATGTCATGACTGATGTATGATAATTAGCAATGCATGGTGGGGGGCGAGTTATGGTTACCTTAGGGCATGAGTATATAGTTACTTGAGATGAGTGTAACTATCCATCCCCTCGGACCTGGCCAATTAAAAGTGAGGGAGGGAGTCAGGTGGCCCCACTCCCATGGCTGATTTCAGCCCCAGGGACCCCATTCTCTAGGTCCTGGCCAGTAAAGGGATGGTGCCCTGAAGCCAAATGAGGGCATCCAATATAAAATTGTTGGTGGGCCGCAGGGGGAGCCCCAATGTCCCTGCTGTCCAAGCCAGCTCCCCGCCTCCAGAGGGAGCCAGCATTGTTCCCTCCCTCAGAGAGAAGCTAAAAATGTAGCTCCCAGCAGGCGGGAGCAAGATTTTCATCTGTTTCCCTGCAAACAGAGTAAAGGTCCAGTCCCATCAGGCAGGAGCATTTTTCATGCTCTTACCTGCTGGGATCTGAATTAGTATATGTTCTCACTTGGTGGAAGCTTTGATATTGCTCCACCCAAAAGAGTGCAAACACAGTTCTCCCTGCTCATACCAATGTAGGCAAGGAAATCACAATGTACCAGGGGTGGGCACTCCAGCACTTAGCTGGAGCCTGCCATTAGGGATGGGGTCCCGAAGGCCATTAATATCTCCTTGAGGGGGTTGCATGGCCCATCTCCCTTTGCTGTTCACAACCAGGCCCCTTGGTTGGGGTCCCTGGGTCTGAAAATGGCCCATGGAGGCTGCAGGGCCCCTCTCCCCCTTTTGATTCACAGTCGGACCCTGGGGTGTGGCAGACCCGGAGGCCAAAATCTGCCCAGGCTGGGGGCCATGTTCCCACCTCCCATTTCACTTTTATGGCTGGGCCCCGGGGAGGGAGTCCTTGGGGCTAAGATCGGCCTGGGAGGTTGCACAGCCCCCTCTCCCACTTACATTTTGACTGCCTAGGGCCTGGGGTCCCCAGTGCCGAAAGCAGCCTGGAGAGGGGGCCAGGTGAGCCTCCTTCCCCATAAAATATATAAACAATTCCAATCGGGGCTTGGCCCACAGGGCGGGGACTAATAACATAAAGTGTGTGAAACAGTGCTTGTTGTTTGTTTTTTGTTTTTAATTTCCAGAGGATCCACTGCAAAAAAAATTAAAAAATAACCCTTACGGCACCCCGATGGGTAGTATTGATATACTTACCAATATCTTACCAAAATATACTCACCTTGAAAACAGATGGATTTTCGAAATTTTGGAAGCAAGTTTTGGTGGGTATGATATTTCCATCTATGTTAATTTGACATGTAACGGAGAGTCACATCAGAATTCAACACGCCCCCCTTAATTCACTATTACCTTGTATAAAAAGTCATCATTAAGAGTTCGGCAAGGAAAACAAAACCATTTAGTATTATTTTACATAATATCCTAATTGTTTCTGTGGTTTCAACATGCTGTGTACACTACATAATGACGTGAAATGTGGGAACTTCTCTGTGTACTGGATATGTCACGGCATTCCCAGCTTAGATTAATCACTTTAATTTGCAGTTGAACATATCCAAATATATGCAGGTCTGGCCAGCAAGTCACTTTCATTGTGGAGGAGGAGTGGGATACAGTTTCTTGAAGCTTTGGATCAAATCACAACCATCTGTGAGGGTTTTGCTGAGTGCAGCCAAGAAAATTAGATACACAGTATTATTAATAGGCCACAGCTGGGTACATGTTGAACTCAGAGGGAAAGATGTTTGGATTAACCGGTACAAATTACATATCAATGTGCCAGAATCTCCACAGTCACTGAAACCTCAAGGCATCTATGATAGGGTGTCCCTGTAGTTAAGTTTAAGTTGCACATTTCATAGAAAACTAACATGGTTGCATCGTTTATACTTTTGCCACCGTTTATCGATTCAGCATAAAACATGTTTAAAGAGTGCACACGCAACTTTGATAGAGTCAGGATTTTTTGTGGTGAATGGAGAGGGCGTCGAACATAAATGAGGAGTGCTTTCCAATAACATATTTTTTCACTCAGACTCCTGTAAGATTTTTTGCAGAATGATGTAGAGGTAGGGGTATACGTACGTGCATTTGAAGGGGATCAGGACTCCAAGCCACAGAAAGCCCTGCCCAATCCAGGAGGCTGGGAGCCTTTGCAGCTCACAGGTTGTAAGCTATTTAAGGATCTCATTTAACCCGCAGCACAGGACTCCTCCGGGCACTGCCGGGCGAAAGCTGTCATCACTTGGGAGAGGCTGGGCTGGGCCACCTCACTTTTGCCTGGGCTCTCTCTTTATTGGTCACATGGACATTTGTATTCAAATAAGGTATGTCAGCACAATATTTGCTTTTCTTGAATTAGCCTAGGCATCCAAGACTTGTAGGAACCACAGGTCAACTTCTAACCCGTCTAAACCACAGACTGACACTTCCTTGCATGGATTCCTCCAGCATGCAGTAGGTGTCCTAAATAAGGAAATGGAATTGGCTGAGCTAAGGTTATCCCTTTCCCCCTACTCCTCCCCTATACCTTGCCCTTTCCAATGCAGTTGTCCCTGAGACTTGTATTATTGCCAATACTACTATTCCAGTAGCAGGTCCTCCTTATTCCCCTACCACTACTCGCCCTGCAGGAGCTCTAATGTCCTCATAGTCGCAATTCAAACCCAAAAAACTCCACAGCCAATGGCCAGGCAGTGAAAGAAAAAAGATAGAAGTGTGTACTAAATACAAGTGATCATGATTAACCCTTAAGAGCTCAAACAGGGATTGTGTGGGCTTTGATGATGATAAACTGGAAGATACAATGGGGGCCCTGTGTAACAATGTACTTGACACCATGGAACTCAATCTAAAATTAAGTTACGAGCGGCTGAGTTCAATCGAGGCATAACTATGCAAACTAAAGGGTAGATTTAAGAAACGTGGTGCTGCACCCAGTGCAGGGCCACTTTTCTTGCGCCCCTTAGCGCCTCCTAATGCCACCATGTGTGTGCTGTATCTAGAATATGGCGCACCATGCCAGTAGTTAGGGAACTAGCGTCAGAACTTTTGACAGTAGTTTGGAGTTTTGCAGGATTAACATAAAAATGTTGACGCTAATCCTGCAAAGCCCATTGAGGCCCATTGTAAACAATGGTGTGCCTGCTTGAATGCCTGCTCTGAGTGGGCATTAAATGTGTCACAAAAATGCCAAAAATACGAGCTTTCTTAGCACCATTTTTCGCCCCCCCCTAACGGGGGAACACCCCCTTGGCATACATTATTACTGACGCAGGAATAATGTAGCACAAAGAGTTACAAAGTCACCATTCATTCATTGCACCACTTTCAAAATTTGTCACCGTGATTTTTGCCTCGTTGGGCCACATTAGCGTAAAACAAAAAAGATGCTAATGTGGTGCAAAGAGGCGCTAGGGGCTGTGAAATCTGCCCCTAAATCTATGATCTAAAGGCCAGCTTACAGGTTTGCTTCCACCTACTGCCCTGTGGAAGCTATTTCCACCAATTCCTCCATTGTTAGGGAGGGCAATATTGACTTGATGAAAAACTGTTCACTGGACAGGGTGGCCAATCATCAATCTGCCATGGACAATCTGCATACAACCAGGGGTGGAGATAGGGATGGGGATGTTGGGGGCAGTTGGGACAGAATGACCTCCATCGACTCATGAACCCAGTTCCTTCTGAATCAACCTTCCTTCTGAGGCTTGTCCCTATGTGGCCTGTATTATCCAATCTGCCTTGTTTGCCACCCAATTCTATTGAGTCTTTCTACCAGCATAAAAACAAGGTTCTTCACTGGTTGCATTGCAGCAGCTATTTCCCTTACTCAGATGCGGCTAACTTTTTGATGGCTTCGAAGTGTGAGGTGGGTTGGCCCCCTGGTAAGAAGGTTTCTAGGTAATTGTATGATTGTTAACTTTAGATTTTCTGATATTGTACAGAAGTTACTGGCCAACTGCCATCCTTCCTGTGGATCATGTATCTGTCCCCTTCCACTGGGTTACTTTTACCACCATCTTCACCAAGACCTCTGCCCCAGACTTATTTACTGATATCTTTGATCCCTAGAAGCATTAAAGCCAACCTTCATCTGGGCCTATCTACTTTCACCCTTACTGAGGTTGATTGACTGCATCTCACCCACAGATTTGTAGACATCTGGTCTTCTTTGCTTTCCTGAGATGGCACTTTAATATTGGGACCTCCAAGATGAGCTCCTTTAAGTTTTTTTCCCACACTTCCTTAGTCCTTGACTTGAAGCAGTGCCTGATTGTGTTTCTAAATCCACGCGTGATCACCTGTCTCTCTTGTTCAGCTGTTTGCTAAGGATAAGGGCCAATCTATGACTACTGCACATCAGCCATTGGTTTCATCTGGGATTGGTACTTCTTATGACGGCTTGTAGTCTAATACCACCTCCATTGTTAGTTCGAACATCACTAGGATTAAGCCATAACTTGATGACCCTGCTTGGGGCCAAATTATTGACAACCATGCATTTTTTCAGGAAACATGGATAAATGAATGTGTATTAAGGTGTGGTTTCAAGAGCGTTCCTGTTCCATCAATGAGGTCTCCAGCTTGTAGTCCATCAGGTTGGCTCCTTGCCTGGATGAACACCAAGCTTTCCTGTTCTGTAAAGGAACTCTAAAAAGGATTGCCAGACATCCAAGGGATAATCCTTTCCTTCTCTAAGGCCATTTGCCTCCTGTTAATTAACATATACAATCCAAGTCTGGGGAATTGCCAAGAATCACCTTTTCTACACCTACTGGAGGAGATTCTGGCCTTCTATTCACTGTCCCATTATGTTATTGTGGTAAGCTATTTAAATCTTATTATGAACCCAATGGCATCATGAAGGAGTTGTGCCACAAGGAGGACTTGCTATGGGGAATCCCTGAACTAACTTCCTCAGTGAAAATAACCTTACAAGAGCTGCCCTCCATGTGGTTGATCTCACCCTAACCAATGGCTTGTGAGCCTGGAATGGTTGCTCGACCTCTTGACACTATTCCTGCCCCCACGTTCAGAAGAGAGTCATACACAGGTTTTATTGATTACATTATCTTAGATGTCAAAATGTGGAGGCTGATGGAAGAAATGGGAGTAATGGAGAAGGAGGAGAAAGATCAAAATCCCCTAGTTCTAACTATGAAGGAGTTTGTCTTCAATGTTCCACCGTCATCTTCCCGCAGTGTGACCAACAATTGGAGGTCAGAAATAACTGCTGAAACGTAAAGTGGGGAATTGTGTTTTCTTCCCCTAAGCACTCTAAGATATGTGCACTATTGTTGCCTTGCATATGAAGAATATACTTGATAACTGGAGGAACAAAGAAATGCTTGCAGATGAGTAGACCAGATTATTTAAAGGGCTTAAAGAATTCTTTCTTAAAGAATACACAAGGACTTTGGCAAAGGGCCCCGTGAACGAGTGGTTCACACAGCATTGTTGGGAGGCACTGAGAAATCTCCTTAGGGCAATCAAAAAACAAGATAGCCAGGATATAAGTACGTGCAGAGCACATTACTGGCGCATAGTAAGGCAACCTAAAGCCAGATAACAGGGCAACAAGAGGAACAAACTTTTAGGTGCTGCTTCCAACAATGACATACAAAAATGTTGGTGAATAGTTGCACAAGTAGTTGGAATTTAGGGAAGCCAGCAGAGTCATCTATTGTGCCTTGTGAGTGGGCTGCCCACTTTGGGAACGTCTGCTCCTGTGGACACGAAATTGATGTGGCCACCACCAATCTGGAGGGATCTACCACTCCTAAGTTGCACTCTACACCTCTCGTCTTTACCCTAGTAGAGGCTTCCCATGCAGTAGACTCATTTAAGCAAGGGAAGGCTTCCAGGTAAGAGAAAATCCCAGCAGATCTCTTCAAATCCGATTCCAGCATGTAGGTACGTTATATTAACACCGTTACGAGTGCAGTTGCAGCAGGGGCAGCAATGCCCAGCACTTGGAAAGGGGGAAAGATTGACCCACTTTTTAAGAAGGGAAGCCCAAATACTCCTTCAAATTACTGGCCAATTAAGGTCTGCTGCAAACAACTTTTGGAGAGGTTTTCAGACTGGATCAATAACAACCATATCCTAGCTGACCTACAGGCAGGACCTAGATCTAAGCCCAGCTCAATCGACCAGGCCTTCCTCTCCCTTTTGGTGTAAGTGAAAGACTATAGATATTGGATGGGGGCCAACATTTTGTAGAATTTATTGATCTTCATGCTGCTTTCAACCTGCTACCTAGGAAGAAGCTATGGGAGGTTCTATGCGGGACAGGATGTCTTGAATTTGTTAAATATTATCATGCACCTCCATAAGGAAAATTTTGCCAGAGCTCAATGCAGCAGAAAAGTGGAACTAACACAGACAATTCCAATTGATAAGGGAGTGCACCACTGCTGCACCATGGTCCCCACTCTTTTCTCCTTTATATTAACAACTGTGTCAGGTTTCTGACTAATTGTGTTATCAATTGTCCCCACTCTTGCAGGACAGAAGCTCCCAGCACTCTTTTTTGCCAATGATACCATCTCTTGGCCAAAACTTAGGATGGGACTTAAAAATCTTGTAGACAAATTTCATTTGTTCTTCCTTGAATACAGACTCGAAATGATGTTTCTAAAAGAAAAGAGATTACATATTCTAAGAAGAAAAGAGCAAACGATACTGTAAATTTGGTTGGGGAAGTAATAGAAAGGATCAATGAATTTGAATATTTGGGGGTCTGTTTGGCTGATTCTGGCTTCTGGAGCCCTCGGATCCCCAAAAGCTCACACCTCTTTTCCCATAGGCAGGAGAAATTCTTAGGTGTGCTAAAAAGGCTGCATGGTTTCCTATCCTTCTTGCAATGCATAGCTATAAGTCCCAAGCTAGGGGTCTGGCACTATATGGGCCAGAACTATGGGGACACTGCTACATGTCTCCCTCGGATACCCACAAAAACAACTCTGTTAGGGCCTTCACTGATTTAGGTAGGGGAACTCCCCTGGTGCCCTTAGCATTGGATCTCAGTCTCTGATCCGGCCGCCTTAAGAGTGCTACTCTACTGGGTGCGCATTTGGGGTACTGAAGAACTTCGTCCTTACATAGAAGGCCTCATTGATGTTATTCATTTACATCCTCCAAAAATATCAAGTGGCTTGGCTTAATGAGTTAGGTCTAGCCAACTTTTGGGAAGACCCATTAGCCCATTATCTCTAAAAGCCACTGTGGGTGCAGTGGTAAATCTAGATTCTGGGAGAGAGTTGCTGCCCAGAAGAAATTGTCTAGCCACACAGGTCACCTCACTAGGCGTATTTCACTGCATAAATCTGAAAATCCAGAAGAAATTTTTAATTTCATTCTAGCTCTGTGTGCCTGCTCATTGTTTTTGAAGTTCATGTACGGCACCCTCCCAATTGCTGTTTATACTTCAGTGTGGGACTCTGTTAAGCCTGGGTCTACTTGGTGCCATGAATGCATGCCTCTGGATAAAACTGAGTAACATTTGATTTTTTTTGTCATAAATATACCAAACTCACAGCCAGGTGGATTTCACCCCCATGGCCATTCCTGAATTTAACAAATCAAATGCACATCCTCAGGACTTGTAAAAGTGATCCCTTGTCTGTGATTGTGGTGGCTGTATCTAAGTTCCTACATGTAGCACCGTTAATCGGACAAAAACTGTTAGATCAATCTTAAAAATTCATGTGCAGCAACAATATTTATTTAGGTTCTTGGTTACATTTTTAACACCTCTTAATGTTCTATTTTTTTATTGTAATTGTGGGATTTTAATTACGTATCTCGCTGAATTACCACTAATTCTGATGTGTTATTAAATTTTGATGATGAAATTATATTTTCGATCTATCAACTAGACTTGAAGACTATATTAATTTTTAGCACATCGCAGCACAGCAACTGAAGTAACTGGGCTGCAAAAGGGGAGGAAAGCAGCAGGCAGTAATATTTAGCAACAAGCACTGGCTAAGATGTTAGATCTTATGTTTAGGAGCTATTGACATTGACAATATTTTGTAGCCGCACTGTACAGGAAAGCAAAGTCTAAAACTAATAAACAAAAGCAGTATTTTTTTTTTAAGTGATTGCTGTGGCATAGCTGTGAAAACAAATAGCTGTGTTTTCCAGAGGAAGCCTTAAGGGAGTGCAAGTAGGCCAGAGAAAAGCATTTGGGTGGAGGGAAAGGACTAGTAAGAGGGGATATGCGAGCACATGGACACCAGTGGGTGAGCCGAAGGAGCTGTGTGCAAGCAGACAGACAATGGAGGGTGGTTGGGAGGGGCTGGGGACAAACACACAAGGAACAGAGGATGGACGGGAGGGGCTGGGGCAACCACACAGACAACGGAGACTGGGTGACAGAGGAGGGAACAACCACATCGACAACAGAGAATGAGTGGAAGGTGGGTGGGGGCAAGCAGATGGACACCGGGGTGCTGGGGCAACCACACGGAAAATGGAGGGTGGGCGAGCGGGCCAGAGAGCAACTTGGAGGGGAAAAGTCTCTGCAATTAAACTGACATAGGTCTTGAGACATGTTTATACACCAAAAGTAAAGAAGGACTGTAGGCTCTCTAATAAGACAAGACTTCTTGAACCTCTAAGGAGCGACCATCTTTTAGTGGTACTTCGGCTGACCCCCATTCTTTATTGCATCTATATTAAACTCAACATCCCCATTTGCCCTAAGAAAGTAGCCCTTTCATTGCCACTCATGGTCTTACCTATTATAAGAGTTTCATGGCTTGAGGTCCATTTGCTATAAAATATTCAGAAACAGTGCACTCCTTTTATATTGGTGTGTTCTAGTTTTGCCCTGTTTGTGTGCACGAGGGTATCACCTTCTGGCCTTTGTCGTAAATGAGTAATATCTGTTG